>NC_088224.1:91305467-91321289 GCF_036934945.1 Oncorhynchus masou masou
AGAGTGGGGGGTAGTTCTGAGTAGCTAGACGTGGAAGCCAGAGTGGGGGTAGTTCTGAGTAGCTAGACGTGGAAGCCAGAGTGGGGGTAGTTCTGAGTAGCTAGACGTGGAAGCCAGAGTGGGGGTAGTTCTGAGTAGCTAGACGTGGAAGCCAGAGTGGGGGTAGTTCTGAGTAGCTAGACGTGGAAGCCAGAGTGGGGGTAGTTCTGAGTAGCTAGACATGGAAGCCAGAGTGGGGGATAGTTCTGAGTAGCTAGACGTGGAAGCCAGAGTGGGGGTAGTTCTGAGTAGCTAGATGTGGAAGCCAGAGTGGGGGTAGTTCTGAGTAGCTAGACGTGGAAGCCAGAGTGGGGGTAGTTCTGAGTAGCTAGACGTGGAAGCCAGAGTGGGGGCAGTTCTGAGTAGCTAGACGTGGAAGCCAGAGTGGGGGTAGTTCTGAGTAGCTAGACGTGGAAGCCAGAGTGGGGGGTAGTTCTGAGTAGCTAGACGTGGAAGCCAGAGTGGGGGTAGTTCTGAGTAGCTAGACGTGGAAGCCAGAGTGGGGGTAGTTCTGAGTAGCTAGACGTGGAAGCCAGAGTGGGGGCAGTTCTGAGTAGCTCGACGTGGAAGCCAGAGTGGGGGGTAGTTCTGAGTAGCTAGATGTGGAAGCCAGAGTGGGGATAGTTCTGAGTAGCTAGACGTGGCAGACAGGCAGCTGTAACAACCTCCCTTTCTGAACATGGTTTTACACTAGAACACAACACTGTCTGCTTTTCCATATGTGCTGGAGTGTTACTGTATTTAACGCACCCCCGCTGCCAGGGAGCTCTGAAGGAGAGGCCAGACTCCAGGGCCAGGGCTGAGAGGCCAGACTCCAGGGCCAGTCACAGAGGTGAGAGGCCAGACTCCAGGGCCAGACTCCAGGGCCAGTCACAGAGCTACAGGGCTGAGAGGCCAGACTCCAGGGCCAGTCACAGGGCTGAGAGGCCAGACTCCAGGGCCAGTCACAGAGCTACAGAGCTGACAGGCCAGACTCCAGGGCCAGTCACAGGGCTCCAGAGCTGACAGGCCAGACTCCAGGGCCAGTCACAGGGCTCCAGAGCTGACAGGCCAGACTCCAGGGCCAGTCACAGAGCTACAGGACTCTTCTCAAAACACAGGATGGATGTATCCCAAATGGCACCCTATTCCCTACATAGTGCACTACTTCAGACAAAAAGGTCCTGGTCAAAAGTAGTGAACTATACAGGGCAAGGTTAGTCAACACCATATGAGGTAGTACTGGAATTTTTGTTCTACCTGATAATTAATTTCACCCACTTGGTATCCCAGGTCTAAATCAGTCCCTGATTATAGGGGAACAATGACAAAAATGCAGTGGAACTGGCTTGGAGGTCCAGAGTTGCGTTTGAGGGCTATAGGGAATAGGGTGCCATTTGGGACACAGGCAGAGCGCAAGGCTCCTCTTCTCAAAGCACAACAGGCTTGGCACCCACCGCCCGCCTGCCTGACCCGGCCACGAGCCACCTGGTGTTGCCTTGACCTCAGGATCCCTGTGGGGGTGGCTGCTTGACTGCCCTAGCTGAGGTCTGGTCGTGCCCAAATGGCACCCTATTCCTTTATGGGCCCTGGTCAAAGTAGTGCACTATGTAGGGTGTAATTTGGGATGTATCATGGGACTGTTCCCTGGGTGAGGCTGTGCCACACTGGAGCATGTAGAGGGAGTCTCTCTCTCTCTCTCTCTCTCTCCTCTCTCTCTCTCTCTCTCTCTCTCTCTCTCTCTCTCTCTCTCTCTCTCTCTCTCTCTCTCTCTCTCTCTCTCTCTCTCTCTCTCTCTCTCTCTCTCTCTCTCTCTCTCTCTCTCTCTCTCTCTCTCTCTCTCTCTCTCTCTCTCTCTCTCTCTCTCTCTCTCCCCCCTCTCTTCCCTCTCTTCCCCCTCCTCTTCCCTCTCTTCCCTCTCTTCCCTCTCTTCCCTCTCTCTTCTGGAAAGGGAGACTGGACTGCAGTGGATTTGAAAATTATTGAGAGGGACGATAATCCAGTTATGTTTCAGTCACTTGTTCTTTGTTTATTTATCAGCCTCCAACTGTAGATAGTCGGATACGGTTTTGAGCTTTTATTCTGGACAGACTTCCTCTGTCCTGGTAGATTTCCAGAGAGAACAGAGGTGGGGAAAACAGAGTTAGACAAGCCTCGGGCTCAGTTTCCACAATGCTGCGCCTCCCGAAGAGAAGATCTGTAGCATGCGAGGCAGTCGGGAAAACCTGGACCAGCTCCAGATCCACCAGTCACAGTCCACTGCCAGGATTTATACATTACAACCCCCAGCTCCAGATCCACCAGTCACAGTCCACTGCCAGGATTTATACATTACAACCCCCAGCTCCAGATCCACCAGTCATAGTCCACTGCCAGGATTTATACATTACAACCCCCAGCTCCAGATCCACCAGTCATAGTCCACTGCCAGGATTTATACATTACAACCCCCAGCTCCAGATCCAGCAGTCACAGTCCACTGCCAGGATTTATACATTACAACCCCCAGCTCCAGATCCACCAGTCACAGTCCACTGCCAGGATTTATACATTACAACCCCCAGCTCCAGATCCATAGTCCACTGCCAGGATTTATACATTACAACCCCCAGCTCCAGATCCAGCAGTCACAGTCCACTGCCAGGATTTATACATTACAACCCCCAGCTCCAGATCCACCAGTCACAGTCCACTGCCAGGATTTATACATTACAACCCCCAGCTCCAGATCCACAGTCCACTGCCAGGATTTATACATTACAACCCCCAGCTCCAGATCCACAGTCCACTGCCAGGATTTATACATTACAACCCCCAGCTCCAGATCCACAGTCCACTGCCAGGATTTATACATTACAACCCCCAGCTCCAGATCCACAGTCCACTGCCAGGATTTATACATTACAACCCCCTAGCTCCAGATCCACAGTCCACTGCCAGGATTTATACATTACAACCCCCAGCTCCAGATCCACAGTCCACTGCCAGGATTTATACATTACAACCCCCAGCTCCAGATCCACAGTCCACTGCCAGGATTTATACATTACAACCCCCAGCTCCAGATCCACAGTCCACTGCCAGGATTTATACATTACAACCCCCAGCTCCAGATCCACAGTCCACTGCCAGGATTTATACATTACAACCCCCAGCTCCAGATCCACAGTCCACTGCCAGGATTTATACATTACAACCCCCAGCTCCAGATCCACCAGTCACAATCCACTGCCAGGATTTATACATTACAACCCCCAGCTCCAGATCCACCAGTTATAGTCCACTGCCAGGATTTATACATTACAACCCCCAGCTCCAGATCCACCAGTCACAATCCACTGCCAGGATTTATACATTACAACCCCCAGCTGGTGTGCGGCTGGTGGACTGTAATATTCTTATTCCACGTTTGTGTGAATATTTAGAAAATCATCCGTTTACCCAGTCTGCATGGTGAGCTTCCACTCCAGGCGATTTCATCAAACTCTAGTTGTCATTCCTGAGAAGTGATGAGTGAAGAGGAAAATCAAACCGTTGACTTTACCCCGAGGCCAGTAATCAAGGACTGAGATATTTACCCCGAGGCCAGGAATCAAGGGCTGAGATATTTACCCCGAGGCCAGGAATCAAGGGCTGAGATATTTACCCGAGGCCAGGAATCAAGGGCTGAGATATTTACCCCTGAGGCCAGGAATCAAGGGCTGAGATATTTACCCCGAGGCCAGGAATCAAGGGCTGAGATATTTACCCCGAGGCCAGGAATCTGAGGCTGAGATATTTACCCCGAGGCCAGGAATCAAGGGCTGAGATATTATACCCTGAGGCCATGAATAGAGGGCTGAGATATTTACTCCCGAGGCCGGGAATCAAGGGCTGAGATATTTACTCCCGAGGCCGGGAATCAAGGGCTGAGATATTTACCCCGAGGCCGGGAATCAAGGAATGAGATATTATACTCCGAGGCCAGGAATCAAGGGCTGAGATATTTACCCCGAGGCCAGGAATCAAGGGCTGAGATATTTACCCCGAGGCCAGGAATCAAGGAATGAGATATTATACTCCGAGGCCAGGAATCAAGGGCTGAGATATTTACCCCGAGGCCAGGAATCAAGGGCTGAGATATTTACCCCGAGGCCAGGAATCAAGGGCTGAGATATTTACCCCGAGGCCAGGAATCAAGGACTGAGATATTATACCCCGAGGCCAGGAATCAAGGACTGAGATATTTACCCCGAGGCCAGGAATCAAGGGCTGAGATATTTACCCCGAGGCCAGGAATCAAGGGCTGAGATATTTACCCCGAGGCCAGGAATCAAGGGCTGAGATATTTACCCCGAGGCCAGGAATCAAGGGCTGAGATATTTACCCCGAGGCCAGTAATCAAGGGCTGAGATATTTACCCCGAGGCCAGTAATCAAGGGCTGAGATATTTACCCCGAGGCCAGTAATCAAGGGCTGAGATATTATACCCCGAGGCCAGGAATCAAGGGCTGAGATATCTATCCCGAGGCCATGAATAGAGGGCTGAGATATTTACCCCGAGGCCAGGAATCAAGGGCTGAGATATTTACCCCTGAGGCCAGGAATCAAGGGCTGAGATATTTACCCCGAGGCCAGTAATCAAGGGCTGAGATATTTACCCCGAGGCCAGTAATCAAGGGCTGAGATATTTACCCCGAGGCCAGGAATCAAGGGCTGAGATATTTACCTCCGGAGGCCAGGAATCATGGGCTGAGATATTTACCCCGAGGCCAGGAATCAAGGGCTGAGATATTTACCCCGAGGCCATGAATAGAGGGCTGAGATATTTACCCCGAGGCCAGTAATCAAGGGCTGAGATATTTACCCCGAGGCCAGGAATCATGGGCTGAGATATTTACCCCGAGGCCATGAATAGAGGGCTGAGATATTTTACCCCGAGGCCGGTAATCAAGGGCTGAGATATTTACCCCGAGGCCATGAATAGAGGGCTGAGATATTTACCCCGAGGCCGGTAATCAAGGGCTGAGATATACCTCTGAAGTCAACTATTTACACATGAAACGCTGACGCAAACCAGCTCTGACAAGACACCATAACGAACGGTGACCGTGCTCAGTAGATCCCCTGCTGGGTGTTGACGAACGCTGGCGATTCCTGAATAGTCAGGAAACGACGTCGGGGGTTCTGTGGTCAGAGGAGGATCGCCACCTACTGCTTTAAACTGTTTACACCGGAACCACTGACCGTGTATTGACAACTGTCCACAGGTTTCTAATTTCTCTCCAATCGTTCTCGACCTCGTCATCCAGGTCTTCTCAGTGTTGCTGTGGAACGAGCAGGGAGACTTGAGAACATATTGATCCCAATTTATTTTTCTCACCATGGATCATAGACAATGCAAAACCACTTAAAATATATTGATTGTGGCTTTGGAGCTCGTCCATGAGTCCCTCATTTACAGCTAGGAACGGACTGGGATCAGAAGTTCGGGCCTGGGCATTTCAAACACACAGGCACAAACACTTCCCACAATATTAACTAAATATATGATCATTTAGACAGGAAGACTGAACCAGCCCATCCGGCATTTTCCCAAACTACCCTATAGCCAGTCTGTTTACAGCCTTCTACTGTCCAATAGCCAGTCTGTTTACAGCCGTCTACTGTCCAATAGCCAGTCAGTTTACATCCTTCTACTGTCCAATAGCCAGTCAGTTTACAGCCTTCTACTGTCCAATAGCCAGTCTGTTTACAGCCTTCTACTGTCCAATAGCCAGTCAGTTTACAGCCTTCTACTGTCCAATAGCCAGTCTGTTTCAGTTTACAGCCTTCTACTGTCCAATAGCCAGTCAGTTTACAGCCTTCTACTGTCCAATAGCCAGTCAGTTTACAGCCTTCACTGTCCAATAGCCAGTCTGTTTACAGCCTTCTACTGTCCAATAGCCAGTCTGTTTACAGCGCTCTACTGTCCAATAGCCAGTCTGTTTACACGCTCTACTGTCCAATAGCCAGTCTGTTTACAGCCTTCTACTGTCCAATAGCCAGTCAGTTTACAGCCTTCTACTGTCCAATAGCCAGTCAGTTTACATCCTTCTACTGTCCAATAGCCAGTCAGTTTACAGCCTTCTACTGTCCAATAGCCAGTCTGTTTACAGCTGTTCTACTGTCCAATAGCCAGTCAGTTTACAGCCTTCTACTGTCCAATAGCCAGTCTGTTTACATCCTTCTACTGTCCAATAGCCAGTCAGTTTACAGCCTTCTACCGTCCAATAGCCAGTCAGTTTACAGCCTTCTACTGTCCAATAGCCAGTCAGTTTACAGCCTTCTTAGCCAGTCAGTTTACAGCCTTCTACTGTCCAATAGCCAGTCAGTTTACAGCCTTCTACTGTCCAATAGCCAGTCAGTTTACAGCCTTCTAGCCAGTCAGTTTACAGCCTTCTACTGTCCAATAGCCAGTCAGTTTACAGCCTTCTACTGTCCAATAGCCAGTCAGTTTACAGCCTTCTTAGCCAGTCAGTTTACATCCTTCTACTGTCCAATAGCCAGTCAGTTTACAGCCTTCTACTGTCCAATAGCCAGTCTGTTTCAGTTTACAGCCTTCTACTGTCCAATAGCCAGTCAGTTTACAGCCTTCTACTGTCCAATAGCCAGTCAGTTTACATCCTTCTACTGTCCAATAGCCAGTCTGTTTACAGCCGCCTACTGTCCAATAGCCAGTCAGTTTCAGTTTACAGCCTTCTACTGTCCAATAGCCAGTCTGTTTCAGTTTATTACCTTCTACTGTCCAATAGCCAGTCAGTTTACAGCCTTCTACTGTCCAATAGCCAGTCAGTTTACAGCCTTCTACTGTCCAATAGCCAGTCAGTTTACAGCCTTCTACTGTCCAATAGCCAGTCAGTTTACAGCCTTCTACTGTCCAATAACCAGTCAGTTTACAGCCTTCTACTGTCCAATAGCCAGTCTGTTTACAGCCTTCTACTGTCCAATAGCCAGTCAGTTTACAGCCTTCTACTGTCCAATAGCCAGTCAGTTTACAGCCTTCTACTGTCCAATAGCCAGTCAGTTTACATCCTTCTACTGTCCAATAGCCAGTCTGTTTCAGTTTACAGCCTTCTACTGTCCAATAGCCAGTCTGTTTACATACTTCTACTGTCCAATAGCCAGTCAGTTTACATCCTTCTACTGTCCAATAGCCAGTCAGTTTCAGTTTACAGCCTTCTACTGTCCAATAGCCAGTCTGTTTACAGCCTTCTACTGTCCAATAGCCAGTCTGTTTACATACTTCTACTGTCCAATAGCCAGTCTGTTTACAGCCTTCTACTGTCCAATAGCCAGTCAGTTTACATCCTTCTACTGTCCAATAGCCAGTCAGTTTCAGTTTACAGCCTTCTACTGTCCAATAGCCAGTCTGTTTACAGCCTTCTACTGTCCAATAGCCAGTCTGTTTACAGCCTTCTACTGTCCAATAGCCAGTCTGTTTAATTTTACAGCCTTCTACTGTCCAATAGCCAGTCAGTTTTACAGCCTTCTACTGTCAATAGCCAGTCAGTTTACAGCCTTCTACTGTCCAATAGCCAGTCAGTTTACATCCTTCTACTGTCCAATAGCCAGTCAGTTTACCAGCCTTCTACTGTCCAATAGCCAGTCAGTTTACAGCCTTCTGCTGTCCTACAGCCAGTCTGTGTTTCAGTTTACAGCCTTCTACTGTCCAATAGCCAGTCAGTTTACAGCCTTCTACTGTCCAATAGCCAGTCTGTTTACAGCGTTCTACTGTCCAATAGCCAGTCAGTTTACAGCCTTCTACTGTCCAATAGCCAGTCTCTGTTTACATCCTTCTACTGTCCAATAGCCAGTCTGTTTTTACAGCCTTCTACTGTCCAATAGCCAGTCTGTTTACATCCTTCTACTGTCCAATAGCCAGTCAGTTTACATCCTTCTACTGTCCAATAGCCAGTCAGTTTACAGCCTTCTACTGTCCAATAGCCAGTCTGTTTACAGCCTTCTACTGTCCAATAGCCAGTCAGTTTACAGCCTTCTACTGTCCAATAGCCAGTCTGTTTCAGTTTACAGCTCTACTGTCCAATAGCCAGTCACTACAGCCTTCTACTGTCCAATAGCCAGTCAGTTTACAGCCTTCACTGTCCAATAGCCAGTCTGTTTACAGCCTCTACCGTCCAGCCAGTCTGTTTACAGCGCTCTACTGTCCAATAGCCAGTCTGTTTCATACGCTCTACTGTCCAATAGCCAGTCTGTTTACAGCCTTCACTGTCCAATAGCCCAGTCTGTTTACATCTTCTGCTGTCCAATAGCCAGTCAGTTTACCATCCTTCTACTGTCCAATAGCCAGTCAGTTTACAGCCTTCTACTGTCCAATAGCCAGGTCAGTTTACATCCTTCATCAGCCAGCCAGTCGGTTACAGCCTTCTACTGTCCAATAGCCAGTCTGTTTACAGCCTCTACTGTCCAATAGCCAGTCTGTTTACATCCTTCTACTGTCCAATAGCCAGTCAGTTTACGGCCTTCTGCCGTCCAATAGCCAGTCCAGTTTACAGCCTTCTACTGTCCAATAGCCAGTCAGTTTATAGCCTTCTACTGTCAATAAGTCATCTTTTACAGCCTTCTACTGTCCAATAGCCAGTCAGTTTTACAGCCTTCTACTGTCCAATAGCCAGTCAGTTTACAGCCTTCTCTTAGCCAGTCAGTTTACAGCCTTCTACTGTCCAATAGCCAGTCAGTTTACGGCCTTCTACTGTCCAATAGCCAGTCAGTTTACAGCCTTCTACTGTCCAGCCAGTCAGTTTGCAGCCTTCTAGTCAGTCAGTCTTTTACATCCTCTCTACTGTCCAATAGCCAGTCAGTTTACAGCCTTCTACTGTCCAATAGCCAGTCTGTTTGTTGTCCAATAGCCAGTCAGTTTACAGCCTTCTGCTGTCCAATAGCCAGTCAGTTTACATCCTTCTACTGTCAATAACCAGTCAGTTACGGCCTTCTGCTGTCCAATAGCCAGTCTGAGTTTGAGCCTTCTACTGTCCAATAGCCAGTCAGTTTACAGCCTTCTACTGTCCAATAGCCAGTCTGTTTCAGTTTATTACCTTCTACTGTCCAATAGCCAGTCAGTTTCAGCCTTCTACCGTCCAATAGCCAGTCAGTTTACAGCCTTCTACTGTCCAATAGCCAGTCAGTTTACAGCCTTCTACTGTCCAATAGCCAGTCAGTTTACAGCCTTCTTACTGTCCAATAGCCAGTCAGTTTACATCCTTCTACTGTCCAATAGCCAGTCAGTTTACAGCCTTCTACTGTCCAATAGCCAGTCAGTTTACATCCTTCTACTGTCCAATAGCCAGTCCAGTTTACAGCCTTCTACTGTCCAATAGCCAGTCAGGTTCACATCCTTCTACTGTCAATAGCCAGTCAGTTTCAGTTTGGCCCTACTGTCCAATAGCCAGTCTGTTTACAGCCTTCTACTGTCCAATAGCCAGTCTGTTTAATTTTACAGCCTTCTACTGTCCAATAGCCAGTCAGTTTACAGCCTTCTACTGTCCAATAGCCAGTCTGTTTAATTTTACATCCTTCAACTGTCCAATAGCCAGTCAGTTTACAGCCTTCTACTGTCCAATAGCCAGTCAGTTTACAGCCTTCTACTGTCCAATAGCCAGTCTGTTTAATTTTACATCCTTCAACTGTCCAATAGCCAGTCAGTTTACAGCCTTCTACTGTCCAATAGCCAGTCAGTTTACATCCTTCTACTGTCCAATAGCCAGTCTGTTTCAGTTTACAGCCCAGCCTTCTTCTGGAACAACCAACCAACCAAACACTGTTACTGTCCCGGTGTGACAAAGGGTTCGCCTGATATGGACCACTATTCCTCATATGGTGCACAACTTTTGATCAGAGGCTCGTCCAAAGCAGTGCACTATGCAGAGAATAGGGTGCCATTTTGTCCTCTATAGAGCTGTAATAATGACCATATCGCGACTGTTGTCACACAAAGTAATCAATGGAAATATTGAGAGGCCAGATCATTACTCACAAGACTAAATGAGGGTTGTTTTTGAATAACAAAATGATTCTATTGACAGTTTAAGAATGTGAAACACAAGAAGCGGAAAGGCTTGCATGGTAATCATCAAGGTGGGCGTTTCATTTTGTTTAGGAATCTTCAAACACGTGGGGTATTAAAAACGCCACCTGTATCTAATATAGATTGATTTTAGGAAGTATTTTTGTTATGTTACAACCGGAATTCAAAATGGATGAAATCTATTTTTCTCCCTCACCCATCTACACACAAGAGGGAAAAGAGAGTGAGAGAAAGAGAAGCCCCTGTTGTAGACTGACTGTAGCCAGGGAGTCTGTCTGTCTGGGGAGCTAACAGGGTGTCTCTATATGTACCAAGCATAGAATTAGGAATTAGACTGCTAGAATGGTAAAGTACCTTCTAATGATGGGATAAAGGTCGGCCATTTTGGTCAGGGGAATTGGTCAACTATGCTTTGCCAGTGCTGTGATAAGATATCGTGTAAAATAATGAATATGTACAGTTGAAGTCGGAAGTTTACATGCACTTAGGTTGGAGTCATTAAAACAAATTTCTTGTTAATTACAAATTTCTTGTTAATTAACCAACTATAGTTTTGGCAAGTCGGTTACGACATCTACTTTGTGCATGATACAAGTAATTTTTCCAACAATTGTTTACAGACAGATTATTTCACTTATAATTCACTGTATCGCAATTCCAGTGGGTCAGAAGTTAACATACACTACACTACTAAGACTGTGCCTTTAAACAGCTTGGAAATTTCAGAAAATGATGTCAGCTTTAGAAGCTTCTGATAAATTATGTCAATTAGCCTGAGTCAATTGGAGGTGTACCTGTGGATGTATTTCAAGGCCTACCTTCAAACTCAGTGCCTCTTTATGACATCATGGGAAAATCAAAAGAAATCAGCCAAGACCTCAGAAAAACATTTGTAGACCTCCACAAGTCTGGTTCATCCTTAGGAGCAATTTTCAAACACCTGAAGGTACCAAGTTCATCTGTACAAACAATAGTACGCAAGTATAAACACCATGGGACACGCAGTCGTCATACCACTCAGGAAGGAGATCGTTCTGTCTCCTAGATGAACGTACTTTGGTGCGAAAAGTACAAATCAATCCCAAAACAACAGCAAAGGACCTTGTGAAGATACTGGAGGAAGCAGGTACAAAGATTATCTATATCCACAGTAAAACAAGGTCTATATCGACATAACCTGAAAGGCCGCTCAACCGTGAAGAAGCCACTGCTCCAAAACAGCCATAAAAAAGCCAGACCACAGTTTGCAACTGCACATGGGGACAAAGATCATAATTTTTGGAGAAATGTCCTCTGCTCTGATGAAACAAAAATCTAAATGTTTGGCCATACAGACCATCGTTATGTTTGGAGGAAAAAAGGGGACGGCAAGCCGAAAGAACACCATCCCAACACGTGAAGCACGGGAATTCGGCTGCATCATGTTGTCGGGTGCTTTTGCTGCAAGAGGGACTGGTGCACTTCACAAATTAGATAGCATCATGAGGTAGGAAAATTCGGTGGATATTTTGAAACAGCATCTCAAGGCATCAGTCAGGAAGTTCTTATTACAAATTCTTATTTTCAATAGCGGCCTAGGACCAGTGGGTTAACTGCATGTTCAGGGGCAGAACAACCTTTCGGTTGCTAGTCCAGCGCTCTAACCATAGGCTACCTTGCCGCCCTCTACACTCTGGCCACTGGGCTACCCTGCCGCCTCTGCACTCTAACCACTAGGCTACCCTCTGCGCCTCTGCCTCCTAACCACTGGGCGCTGCCCTGCCGCCTCTGCCTCTAACCACTGGGCTGCCCTGCCGCTCACCTCATGCTCATTTCTTCCTCGCCTCTACACTCTAACCACTAGGCTACCCTGCCGCCTCTACACTCTAACCACTAGGCTACCCTGCCGCCTCTACACTCTAACCACTAGGCTACCCTGCCGCCTCTACACTCTAACCACTAGGCTACCCTGCCGCCTCTACACTCTAACCACTAGGCTACCCTGCCGCCTCTACACTCTAACCACTAGGCTACCCTGCCGCCTCTACACTCTAACCACTAGGCTACCCTGCCGCCTCTACACTCTAACCACTAGGCTACCCTGCCGCCTCTACACTCTAACCACTAGGCTACCCTGCCGCCTCTACACTCTAACCACTAGGCTACCCTGCCGCCTCTACACTCTAACCACTAGGCTACCCTGCCGCCTCTACACTCTAACCACTAGGCTACCCTGCCGCCTCTACACTCTAACCACTAGGCTACCCTGCCGCCTCTACACTCTAACCACTAGGCTACCCTGCCGCCTCTACACTCTAACCACTAGGCCACCCTGCCGCCTCTACACTCTAACCACTAGGCTACCCTGCCGCCTCTACACTCTAACCACTAGGCTACCCTGCCGCCTCTACACTCTAACCACTAGGCTACCCTGCCGCCTCTACACTCTAACCACTAGGCTACATCTCAGTTGAAATTGAGGCTGTAACAACAAAATGTGGAAAAAGTGTCAATGTGTGTGAATCCATTCTGAAAGCCACTGTACATATGTTTTAGAGGCAATTTTTGTAGAAAATGTGTGTAAAAACTGTATAAACTCTATTTATAACTATATGACAATATATATATATATTTTTGACAAGTTGACAATAATTATATTACTATGATAAACTGGGTGGTTCGAGCCCTGAATGCTGATTGGCTGACAGCCGTGATATATCAGAACGTATATCACGGGTATTTCAAAGTAATTATTTTTACTGCCCTAATTACGTTGGTAACCAGTTTCTAATAGAAATAGATTAGACGGGCGGGCTCTGGTCACAGACAGACAGATTGGCGGGCTCTGGTCACAGACAGACAGATTGGCGGGCTCTGGTCACAGACAGACAGACGGGCGTCTAGAGCCAATCCTTCTTCCTGAAGATCTACAACACACAGGGGGGTAGTGATTGGTTCCTGGACTAACCCTCTGCCTCCACAAAAAAAATGTGTGTGTGTGTCTGCGTGTGCGTCCCCCCCCCCAAAAAAATGTAAACATGTATTGCAAATGTTTATCAGCACAGCATTATGACAGCATTTTATAAACTGCAGAGGGGGTTGTTGCTATTATTTTGTAGGTTTCCTATACCATTATCTTCTGTAGAATGCATTTATTAAACCCCTCTTGTACAATATATTCAAATCTAGATGTGCAGTACTCCAGGCACTCTGCGCTGCGTCGTGCTTAAGAACAGCCCTTAGCCGTGGTATATTGGCTATATACCACCCCCCCTCGGGCCTTATTGCTTAAATAGTCAAATCTAGGGCCATTCGTTCCAATGAGACTGGTTTGGATTTCTCCCTGACCAATATGTGCAATTTCAACCATTCTGGAACAGAGGGTTTGTAAGCACCTCTAAGTAATTTGAATAGGATCTATGGTTCCAAAGGATGTATGTAAACACATCATATGATACTGTATGCATTAATGTGTAATGTATGCCCATGTTCTGTGACCAGAGCCCGCCCGTCTGTCTGTCGCAGGCCAGAGGCACTTGATGTCTGTCTGTATTAGAGCCCGCCCCGTCTGTCTGTCTGTGACCCAGACCCCGCCACGTCTGTCTGTCTGTCTGTGACCAGAGCCCGCCCGCCCCGTCTGTCTGTCTGTGACCAGAAACCCACGCCCCGTCTGTCTGTCTGTGACCAAACCCCGCCGCCCGTCTGTCTGTCTGTGACCAGAGCCCGCCCGTCTGTCTGTCTGCTGACCCAGAAGCCCGCCCGTATGCTAGCCTTGGAAGAGGACACATCACTTAAGAAAAACCTGACGCTGATCAAGCCCGGCGCTTCTAGATGGAGGACGACATCTCCCGCAGTTAAGTCCCGTTACCACGACAACACGTTCAGAGAACTGCCCACGTCGTCGATACAAGAACAGCTATGAGAGTGAGCCGTTCAGAATGGAACCCAGGAAACACATCACAGACAAGTGCTCCATTCTCTTCAAAACTAGACGTTTTATGCTCTACAAAACAGCCACAGACAGACAGCTCCGGACAAGTAGACAATGGGTTACACAGGAGAGGGAGGTGCCCCAACAGATCTGGGGGTTAGCTTGTCTTCCTTCTAATCTAATACATAAAAGTACTGTAACAGAATCAGGGGAAAAGGAGGAGAGGGAGGAAGGGGAGGAGGGAAGGGAGAGCAGAGGGGGGAGGGGGGAGGGAGGGGAGGAGAGGGGAGGGAGGGAGGGAGGGGAGGGAGGGGAGAGGGAGGGAGGGAGGGAGGGGGAGGGAGGCGGAGAGAGGGGGAGGGAGCAGAGGGGAGGGGAGTGAGGGTAGAGGGAGAGGAGGGAGGGGGAGTAGAGAGAGAGGGAGGGGGCAGAGGGAAGGGAGGGAGGAGGGAGCAGAGGGAAAGGGAGGAAGGGTAGAGGTAGAGGGAGGGAGAGGGGAACAGAGAGGAGGAGTAGAGGAGAATAAGCCATGCAGCGGTCTTCGATCTGATGGAAACACTATACTACTCATCAGATGCTTGATCTTTCTCGATACCACCTCTTATCAGAGCCACTTGTATACATGTATACATTTTCATACTTTTTCATTCTGGTCCCCCATTCTGGCATGTTCTACCAAAACGCGTCATGCCTACCAGCAGAGCCACATGGGACACAAACACCTGGCGCTATCACACACACACACAGAGACACACACAGACGCAGACACACAGAGACACACCGCAGACACACACACATTTTTGTGGAGGCAGAGGAGTTGGTCCAGGAACCAATCACTACCCCCCTGTGTGGGCGGCAGATCTTCAGGAAGAAAGGATTGCTCAGACGACTAAATGAACTGAGAGCATACCCCGAGAACATTCTGACAGCCTGCTAGATATCTGCCTCCTCCATAACCTCCCCAACCACCATACCATACCTCACCACCATACCTCCCCACCACCACCTCCCTCCAAACCTCCCCAACCACACCATACCCCCTCACCACCAAACCTCCTCACCCACCAAACCTCCCTCACCACCATACCTCCCCCACCCATACCTCCCTCACCACCATACCTCCCTCCCTGCCATGCCTCCCTCACCCACCCTTACCTCCCTCACCACCCAGAGCCTCCTCACCACCATACCTCCCAACCACCATACCTCCCCCCACCACCATACCTCCCCCAACCACCAAGCCTCCCTCACCACCCAAACCTCCCTCCCACCGACCTCCCTCACCACCATACCTCCCTCACCCACCATACCTCCCCAACCACCAACCACCTCCCTCACCACCAAGCCTCCCCCAACCACCAAACATCCCTAACCACCAAACCTCCCTCCAAACCTCCCTCCAAACCTCCCTCACCACCATACCTCCCTCCATACCACCATACCTCCCTCCATACCACCATACCTCCCTCCATACCTCCCTCCATACCACCATACCTCCCCCAACCACCAAACCTCCCTCACCACCAAACCTCCCACCAAACATCCCTCACCACCAAACCTCCCTCACCACCAAACCTCCCTCAAGACCATACCTCCCTCCAAACATTCCTCACCACCATACCTCCCTCCAAACCTCCCTCCATACCTCACCACCAAACATCCCCAACCACCATACCTCCCTCCATACCACCATACCTCCCTCCATACCACCATACCTCCCCTCCATACCACCATACCTCCCTCCATACCACCATACCTCCCTCCATACCTCCCTCCATACCCCCATACCTCCCACCATACCACCATACCTCCCTCCAAACTACCCTAACCA
>NC_088224.1:91321389-91383478 GCF_036934945.1 Oncorhynchus masou masou
TGGGTCTGATCCCGATGGGTCTGACCGTGATGGGTCTCATTGTGATGGGTCTCATTGTGATGGGTCTGATCCTGATGGGTCTGATTGTGATGGGTCTCATTGTGATGGGTCTCATTGTGATGGGTCTGATCCCGATGGGTCTGACCGTGATGGGTCTCATTGTGATGGGTCTCATTGTGATGGGTATGATCCTGATGGGTATGATCCCGATTGGTCTCATTGTGATGGGTCTGATTGTGATGGGTCTCATTGTGATGGGTCTGATCCCGATGGGTATGATCCTGATGGGTATGATCCCGATGGGTCTCATTGTGATGGGTCTGATCCCGATGGGTCTGATTGTGATGGGTCTCATTGTGATGGGTCTGACCGTGATGGGTCTCATTGTGATGGGTCTCATTGTGATGGGTCTGATCCCGATGGGTCTAATTGTGATGGGTCTCATTGTGATGGGTCTGATTGTGATGGGTCTCATTGTGATGGGTCTGATCCCGATGGGTCTGATTGTGATGGGTCTCATTGTGATGGGTCTCATTGTGATGGGTCTGATCCCGATGGGTCTGATTGTGATGGGTCTCATTGTGATGGGTCTGATTGTGATGGGTCTGATCATGATGGGTCTGATTGTGATGGGTCTGATTGTGATGGGTCTCATTGTGATGGGTCTGATTGTGATGGGTCTGATCCTGATGGGTCTGATTGTGATGGGTCTCATTGTGATGGGTCTGATTGTGATGGGTATGATCCTGATGGGTCTCATTGTGATGGGTCTGATCCCGATGGGTCTGATTGTGATGGGTCTCATTGTGATGGGTCTGATTGTGATGGGTATGATCCTGATGGGTATGATCCCGATGGGTCTGATTGTGATGGGTCTCATTGTGATGGGTCTGATTGTGATGGGTATGATCCTGATGGGTCTCATTGTGATGGGTCTGATTGTGATGGGTATGATCCTGATGGGTCTCATTGTGATGGGTCTGATCCCGATGGGTCTGATTGTGATGGGTCTGATTGTGATGGGTCTCATTGTGATGGGTCTGATTGTGATGGGTATGATCCTGATGGGTATGATCCCGATGGGTCTCATTGTGATGGGTCTGATCCCGATGGGTCTGATTGTGATGGGTCTCATTGTGATGGGTCTCATTGTGATGGGTCTGATCCCGATGGGTCTGACCGTGATGGGTCTCATTGTGATGGGTCTCATTGTGATGGGTCTGATCCTGATGGGTCTGATTGTGATGGGTCTGATTGTGATGGGTATGATCCTGATAGGTATGATCCCGATGGGTCTGATTGTGATGGGTCTCATTGTGATGGGTCTCATTGTGATGGGTCTGATTGTGATGGGTCTCATTGTGATGGGTCTGATCCCGATGGGTCTGATTGTGATGGGTCTCATTGTGATGGGTCTCATTGTGATGGGTCTGATCCCGATGGGTCTGATTGTGATGGGTCTCATTGTGATGGGTCTGATTGTGATGGGTCTCATTGTGATGGGTCTGATTGTGATGGGTCTCATTGTGATGGGTCTGATTGTGATGGGTCTGATCATGATGGGTCTGATTGTGATGGGTCTGATTGTGATGGGTCTCATTGTGATGGGTCTCATTGTGATGGGTCTCATTGTGATGGGTCTAATTGTGATGGGTCTCATTGTGATGGGTCTGATTGTGATGGGTCTCATTGTGATGGGTCTGATCCCGATGGGTCTGATTGTGATGGGTCTGATCCCGATGGGTCTGATTGTGATGGGTCTCATTGTGATGGGTCTGATCCCGATGGGTCTGATTGTGATGGGTCTCATTGTGATGGGTCTGATTGTGATGGGTATGATCCTGATGGGTATGATCCCGATGGGTCTGATTGTGATGGGTCTCATTGTGATGGGTCTGATTGTGATGGGTATGATCCTGATGGGTCTCATTGTGATGGGTCTGATTGTGATGGGTATGATCCTGATGGGTCTCATTGTGATGGGTCTGATCCCGATGGGTCTGATTGTGATGGGTCTGATTGTGATGGGTCTCATTGTGATGGGTCTGATTGTGATGGGTATGATCCTGATGGGTATGATCCCGATGGGTCTCATTGTGATGGGTCTGATCCCGATGGGTCTGATTGTGATGGGTCTCATTGTGATGGGTCTCATTGTGATGGGTCTGATCCCGATGGGTCTGACCGTGATGGGTCTCATTGTGATGGGTCTCATTGTGATGGGTCTGATCCTGATGGGTCTGATCCCGATGGGTCTGATTGTGATGGGTCTCATTGTGATGGGTCTCATTGTGATGGGTCTGATTGTGATGGGTCTCATTGTGATGGGTCTGATCCCGATGGGTCTGATTGTGATGGGTCTCATTGTGATGGGTCTCATTGTGATGGGTCTGATCCCGATGGGTCTGATTGTGATGGGTCTCATTGTGATGGGTCTGATTGTGATGGGTATGATCCTGATGGGTATGATCCCGATGGGTCTGATTGTGATGGGTCTCATTGTGATGGGTCTGATTGTGATGGGTATGATCCTGATGGGTCTGATTGTGATGGGTCTGATTGTGATGGGTCTCATTGTGATGGGTCTCATTGTGATGGGTCTGATCCCGATGGGTCTAATTGTGATGGGTCTCATTGTGATGGGTCTGATTGTGATGGGTCTGATCCCGATGGGTCTGATTGTGATGGGTCTGATTGTGATGGGTCTCATTGTGATGGGTCTGATCCCGATGGGTCTGATTGTGATGGGTCTCATTGTGATGGGTCTGATTGTGATGGGTCTCATTGTGATGGGTCTGATCATGATGGGTCTGATTGTGATGGGTCTGATTGTGATGGGTCTCATTGTGATGGGTCTGATTGTGATGGGTCTGATTGTGATGGGTCTGATCCCGATTGGTCTCATTGTGATGGGTCTGATCATGATGGGTCTCATTGTGATGGGTCTGATCCCGATGGGTCTGATTGTGATGGGTCTCATTGTGATGGGTCTGATTGTGATGGGTCTGATTGTGATGGGTCTGATCCTGATGGGTCTGATTGTGATGGGTCTGATTGTGATGGGTCTCATTGTGATGGGTCTGATCCCGATGGGTCTGATCCCGATGGGTCTGATTGTGATGGGTCTCATTGTGATGGGTCTGATCCCGATGGGTCTGACCGTGATGGGTCTCATTGTGATGGGTCTGATTGTGATGGGTCTGATTGTGATGGGTCTGATTGTGATGGGTCTGATTGTGATGGGTCTGATCCCGATGGGTCTGATTGTGATGGGTCTGATCCTGATGGGTCTCATTGTGATGGGTCTGATTGTGATGGGTATGATCCTGATGGGTCTCATTGTGATGGGTATGATCCTGATGGGTCTCATTGTGATGGGTCTCATTGTGATGGGTATGATCCTGATGGGTCTCATTGTGATGGGTCTCATTGTGATGGGTATGATCCTGATGGGTCTCATTGTGATGGGTATGATCCTGATGGGTCTCATTGTGATGGGTCTGATCCTGATGGGTCTGATTGTGATGGGTCTCATTGTGATGGGTCTCATTGTGATGGGTCTGATCATGCATCACAGGGGGATATCTGTTCCCTCTGTTGGGTTTCTTGCTTTTCCTTTTCATCCCTTTTAATGGAGGCTTCAAGAGTGGGCTGCAATAACTGGAGACAGGAATAGGAGGGTTGTAGTGTATGAGTTCAGTAAGAGACAGGAATAGGAGGGCTGTAGTGTATGAGTTCAGTAAGAGACAGGAATAGGAGGGCTGTAGTGTATGAGTTCAGTAAGAGACAGGAATAGGAGGGCTGTAGTGTATGAGTTCAGTAAGAGACAGGAATAGGAGGGCTGTAGTGTATGAGTTCAGTAAGAGACAGGAATAGGAGGGCTGTAGTGTATGAGTTCAGTAAGAGACAGGAATAGGAGGGCTGTAGTGTATGAGTTCAGTAAGAGACAGGAATAGGAGGGCTGTAGTGTATGAGTTCAGTAAGAGACAGGAATAGGAGGGCTGTAGTGTATGAGTTCAGTAAGAGACAGGAATAGGAGGGCTGTAGTGTATGAGTTCAGTAAGAGACAGGAATAGGAGGGCTGTAGTGTATGAGTTCAGTAAGAGACAGGAATAGGAGGGCTGTAGTGTATGAGTTCAGTAAGAGACAGGAATAGGAGGGCTGTAGTGTATGAGTGAACAGGATTCAGGAGCTGGAACAGGGTTCTGGAGCTGGAACAGGGTTCTCGAACTATAACAGGGTTCTCGAACTATAACAGGGTTCTGGAACTATAACAGAGTTCTGGAACTGGAACAGGGTTCTGGATCTATAACAGGGTTCTGGATCTATAACAGGGTTCTGGAACTGGAACAGGGTTCTGGAGCTATAACAGGGTTCTGGAGCTGGAACAGGGTTCTGGAACTGGAGCAGGGTTATGGAGCTATAACAGGGTTCTGGAACTGGAACAGGGTTCTGGAACTATAACAGGGTTCTGGAGCTATAACATGGTTCTGGAGCTATAACAGGATTCAGGAGCTGGAACAGGGTTCTTTCTGGAACTGGAAGATGGTTCTGGAGCTATAACAGGGTTCTGGAGCTATAACAGGGTTCTGGAACTGGAATAGGGTTCTGGAGCTATAACAGGGTTCTGGAACTGGAACAGGGTTCTGGAGCTATAACAGGGTTCTGGAGCTATAACAGGGTTCTGGAGCTATAACAGGGTTCTGGAACTGGAACAGGGTTCTGGAGCTATAACAGGGTTCTGGAGCTATAACAGGGTTCTGGAGCTATAACAGGGTTCTGGAGCTATAACAGGGTTCTGGAGCTATAACAGGGTTCTGGAACTGGAACAGGGTTCTGGAGCTATAACAGGGTTCTGGGCTCCCAGATCTGCCCTAGTGGTTTCTCAGACCATATGGTAACAGTATACTGTAGCTTGGCAGTTGTCTGTTGTCCGAGGTCTTACTGGCACTTGAGTTGGAAGTGTACATACACCTTAGCCAAATACATTTAAACTCTGTTTTTCACAATTCCTGACATTTAATACTAGTAAAAATTCCCTGTCTTTGGTCAGTTAGGATCAGCACTATTTTAAGAATGTGAAATGTCAGAATAATAGTAGAGAGGATGATTTATTTGAGCTTTTATGTCTTTCATCACATTCCCAGTGGGTCAGAAGTTTACATAAACTCTATTAGTACTTGGTAGCATTGCCTTTAAATTGTTTAACTTGGGTCAAACATTTTGGGTTGCCTTCCACAAGCTTCCCACATTAAGTTGGGTGAACAGAGCTGGTGTAACTGAGTCAGGTTTGTAGGCCTCCTTGCTCGCAAACAATTTTTCAGTTCTCCCCACAATGTTCTATAGGATTGAAGTTAGGGCTTTGTGATGGCCACTCCAATACCTTGACTTTGTTGTCCTTAAGCCATTTTGCCACAACTTTGGAAGTATGCTTAGGGTCATTGTCCATTTGGAAGACCCATTTGCGACCAAGCTTTAACTTCCTGACTGATGTCTTGAGATGTTGCTTCAGTATATCCACATAATCTTCCTACTTCATGATGAAGTGCACCAGTCCCTCCTGCAGCAAAGCACCCCCACAACATGATGCTGCCACCCCCGTGCTTCACAGTTGGGGTGGTGTTCTTCAGCTAGCAATCCTCCCCCTTTTTCCTCCAAACAGAACGATGGTCATTATGGCCAAACAGTTCTACTTTTGTTTCAACAGACCAGAGGACGTTTCTCCAAAAAGTACAATCTTTGTCCCATGTGCAGTTGCAAACCGTAGTCTGGCTTTTTTATGGCGGTTTTGGAGCAGTGGCTTCTTCCTTGCTGAGCGGCCTTTCAGGTTATGTCGATATCGGACTCGATTTACTGTGGATATAGATACTTTTGTACCTGTTTCCTCCAGCATCTTCACAAGGTCCTTTGCTGCTGTTCTGGAATTGATTTGAAAAGTACGTTCATCTCTGGGAGACAGATGGTGTTTATACTTGCGTACTATTCTTTGTACAGATGAATGTGGTACCTTCAGGCGTTTGGAAATTGCTCCCAAGGATGAACCATACTTGTGGGGGGACTGTGAACTGGGGGGGGACTGGTGAACTGTCTATGGGGGGGGGCTGGTGAACTGTCTGGGGGACTTTGTTGGGGTATGGGGCGTCAGAGGGGGGTTCTATGTGTGGTGGATGGGGGGTTTGATTTTAACTTTCCAGTCTGTTAAAATGAAATAAAGTTTGTTTTAATGATGTAAGTATTTGGGCCAAATAAAGATTTTTTTTCTCAATAAAATAAAAATCTTTCTCTTTTCTCTTCTCTCTCTCTCTGCTATCTCACACACTCTCACCTCTCTCATCTGTCTGTTCTTCTCACATTCCTCTCTCTCTTTCTTATCTCTCTCCTCCTCTCCCTTTTTCCTCTTTCTCTCTCCAGCGATGATGGTCACGGTACAATGATGATGTCGCCATGGCAACGGGAGTAACCGAGCAATGGAGTCCTGAGGATGAGTGAGGGGGAAGGAGAGCTGAGGGGGGATGAGAGGGGAAGATGGGGGAAGGGGGAGGAGAAGTGGGGAAGGACAGGAGAGGATGGTTGAGGGGAAGGAGAGGCAGGATGGGTGAGGGGTGCAGCAGTCTAAGGCACCGCATCTCAGTGCAAGAGGGGGGAGGAGAGGTGCTGTGGGGGAGGAGAGGGCGGGGAGGAAGGAGAGGTGGGGTGGGGGAGGAGAGGTGCTGTGGGGGAGGAGAGGTGCTGTGGGGGAGGAGAGGTGCTGTGGGGGAGGAGAGGTGATGTGGGGGAGGAGAGGTGCTGTGAGGGAGGAGAGCCGCTGTGGGGGAGGAGAGGTGATGTGGGGGAGGAGAGGTGCTGTGGGGGAGGAGTGGTGCTGTGGGGGAGGAGAGGTGATGTGAGGGAGGAGAGCCGCTGTGGGGGAGGAGAGGTGCTGTGGGGGAGGAGAGGTGATGTGGGGGAGGTGCTGTGGGGGAGGAGAGGTGCTGTGGGGGAGGAGAGGGTGCTGTGGGGGAGGAGAGGTGCTGTGGGGGAGGAGAGGTGATGTGAGGGAGGAGGTGCTGTGGGGGAGGAGAGGTGATGTGGGGGAGGAGAGGTGCTGTGGGGGAGGAGAGGTGCTGTGGGGGAGGAGAGGTGCTGTGAGGGAGGAGAGGTGATGTGGGGGAGGAGAGGTGATGTGGGGGAGGAGAGGTGATGTGAGGGAGGAGAGGTGATGTGGGGGAGGAGAGGTGCTGTGGGGGAGGAGAGGTGCTGTGGGGGAGGAGGTGATGTGGGGGAGGAGAGGTGATGTGGGGGAGGAGAGGTGATGTGAGGGAGGAGAGGTGCTGTGAGGGAGGAGAGGTGATGTGGGGGAGGAGAGGTGCTGTGGGGGAGGAGAGGTGCTGTGGGGGAGGAGAGGTGCTGTGAGGGAGGAGAGGTGATGTGGGGGAGGAGAGGTGCTGTGGGGGAGGAGAGGTGATGTGAGGGAGGAGAGGTGCTGTGGGGGAGGAGAGGTGCTGTGAGGGAGGAGAGGTGATGTGGGGGAGGAGAGGTGCTGTGGGGGAGGAGAGGTGCTGTGGGGGAGGAGAGGTGCTGTGGGGGAGGAGAGGTGATGTGAGGGAGGAGAGGTGGGGAGAGTAGGAGAGGTGCGGTTGGGGAAGGTGAGGAGAGGAGAGGTGGGGGAGGTGAGGAGAGGTGGGGGAGGTGAGGTGAGGAGAGGTGAGGTGCGGTGGGGGAGGTGAGGAGAGGAGAGGAGGGGGAGGTGAGGGAGAGGTGGGGGAGGTGAGGTGGGGAGAGGTGGGGGAGGTGAGGGAGAGGTGGGGGAGGTGAGGAGAGCTGGGGGAGGTGAGGAGAGGTGGGGGAGATGAGGAGAGGAGAGGTGGGGGAGGTGAGGAGAGGAGAGGTGGGGGAGGTGAGGAGAGAGGGGGGAGGGTAGAAGAGGTGCGGTGGGAGAGGTGAGGAGAGGAGAGGTGGGGGAGGAGAGGAGAGGTGGGGGAGGAGAGGTGATGTGAGGGAGGAGAGGTGATGTGAGGGAGGAGAGGTGATGTGAGGGAGGAGAGGTGATGTGAGGGAGGAGAGGTGATGTGAGGGTGGAGAGGTGCTGTGGGGGAGGAGAGGTGGGGAGAGGAGGGGGAGGTGAGGAGAGGTGAGGAGAGGTGAGGAGAGGTGCGGTGGGGGAGGTGAGGAGAGGAGAGGAGGGGGAGGTGAGGAGAGGTGGGGGAGGAGAGGTGTTGTGGGGGAGGAGAGGTGATGTGGGGGAGGAGAGGTGGGGAGAGTAGGAGAGGTGCGGTTGGGGAAGGTGAGGAGAGGAGAGGTGGGGGAGGTGAGGAGAGGTGGGGGAGGTGAGGAGAGGTGAGGAGAGGTGCGGTGGGGGAGGTGAGGAGAGGAGAGGAGGGGGAGGTGAGGAGAGGTGGGGGAGGTGAGGTGGGGAGAGGTGGGGGAGGTGAGGAGAGGTGGGGGAGGTGAGGAGAGGTGGCGGAGATTGAGAGTGATGTGTTATTGGAGGGGGTGCTCGGGGGCGATACAGCTATATACCACTAAACAACATTTCATTTGGGACACAGCCCCACATCGCTCTACAACAATCTACAATACAATCTACATATTCTGTTTGTACATTCACAGCTGTATGACTGCGACAAGACAAGATGAGAGGAGGAGGGAGGAGATACAGGAAGAGTGTGTGTGTGTGTGTTCTCTGTCCCAACCCCCTCCCCCCATCTCTTCCTCCATTAAGCCCAGCTTCCCTCTCAGTCCCAGAGTGCTCAGTGGCCATGTGTAGCAGCTTATCGAAGTGTGTGTGTACACACAAATAGACGCTGGGCTCGGGTAAACACACACCTGGACAGGTGTAGGAAGAGACTCACCAATATTGATTTAGTTAGTCTTCTTCACTGTGTATTGGGCGTTCACTCAATACTGTACAATGTAGAGAAAACCAGGGCAATTCAAAGGGGGTGCTATGAAATGAATGTCAAAGCGTAGTTTTATATGCCCCATGTCATTATAAATGACCTAGAATGAATCATTAGATTATTCTCTATAATATTATAACGTTAATATACCTGTACTTGACAGTGTTGATGACATAAAGAACGTTCATTTGCTGTGACCGTTGAGAGTTAAGACTGCGCCACTCTCGGTTGTATCTCTTCCATATTTGGTGTTGGGAGGTGGTACCATTCGAATTTACAGCTGGTTGGACCAATCAAAATCAACTTGATACTTTTGTCATTTCCACCTCCAGATCCTTGGCTTTCATTGTCTGTAACCGCAATCAATCTACATTGAGAGGGGCCGTTTCTATGGCGATTTAAAGGGAAAGACTCAGAAATACACAATGAAAACAGGAACAGGTTGTCTCCACAGAGGGTGGATATTGAAATTCAGTCTGTTATCTTTGTAAATAACTATATATTTAGTCCCCATTTAGTTTTGTATTCAGTGGATTTCATTTAGAAAAAGCCATGTTTTCACTCACGAACCTGCAGCCACTAGTTAACTTGTCAGTTGACATTCGAAGTTAGCTCAGTTCTGCCTCGGAACAGCATCACAGGGTTCTATGGAGCAGTGGCACAGGGTTCTATGGAGCAGTGGCACAGGGTTCTATGGAGAAGTGGCACAGGGTTCTATGGAGCAATGTCACAGGGTTCTATGGAGCAGTGTCACAGGGTTCAATGGAGAAGTGGCACAGGGTCCTATGGAGCAATGTCACAGGGTTCTATGGAGCAGTGTCATAGGGTTCTATGGAGTAGTGTCACAGAGTTTTATGGGGCAGTGTCACAGAGTTCAATGGAGAAGTGGCACAGGGTCCTATGGAGCAATGTCACAGGGTTCTATGGAGCAGTCTCAGGGTTCTATGGAGCAGTGTCATAGGGTTCTATGGAGCAGTGTCACAGGGTTTTATGGGGCAGTGTCACAGAGTTCTATGGAGCAGTGTCACAAGGTTCTATGGAGCAGTGTCACATGGTTCTATGGAGCAGTGTCACAGGGTTCTATGGAGCTGTATTACAGGGTTCTATGGAGCAGTGTCACATGGTTCTATGGAGCAGTGTCACAGGGTTCTATGGAGCAGAGTCACAGGGTTCTATGGAGCAGTGTCACAGGGTTCTATGGAGCAGTGTCACAGGGTTCTATGGAGCTGTATTACAGGGTTCTATGGAGCAGTGTCCCATGGTTCTATGGAGCAGTGTCACAGGGTTCAATGGAGCAGAGTCACAGGGTTCCATGGAGCAGTGTCACAGGGTTCTATGGAGCAGTATCACAGGGTTCTATGGAGCAGTGTCACAGGGTTCTATGGAACAGTGTCACAGGGTTCTATGGAGCAGTGTCACAGGGTTCTATGGAGCAGTGTCACAGGGTTCTATGGAGCTGTATTACAGGGTTCTATGGAGCTGTATTACAGGGTTCTATGGAGCAGTGTCACAGGGTTCTATGGAGCAGTGTCACAGAGTTCTATGGAGCAGTATCACAGGGTTCTATGGAGCAGTGTCACAGGGTTCTATGGAGCAGTGTCACAGAGTTCTATGGAGCAGTATCACAGGGTTCTATGGAGCAGTGTCACAGGGTTCTATGGAGCAGTGTCACAGAGTTCTATGGAGCAGTATCACAGGGTTCTATGGAGCAGTGTCACAGGGTTCTATGGAGCAGTGTCACAGAGTTCTATGGAGCAGTATCACAGGGTTCTATGGAGCAGTGTCACAGGGTTCTATGGAGCAGTCACCACATTTTGATCATGCTGTGATGTCATTCCATTGATTCTAAATCCTGCTAAATTCATCGGTAACTTTTTAACCATATATGGAAGAGACAAGAGGTTTGGACATATTTGTATAACTTTTGAATTAATTTAATAATTTTATGGGTGACCACCCTGTGTGGTTTTACCACGCTACACTGTCTCTTCACTGTGTGGTGTTACCATGCTACACTGTGTGGTGTTACCATGCTACACTGTGTGGTGTTACCATGCTACACTGTGTGGTTTTACCATGCTACACTGTGTGGTTTTACCATGCTACACTGTGTGGTGTTACCATGCTACACTGTCTCTTCACTGTGTGGTTTTACCATGCTACACTGTGTGGTTTTAATATGCTACACTGTGTGGTTTTACCATGCTACACTGTGTGGTGTTACCATGCTACACTGTGTGGTTTTACCATGCTACACTGTCTCTTCACTGTGTGGTGTTACCATGCTACACTGTGTGGTTTTACCATGCTACACTGTGTGGTTTTACCACGCTACACTGTCTCCTCACTGTGTGGTTTTACCATGCTACACTGTGTGGTGTTACCATGCTACACTGTGTGGTTTTACCATGCTACACTGTGTGGTGTTACCATGCTACACTGCGTGGTTTTACCATGCTACACTGTCTCTACACTGTGGTTTTACCATGCTACACTGTCCCTTCACTGTGTGGTTTTACCATGCTACACTGTGTGGTTTTACCATGCTACACTGTCTCTTCACTGTGTGGTGTTACCATGCTACACTGTGTGGTGTTACCATGCTACACTGTGTGGTGTTACCATGCTACACTGTCTCTACACTGTGTGGTGTTACCATGCTACACTGTCTCTACACTGTGTGGTGTTACCATGCTACACTGTGTGGTTTTACCATGCTACACTGTCTCTTCACTGTGTGGTGTTACCATGC
Organism: Oncorhynchus masou masou; assembly: GCF_036934945.1. Classification (NCBI taxonomy): domain Eukaryota; kingdom Metazoa; phylum Chordata; class Actinopteri; order Salmoniformes; family Salmonidae; genus Oncorhynchus; species Oncorhynchus masou. The sequence goes on from NC_088224.1 coordinate 91,333,021, forward strand.
TACACTGTGTGGTGTTACCATGCTACACTGTGTGGTTTTGCCATGCTACACTGTCTCTACACTGTGTGGTGTTACCATGCTACACTGTGTGGTGTTACCATGCTACACTGTCTCCTCACTGTGTGGTTTTACCATGCTACACTGTGTGGTGTTACCATGCTACACTGTGTGGTGTTACCATGCTACACTGCCTCTTCACTGTGTGGTTTTACCATGCTACACTGTGTGGTGTTACCACGCTACACTGTCTCTTCACTGTGTGGTGTTACCATGCTACACTGTGTGGTGTTACCATGCTACACTGTGTGGTGTTACCATGCTACACTGTGTGGTTTTGCCATGCTACACTGTCTCTACAATGTGTGGTGTTACCATGCTACACTGTGTGGTGTTACCATGCTACACTGTGTGGTGTTACCATGCTACACTGTGTGGTGTTACCATGCTACACTGTCTCCTCACTGTGTGGTTTTACCATGCTACACTGTGTGGTGTTACCATGCTACACTGCCTCTTCACTGTGTGGTTTTACCATGCTACACTGTGTGGTGTTACCACGCTACACTGTCTCTTCACTGTGTGGTGTTACCATGCTACACTGTGTGGTGTTACCATGCTACACTGTGTGGTGTTACCATGCTACACTGTGTGGTTTTGCCATGCTACACTGTCTCTACACTGTGTGGTGTTACCATGCTACACTGTGTGGTGTTACCATGCTACACTGTGTGGTGTTACCATGCTACACTGTGTGGTGTTACCATGCTACACTGTCTCCTCACTGTGTGGTTTTACCATGCTACACTGTGTGGTGTTACCATGCTACACTGTGTGGTGTTATCATGCTACACTGCCTCTTCACTGTGTGGTTTTACCATGCTACACTGTGTGGTGTTACCACGCTACACTGTCTCTTCACTGTGTGGTGTTACCATGCTACACTGTGTGGTGTTACCATGCTACACTGTGTGGTGTTACCATGCTACACTGTGTGGTGTTATCATGCTACACTGCCTCTTCACTGTGTGGTTTTACCATGCTACACTGTGTGGTGTTACCATGCTACACTGTCAGTGTGTAAATAGGGAAGTAAAACATGAGACCATAGATGTATTGCTACATAATACCACATCACTGAATTCCCATATTTTTCCTGTATTTCTCCGGTTGTGGTTTTGCAGGTAGTGCTATGAGGTCAGGTGTAAGAGGTAAAAGTTCAAAGGTCATAGAGTAGGTCAATCGGTACCTGGTGACCTCTGCCTGCTGTGTGAGCTGCTCCTGGACCTTCTGACACACCTCTCCCGCCGTGGCGTTGACCTTGCCGATCTTGGTGAAAAGGGCTGCGATCTTGTCGCTACGCAGGAAGCCCGCCGCTCGCCGCTTCAACAGGTGGCTCAGACACGCCTCGATGGTGCCTGGAGGAGAGAGGGAGAGAAAGAGAGAGAGAGGGGGAGGGAGGGAGGGATAGAGAGAGAAAGAGAGAGAGGGAAGATTACTTTATTGTCCATTTACTACACGAGCAACAGAAATGTGTCTTTCGCATTTCATCTCATTCTCCCCAGCAGAGGATGAGGTGAGGGTGAAAAAGGAGAGAGAGGGAAAGAGAGAGGGAAAGAGAGAGATGGATGGAGAGCAGCAAAGAGGATGAGGGTGAAAAAGGAGAGAGAGGGAAAGAGAGAGGGGAGGGGAGAGCAGCAAAGATGATGAGGGTGAGAGAGGGAAAGAGAGGGAAAGAGAGAGATGGATGGAGAGTAGCAAAGAGGATGATGGCAAAAGGGAGAAAGAGAAAGGGAAGAGGGAGAAAGATGAAACAGGAGAGAGTGAAGACAGAAAGGTGGAGGAAGAGAGGTGGAGAAAGAGGGGTGGAGGAAGAGAGGTGGAGGAAGAGAGGTGGAGGAAGAGAGGTGGAGGAAGAGACGTGGAGGAAGAGACGTGGAGAAAGAGAGGTGGAGGAAGAGAGGTGGAGAAAGAGAGGTGGAGGAAGAGAGGTGGAGGAAGAGAGGTGGAGGAAGAGAGGTGGAGGGAGACAGAGGAAGTGGATCCCAGATAAAAACACTCTTCTTGAATGCACTGTTATTTAATATCCTGTTACTAAATATCCTGTTGTTAAAAACTTCTTATGGCTTGAATCCCTCTAACGGGATCAACATGACAACAGCCAGTGAAAGTGCAGGGCGCCAAATTCAAAACAACAGAAATCTCAGAATTAAAATTCCTCTAACATAGAAGTATTTTACACCATTTTAAAGATAAACTTGTTGTTAATCCCACCACAGTGTCTGATTTCAAAAAGGCTTTACGACAAAAGCACACCAAACATTGATCAAAGATACAACTATTATGCATGGAATTATAGATACACCACACTTCTCCTTAATGCAACCGCTGTGTCAGATTTCAAAAAAGCTCTACCAACAACAAATCAAGCCATACAGATATCCACCATGTTGTCGAGTCAACAGAAGTCAGAAATAACATAAATATTAATTAACTTACCTTTGATGATCTTCATCAAAATGCACTCCCAGGAATCCCAGTAATAAATGTTTGATTTGTTCGATAAAGTCCATCATATATGTTCAAATACCTCGTTTTTGTTCGCACGTTTAGCCCAGTAAACCAAACACTACAAACCTCAGATTTCCCACTTCCTGGTTGGATTTTTTTTGCCTGACTATAAGTTCTGTTATACTCACAGACATCATTCAAACAGTTAGGACCTGGCATCATGAGACAGCTTTTTCTGCAATTCCGAATAAAAACTCCACCTTGAGAATTTCTCAACAGACCATGTTTCCCTCAATTACGAGAGGACAACGGTTGCAGACCAGCTTACCTCAATAATGAGAGGGCCAAGGTTTGAGACCAGACTGCTGAATCTTTTAACCATCCCACGTGGTTAAACTCTTAGACTATCGATACCAACAGAATAAAAACAAGTCTTTGATATTAATTACTAGTCTGCAGCTAGGAATTCGGTATCATTGAACGCGAAGACCGACAACTGTCAAAACATTGATTCTATAAGGACATGAATGAATGTCACTCTGAACTATCCATTCTGAGAGAGAGAGGACGGACAGACTCTCCAACAGAAACAAACTTTTCAACAGAGACCCCGACGACACACTGACCGTAAATATATATATTGATTGCAATTGCTCCCGAATGAGTGAGCGTTCATGTGCAAAGGATTAGCATTTCAATTGTTATAATTATCAACTGAGTGTTGTCTTATCTCAGTCGACCCCCACTTCCATTTTGTACACCAACCCGCGATGCCGGTTTATCCCACTAGGGGAACTCCGTTATCATTTCCTTGTAACTATCTACTGTTTGTTTATGCATTTCTGTGAATTACTTAGTTAGTAAATCAATTATTTTTAGACAATTGATGTATGGATGACTCATAGTGAAGACTGGGTTCGTGCAGATAACCAACAATTTACGACGTTTGGAAAGAGGTAAAATAAATAAATAATTAATTAAGAAGACTAATTGATCAGATATTAAAATTATAACTTTGTAATCTGAATATTTTCCTTGGTGCCCCGACTTCTTAGTTAATTACATTTGCCTAGTTAATTAGATTAGTTCATCACGAAATGCTAAATACAGAGAATCTTTGATAAAAACTAAAAGTATTCAGTTAATGATAGTAAAGACACGACAATACACTGTTCTTTAAAATCCTGTTCTTTAATATACTATTATTCAATGCACTGTTATTTAATACACTTTTCTTTAACATATTGTTTGATAATACACTGTTATTTCCTATCCTGTTCTTTATAACATTATTTTTTAATAACCTGTTCTTTAATACACTGTTATCTAATGTCCACTTCTTTAATACACTGTTATCTAATGTCCACTTCTTTAATACACTGTTATCTAATGTCCACTTCTTTAATACACTGTTATCTAATGTCCACTTCTTTAATACACTGTTATCTAATGTCCACTTCTTTAATACACTGTTATCTAATGTCCACTTCTTTAATACACTGTTATCTAATGTCCACTTCTTTAATACACTGTTATCTAATGTCCACTTCTTTAATACACTGTTATCTAATGTCCACCTCTTTAATACACTGTTATCTAATGTCCACTTCTTTAATACACTGTTATCTAATGTCCACTTCTTTAATACACTGTTATCTAATGTCCACTTCTTTAATACACTGTTATCTAATGTCCACTTCTTTAATACACTGTTATCTAATGTCCACTTCTTTAATACACTGTTATCTAATGTCCACCTCTTTAATACACTGTTATCTAATGTCCACTTCTTTAATACACTGTTATCTAATGTCCACTTCTTTAATACACTGTTATCTAATGTCCACTTCTTTAATACACTGTTATCTAATGTCCACTTCTTTAATACACTGTTATCTAATGTCCACTTCTTTAATACACTGTTATCTAATGTCCACTTCTTTAATACACTGTTATCTAATGTCCACTTCTTTAATACACTGTTATCTAATGTCCACTTCTTTAATACACTGTTATCTAATGTCCACTTCTTTAATACACTGTTATCTAATGTCCACTTCTTTAATACACTGTTATCTAATGTCCACTTCTTTAATACACTGTTATCTAATGTCCACTTCTTTAATACACTGTTATCTAATGTCCACTTCTTTAATACACTGTTATCTAATGTCCACTTCTTTAATACACTGTTATCTAATGTCCACTTCTTTAATACACTGTTATCTAATGTCCACTTCTTTAATACACTGTTATCTAATGTCCACTTCTTTAATACACTGTTATCTAATGTCCACTTCTTTAATACACTGTTATCTAATGTCCACTTCTTTAATACACTGTTATCTAATGTCCACTTCTTTAATACACTGTTATCTAATGTCCACTTCTTTAATACACTGTTATCTAATGTCCACTTCTTTAATACACTGTTATCTAATGTCCACCTCTTTAATACACTGTTATCTAATGTCCACTTCTTTAATACACTGTTATCTAATGTCCACTTCTTTAATACACTGTTATCTAATGTCCACTTCTTTAATACACTGTTATCTAATGTCCACTTCTTTAATACACTGTTATCTAATGTCCACTTCTTTAATACACTGTTATCTAATGTCCACTTCTTTAATACACTGTTATCTAATGTCCACTTCTTTAATACACTGTTATCTAATGTCCACTTCTTTAATACACTGTTATCTAATGTCCACTTCTTTAATACACTGTTATCTAATGTCCACTTCTTTAATACACTGTTATCTAATGTCCACTTCTTTAATACACTGTTATCTAATGTCCACTTCTTTAATACACTGTTATCTAATGTCCACTTCTTTAATACACTGTTATCTAATGTCCACTTCTTTAATACACTGTTATCTAATGTCCACTTCTTTAATACACTGTTATCTAATGTCCACTTCTTTAATACACTGTTATCTAATGTCCACTTATTTAATACACTGTTATCTAATGTCCACTTCTTTAATACACTGTTATCTAATGTCCACTTCTTTAATACACTGTTATCTAATGTCCACTTCTTTAATACACTGTTATCTAATGTCCACCTCTTTAATACACTGTTATCTAATGTCCACTTCTTTAATACACTGTTATCTAATGTCCACTTCTTTAATACACTGTTATCTAATGTCCACTTCTTTAATACACTGTTATCTAATGTCCACTTCTTTAATACACTGTTATCTAATGTCCACCTCTTTAATACACTGTTATCTAATGTCCACTTCTTTAATACACTGTTATCTAATGTCCACTTCTTTAATACACTGTTATCTAATGTCCACTTCTTTAATACACTGTTATCTAATGTCCACCTCTTTAATACACTGTTATCTAATGTCCACTTCTTTAATACACTGTTATCTAATGTCCACTTCTTTAATACACTGTTATCTAATGTCCACTTCTTTAATACACTGTTATCTAATGTCCACTTCTTTAATACACTGTTATCTAATGTCCACTTCTTTAATACACTGTTATTGTCACGAATCCCTCTGCAGATGGTGCCTCTTCCTGTTGGGGCGGAGCTCGGCGGTCGTCGTCGGCCTATTAGCTGCCACCGATCCCCTTTTCTGTTTCATTTAGTTTTGTCTGATTTAGTTTCACCTGTTTCTTGTTTGGGTTTTGTTTTGGGATATTTAAACCCGGGAGGACCGCCGGCTTTGTGCTTGTTGTTCTGTTCATGGTGGATTATTGTGGATACCGTTTTTCCGGACAGTTTCGACCTGTTTGTTGGACTGGGTATTTATGCGCACTTGTGCATGGCATGACCGTTACTCTGTCTTGGAATAAAGATCCACGTTTTGAACTACCCTGCTCTCTGCGCCTGACTCCTCCACCCACTACTCCTAGAAGCCGTGCCAGTTATCTAATGTCCACTTCTTTAATACACTGTTATGTAATATCCTTTTCTTTAATATCCTGTTCCTTAATACACTGTTATGTAATATCCTTTTCTTTAATATCCTGTTCCTTAATACACTGTTATTTAATATACTGTTCCTTAATACACTGTTATTTAATATACTGTTCTTTAATACACTGTTATTTAATATACTGTTCTTTAATGTCATGTTATTTAATATACTGTTCTCTAATGTCATGTTATTTAATATCTGTTCTTTAATGTCATGTTATTTAATATACTGTTTTTTAATACTCTGTTCTTTAATAAACTGTTATTTAATACATTGTTATTTAATAAACTGTTATTTAATACCTTGTTATTTAATCAACTGTTATTTAATACTCTGTTATTTAATAACATTTTATTTAATAAACTGTTATTTAATAAACTATTATTTAATGCCCTTTTATTTAATACCTTGTTATTTAATCAACTGTTATTTAATACCCTGTTATTTAATAAACTGTTATTTAATACCTTGTTATTTAATAAACTGTTATTTAATACCTTGTTATTTAATCAACTGTTATTTAATATCCTGTTATTTAATACCTTGTTATTTAATACCCTGTTATTTAATACCCTGTTATTTAATACCCTGTTATTTAATACAGGGTATTAAACTCTGCATCTTATATCTTATTATATCTGCGTCCCAAATGGAACCCTATTCCCTGTATAGTGCGCGACTTTTGAAAATGGACCATTGTCAAAAGTAGTGCACTAAATATGAAATAGAGTGCTATTTAGGTCTAAGCCTATATCGTATTATATCCACCGGTTGATGGGAGTTAATTAATTACTGAAAATCTATCCCCAATGCACCAATTTCTCCCTTCAAGATCAAGCACGCACACACACACACACCAATCTCTCTCCCTTCCACCCCCAGGGCCCACCCAGGGGAATGTAGGGATGAACTTAAGTATGGGTGTGTATGTGTGCCTACCAGTGTGTGTGTGTGTGCATGCGTGTACCAGTGTGTGTGTGTGTGAATGCGTGTACCAGTGTGTGTGTGGGCGTGTACCAGTGTGTGTGTGGGCGTGTACCAGTGTGTGTGTGGGCGTGTACCAGTGTGTGTGTGGGTGTGTACCAGTGTGTGTGTGTGTGGGCGTGTACCAGTGTGTGTGTGGGCGTGTACCAGTGTGTGTGTGGGCGTGTACCAGTGTGTGTGTGTGTGGGCGTGTACCAGTGTGTGTGTGGGTGTGTACCAGTGTGTGTGTGGGTGTGTACCAGTGTGTGTGTGGGCGTGTACCAGTGTGTGTGGGCGTGTACCAGTGTGTATGTGGGTGTGTACCAGTGTGTGTGAGGGTGTTACCAGTGTGTGTGTGTGGGCGTGTACCCGTGTGTGTGTGGGTGTGGGCGTGTACCAGTGTGTGTGTGGGCGTGTCCCAGTGAGTGTGTGGGTGTGTACCAGTGTGTGTGTGGGCGTGTACCAGTGTGTGTGGGCGTGTACCAGTGTGTGTGTGGGCGTGTACCAGTGTGTGTGTGGGCGTGTACCAGTGTGTGAGTGTGTGGGCGTGTACCAGTGTGTGTATGGGTGTGTACCAGTGAGTGTGTGGGTGTGTACCAGTGTGTGTGTGGGTGTGTACCAGTGTGTGTGTGGGCGTGTACCAGTGTGTGTGTGGGCGTGTACCAGTGTGTGTGTGGGCGTGTACCAGTGTGTGTGTGGGCGTGTACCAGTGTGTGTGTGGGCATGTACCAGTGTGTGTGTGGGTGTGTACCAGTGTGTGTGTGGGTGTGTACCAGTGTGTGTGTGGGTGTGTACCAGTGTGTGTGTGGGCGTGTACCAGTGTGTGTGTGGGCGTGTACCAGTGTGTGTGTGTGGGTGTGTACCAGTGTGTGTGTGGGTGTGTACCAGTGTGTGTGTGGGCGTGTACCAGTGTGTGTGTGGGCGTGTACCAGTGTGTGTGTGGGCGTGTACCAGTGTGTGTGTGGGCGTGTACCAGTGTGTGTGTGGGCATGTACCAGTGTGTGTGTGGGTGTGTACCAGTGTGTGTGTGGGTGTGTACCAGTGTGTGTGTGGGCGTGTACCAGTGTGTGTGTGGGCGTGTACCAGTGTGTGTGTGTGGGCGTGTACCAGTGTGTGTGTGGGCGTGTACCAGTGTGTGTGTGGGCGTGTACCAGTGTATGTGTTTTGCGCCTTTAATACTTTTAAATATTGAAGAGGGGAAGTTGAAGAAGAGAACGTCAGAATTACATTTTACGGCCCCGACGGGCCCCTGAAGGTCTTCTAGACGCCATGTTGTCTGTTCATCTCTATAAAGGGAAACAACAGTCCCTTTACAGGGACTGTCATAACCCATCCATTAGCAGCAGCTTACCACGTGCCTTTCAACCTCGCTAACATAACGAAATCAAAATAAAAGGGGAAAACATGTCCCTCCCAAAAGCTGGCTGAAATACATGTCCCTCCAAAAGCTGGTTGAAATACATGTCCCTCCCTAGCTGGCTGAAATACATGTCTCTCCCTAGCTGGCTGAAACACATGTCTCTCCCTAGCTGGCTGAAACACATGTCTCTCCCTAGCTGGCTGAAATACATGTCTCTCCCTAGCTGGCTGAAACACATGTCTCTCCCTAGCTGGCTGAAATACATGTCTCTCCCTAGCTGGCTGAAACACATGTCTCTCCCTAGCTGGCTGAAACACATGTCTCTCCCTAGCTGGCTGAAATACATGTCTCTCCCTAGCTGGCTGAAACACATGTCCCTCCCTAGCTGGCTGAAATACATGTCCCTCCCTAGCTGGCTGAAACACATGTCTCTCCCTAGCTGGCTGAAATACATGTCCCTCCCTAGCTGGCTGAAATACATGTCTCTCCCTAGCTGGCTGAAACACATGTCTCTCCCTAGCTGGCTGAAATACATGTCTCTCCCTAGCTGGCTGAAACACATGTCTCTCCCTAGCTGGCTGAAACACATGTCTGTCCCTAGCTGGCTGAAATACATGTCTCTCCCTAGCTGGCTGAAACACATGTCTCTCCCTAGCTGGCTGAAACACATGTCTCTCCCTAGCTGGCTGAAATACATGTCTCTCCCTAGCTGGCTGAAACACATGTCTCTCCCTAGCTGGCTGAAACACATGTCCCTCCCTAGCTGGCTGAAATACATGTCCCTCCCTAGCTGGCTGAAATACATGTCTCTCCCTAGCTGGCTGAAACACATGTCTCTCCCTAGCTGGCTGAAATACATGTCTCTCCCTAGCTGGCTGAAACACATGTCTCTCCCTAGCTGGCTGAAATACATGTCTCTCCCTAGCTGGCTGAAACACATGTCTCTCCCTAGCTGGCTGAAATACATGTCCCTCCCTAGCTGGCTGAAATACATGTCCCTCCCTAGCTGGCTGAAATACATGTCCCTCCCTAGCTGGCTGAAATACATGTCCCTCCCTAGCTGGCTGAAATACATGTCCCTCCCTAGCTGGCTGAAATACATGTCCCTCCCTAGCTGGCTGAAATACATGTCTCTCCCTAGCTGGCTGAAATACATGTCTCTCCCTAGCTGGCTGAAATACATGTCTCTCCCTAGCTGGCTGAAACACATGTCTCTCCCTAGCTGGTTGAAATACATGTCCCTCCCTAGCTGGCTGAAATACATGTCCCTCCCTAGCTGGCTGAAATACATGTCCCTCCCTAGCTGGCTGAAATACATGTCCCTCCCTAGCTGGCTGAAATACATGTCCCTCCCTAGCTGGCTGAAACACATGTCTCTCACTAGCTGGCTGAAACACATGTCTCTCACTAGCTGGCTGAAACACATGTCTCTCACTAGCTGGCGGAAACAGGGAGACAGAGAGGGCATTTACACTACAGACCAGCCCTACTACCACAGTAGACAGAGAGGGTATTTACATTACAGACCAGCCCTACTACCACAGTAGACAGAGAGGGTATTTACACTACAGACCAGCCCTACTACCACAGTAGACAGAGAGGGTATTTACATTACAGACCAGCCCCAACACAGTAGACAGAGAGGGTATTTACATTACAGACCAGCCCCAACACAGTAGACAGAGAGGGTATTTACACAAGAGAAGGAAAAGAGAAATGATCATCTTTGTGATTCATGCCCTTGCTGCTGTTTGACAGATGTGTTGAAGACTTGGACTGTTCCCCAAATGTCACCCCTTTCCATATATAGTGATTATATTGTGATAACCAGTGTTGGAAAAAGTACCCAATTGTCATACTTGAATAAGTCATGATACCTCTAATAGAAAATGACTCAAACAACAGTGAAAGTCACCGAGTAAAATACTACTTGAGTAAAAGTCTAAAAGTATTTGGTTTTAAATATACTTAAGTATCAAAAGTTAAAGTTAAAGTATAAATCATTTCATATTCCTTACATAAAGCAAACAAACACTATTTTACCAGGGATACACGCCAACACTCAGAAATAATTCACAAACGAAGCATGTGTGTTTAGTGAGCCTGCCAGATCAGAGGCAGTAAGTATGAACAGGGATGTTCTCTTGATAAGTGTGTGAATTGAACTAATTTCCTGCTCTTCTAAGCAATCGGAATGTTAGAGGTACTTTTGGGTGTCAGGGAAAATGTGCGGAGCAAAAAGTACATTATTTTCTTTAGGAATGCAGTGAAGTAAATAAAGGTTCAATTTTAAATTTTAAAAGTTAAAGTAGAAAAATATAAATAGTAAATTAAAGTACAGATACCCCAAAAAACTACTTAACTAGTACTTTAAAGTATTTTTACTTAAATTATTTACACCAATGGTGATAACTACACCCTATGCTCGCTTTGAGGCAAGTTACACTGAAACACGCATGAGAGCACCAGCTGTTCCGGACGACTGTGTGATCACTCTCTCCGCAGCTGATGTGAGTAAGACCTTTAAATAGGTCAAAATTCTCAAGGCCGCGGGGCCAAACGGATTACCAGGACGCGTAATTCGAGCATGCGCTGACCAACTGTCAAGTGTCTTCACTGACATTTTCAATCTCTCCCTGTCTGAGTCTGTAATATCAACATGTTTCAAACAGACCACCATAGTCCCTGTGCCCAAGAACACTAACATAACCTGCCTAAATGACTACCAACCTGTAGCACTCACGTCTGTATCCATGAAGTAAGTTGAAAGGCTGGTCATGACTCACATCAACACCATTATCCCAGAAACCCTAGACCCACTCCAATTTGCATACCGCCCCAACAGATCCACAGATGACGCAACCTAAATCGCACTCCACACTGCCCTTTCCCACCTGGACAAAAGGAACACCTATGTGAGAATGCTGTTCATTGACTACAGCTCAGTGTTCAACACCATAGTGCCTGAAAGCTCATCACCAAGCTAAGGACCCTGGGACTAAACACCTCCCTCTGCAACTGGATCCTGGACTTCCTGACAGGCCGCCCCCAGGTGGTAAGGGTAGGTAACAACACATCCGCCACGCTGATCCTCAATATGGAGCCCCTCGGGGGTGAGTGCTCAGTCCCCTCCTGTACTCCCTGTTCACTCATGACTGCACGGCCAGGCACAGCCAGGCACGACTCCAACACTATAATTAAGTTTGCCGATGACACAACAGTAGTAGGCCTGATCACCAACAACAACGAGACAGCCTATAGGGAGGAGGTCAGAGACCTGGCCGTGTGGTGCAGGGACAACAACCTCTCCCTCAATGTGATCAAGACAAATGAGATGATTGTGGAATACAGGAAAAGGAGGACCAAGCACACCCCCATTCTCATCGACGGGGCAGATTGAGAGCTTCAAGTTCCTTGGCATCCACATCGCCAACTAACTAACATGGTCCAAGCACACCAAGACAGTCGTGAAGAGGGCACGACAAAATATATTTCCCTTTAGGAGACTGAAAAGATTTGACATGGGTCCTCAGATCCTGAAAAGATTCAGCTGCACCATCGAGAGCATCCTGGTGGTTGCATCACTGCCTGCTATGGCAACTGCTCGGCCTCTGACCGCAAGGCACTACAGAGGGTAATGCGTACGGCCCAGTACATCACTGGGGCCAAGCTTCCTGCCATCCAGAACCTCTATACTAGGCGGTGTCAGAGGAAGGCCCTAAACATGGCCAAAGACTCCAGCCACCCTAGTTATAGATTGTTTTCTCTGCTACCACACGGCAAGCGGTACCGGAGCGGCAAGCCGAGGTCCAAGAGGCTTCTAAACAGCTTCTACCCCCAAGCCATAAGACTCCAAAACATCTAATCAAATGGCTACCCAGACTATTTGCATTGCCCTCTTTTACACGACTGCTACTCTCTGTTATTATCTATGCATAGTCACTTTAATAACTCAAGGGTTGACACAGATACCTCTGGCTCTGAGCGAGACAGTGAGCCAGAGCTGCCAAGTGATGTCATCGAGCCCCTCCCCACTGTATCAAGGGATGACACAGAGACCTCTGGCTCTGAGCAGGACAGTGAGCCAGAGCTGCCAGGTGATGTCATCGAGCCCCTCCCCACTGTATCAAGGGATGACACAGAGACCTCTGGCTCTGAGCAGGACAGTGAGCCAGAGCTGCCAGGTGATGTCATCAGGCCCCTCCCAACTCCATCAAGCACCAGATATGCAGTTCCAGAAGGACCCAATGGTAGGCCAGGACTATACTTTAAACTACACCCAATGGTAGGCCAGGCCTATACTTTACACTACACCCAATGGTAGGACAGGCCTATACTTTAAACTACACCCAATGGTAGGCCAGGACTATACTTTACACTACACCCAATGGTAGGACAGGCCTATACTTTAAACTACACATTTCAGTTAACAGCTGTTAGTATCTAATCTTGTGGATCCCTTAACATTTCCATAGAGATATGACCCATTATTTAATCTCTTGAAACTCTGGTGGCAGTATTTCATTTTTGCATGAAAAACGTTCCTGTTTTAAACAAGATATTTTGTCACGAAAAGATGCTTGACTATGCATATAATTGACAGCTTTGGAAAGAAAACACTCTGACGTTTCCAAAACTCCAAAGACATTGTCTGACATTTCAAGATCCAAATCCTGTACAGCCCTGTTTGAAAACGTTTCCCAGAACTCAGCATGGTACTAGGGAAAAGGGCTTTCAACAGCTCCTGGTTTAAGGACAATTCATGGCTTGAATATTCTGTAAATCAAGATTCGACTTATTGTTTCGCCTGTAGGCATTTTTCTCTGCCCAATACACCTGAATCTGCCTTCACATCACAGTCAGGTTTTTGTAACTAGAAAAGCAGAGAGGTCATCGAGAGTTTGATGAGCAGAGTGTTCATCGAGAGTCTGATGAGCAGAGAGGTCATCGAGAGTCTGATGAGCAGAGAGGTCATCGAGAGTCTGATGAGCAGAGAGGTCACCGAGAGTCTGATGAGCAGAGAGGTCATCGAGAGTCTGATGAGCAGAGAGGTCATCGAGAGTCTGATGAGCAGAGAGGTCACCGAGAGTCTGATGAGCAGAGAGGTCCTGTGTGGCTCAGTCGGTAGAGCATGGCGCTTGCAACGCCAAGCGTCGTGGGTTCGATTCCCGCTGGGACCACCCATATGTAAAAAAGTAGTGGCCCCAGCCGACTTGTAAGTCGCTTTGGACAAAAGCGTCTGCTAAATAGGATATATATAGGTCATCGAGTGTCTGATGAGCAGAGAGGTCATCGAGAGTCTGATGAGCAGAGAGGTCATCGAGAGTCTGATGAGCAGAGAGGTCACCGAGAGTCTGATGAGCAGAGAGGTCATCGAGAGTCTGATGAGCAGAGAGGTCACCGAGAGTCTGATGAGCAGAGAGGTCATCGAGAGTCTGATGAGCAGAGAGGTCACCGAGAGTCTGATGAGCAGAGAGGTCATCGAGAGTCTGATGAGCAGAGAGGTCATCGAGAGTTTGATGAGCAGAGAGGTCATCGAGAGTCTGATGAGCAGAGAGGTCATCGAGAGTCTGATGAGCAGAGAGGTCATCGAGAGTCTGATGAGCAGAGAGGTCATCGAGAGTCTGATGAGCAGAGAGGTCATCGAGAGTCTGATGAGCAGAGAGGTCATCGAGAGTCTGATGAGCAGAGAGGTCATCGAGAGTCTGATGAGCAGAGAGGTCATCGAGAGTCTGATGAGCAGAGAGGTCATCGAGAGTCTGTTGAGCAGAGGTCATCTAGAGTCTGATGAGCAGAGAGGTCATCGAGAGTCTGATGAGCAGAGAGGTCATCGAGAGTCTGATGAGCAGAGAGGTCATCTAGAGTCTGATGAGCAGAGAGGTCACCGAGAGTCTGATGAGCAGAGAGGTCATCGAGAGTCTGATGAGCAGAGAGTCTGGTGACTGTCACAACAAGGGTCATTTTTTTTTACAATCTTAGACGAAATAGCAAAGCATGACCTTCTCATAATGAAAAGGATGAATGCATCTGGCAATGCTACGTACACAAGCCACCAAACCCAGAAGGAAGTTGTTGAGGGCTGAGCTGAGGTGTTACAACGTCAAATACTAAGGGAAGTAAAAGAAAGTGACGTTTTTAGTGTTAATTACAGATGAAAACAAAAGATTTAAAGAAAGAATAACAAACGTCTTTAGTTTATACCGTACTGAGTACTGAGGTTACAACCTGGGACATCCACGAAAATCTTTTTACCCTTTCAGACAGCTGAAAGCTTAGATGCAGCAGGTCTCACACAAATGATCATTGAAATTCCTTGAAAAACACGATCTGGACGACAGGAATAATCTTGGTTGGGCAAGGCTATGACGGCGCATTTTATGTGCACCATAATGCACAGGGTTTGGATTTGGTTCTTGTCAATGCTGTAAAAGCAGTGCCTGAGGCAGTTCACTTTTTCTTTTTCTGCTCTCCTGCAGAAGCTTTATAACTTTGTACAGTGCCTTGCGAAAGTATTCGGCCCCCTTGAACTTTGCGACCTTTTGCCACATTTCAGGCTTCAAACATAAAGATATAAAACTGTATTTTTTGTGAAGAATCAACAACAAGTGGGACACAATCATGAAGTGGAACGACATTTATTGGATATTTCAAACTTTTTTAACAAATCAAAAACTGAAAAATTGGGCGTGCGAATACTTTCGCAAGGCACTGTATCTGGCTCGTACGTTCATCTCAAGTGTCTTGCAGTTCAGAAATAGCTGTATCCACAGCAGCAGCCCGGGAAACTACAAAGACTTACGGATGGAAGGTGGCATGCAGATACATGGCATAGCGTAATCTGAGGGACATGCTTCCAACAGTTCTGAGAGCGCTACAGGACATCACACTTAGTGAATAGTGGTGACTGATCAGTGGAGGCAAGGGGCCTTCTTCCTCAGATAGATTTACATTTCATAGGGCTTTTACGGTTTACCTTTTGTAAAGTGCTTGCTGATGCCAAATGTTTTTCTGACATGCTCCAATCAAGCTCTCTTGACCTAGCAAGGGCTGTGGATCTAGTAGGTGCCCTTGCAGACACATTACAGGACTACAGAAGTGAGGGTTACTATGGAGAACTATGGAAAGGAGGTTGAAGAGATTGCAGAGCACTGGGAAATAAGTGTATAAACAGTGTGTAAACGACAAAAGCTTAAGATTTCCCAACTCATTGATGATGAGCACTGTAGGGATGGAGAAATAGAGACCAACGTGATGGTGAGAGTTTCCAAAGAGCTGTCTTTTAGCAGGTGCTTGACAGTCTCACCGCTGAGCTGCAGAGGTGTTTTTCAAAGATGAATTGCGAGATAATGCAAGGGGTCCAGTCTCTCAACCCAAAGAGGACAACATTCTTCAATGAGGAGCCTCTTGTTTGCCTTCGCTCAGACCTCTGAGTCAGATTTAGAGGACCTCAAACACGAGGTTCATCAAACAGACAGACCGCCGTCTACTCTCCTTGACTTTGTTGTGTTTCCAGAACCTTATAGAGAGATCTTCCATGAGCTATTTCGACTCTGTAAGGTTTCTGTTACATCAGTCAGCAGTGCTTCCTTTTGCGAGAGAAGCTTCTCAGCTCTAAAAACGGATTAAAACTCACCTTGGGACAGTCGATGACAGGTTAAGTCAGCTCAGAACATTTCTCAGTGTTGAGTCAAGGAGGGCACGCTCCCTCAACATGGGTGAGTTTGTGAAACATTTCGCCAGTTCTCACCAGAACTGCAGAGTAATGCTGTTTTTAAATCTACAAGGGATAATTTGGCACTTAGGCGGTCCCTCTGCTCATGATTAAAACCTGCACTGTGTACTAGCGAGTACACTGACATTTTAAAATGATAAATCCAAAGGGTATCACGTCACACATACTTAATTGGGTCTTGATTAGGCCAATTACAAAACTTTTCTTTGCTATTAGTTGTCACGAACCGGCTCAAAGCCCGTAACAAAGGGAGACAACGTGGAGATAAGGAGTAACAAAATATATTTATTAACCAAAGCAACTAAGGAAAATATACAATGGTGTGTGTAATCAGTAATCAGTAGTGTAAGTGAGTGTTTTGAATGCATGAATGTGATAATGCAGGGTGTTGAAAGGTGCCAATGCAAACAAACAAAAGGCCACCAAGAACCACAACACAATCTACAAAGGTGTCTGCATGGAGAGAGTCTCTTCCATGAATGTAGAAGAGGTCTATTTATCTTGGGACACACCTGGCCCAGGTGTTTCCCATGTAGCTGACGACCCTCCCCAACTCCGCCCACCGGCATCCTAATAAGGAAACAAGAACAAAGACAGAATACAGCAGACAGAGTGGGAGGGTCGTCACATTCCCCCCCATAAAACCGGGGACCAACAAGGACTGGAACAACATACATATATTGTTGGAAGTGATGTGACGACCCTCCCACTCTGTCTGCCGTATTGTCTTTGTTCTTGTTTGAGTTCTAGTGTAGTAACCATTATGGACCTCACATTGAGTTCTAGTGTAGTAACCCTTATGGACCTCACATTGAGTTCTAGTGTAGTAACCCTTATGGACCTCACATTGAGTTCTAGTGTAGTAACCCTTATGGACCTCACATTGAGTTCTAGTGTAGTAACCCATATGGACCTCACATTGAGTTCTAGTGTAGTAACCCTTATGGACCTCACATTGAGTTCTAGTGTAGTAACCCTTATGGATCTCACATTGAGTTCTAGTGTAGTAACCCTTATGGACCTCACATTGAGTTCTAGTGTAGAAACCCGTATGGACCTCACATTGAGTTCTAGTGTAGTAACCCTTATGGACCTCACATTGAGTTCTAGTGTAGTAATCCTTATGGACCTCACATTGAGTTCTAGTGTAGTAACCCTTATGGACCTCACATTGAGTTCTAGTGTAGTAACCCATATGGACCTCACATTGAGTTCTAGTGTAGTAACCCTTATGGACCTCACATTGAGTTCTAGTGTAGTAACCCGTATGGACCTCACATTGAGTTCTAGTGTAGTAACCCTTATGGACCTCACTATCTGCTACATTGAGTTCTAGTGTAGTAACCCTTATGGACCTCACATTGAGTTCTAGTGTAGTAACCCTTATGGACCTCACATTGAGTTCTAGTGTAGTAACCCTTATGGACCTCACATTGAGTTCTAGTGTAGTAACCCTTATGGACCTCACATTGAGTTCTAGTGTAGTAACCCGTGTGGACCTCACATTGAGTTCTAGTGTAGTAACCCTTATGGACCTCACATTGAGTTCTAGTGTAGTAACCCTTATGGACCTCACATTGAGTTCTAGTGTAGTAACCCGTATGGACCTCACATTGAGTTCTAGTGTAGTAACCCGTATGGTCTCACTATCTGCCACATTGAGTTCTAGTGTAGTAACCCATATGGACCTCACATTGAGTTCTAGTGTAGTAACCCTTATGGACCTCACATTGAGTTCTAGTGTAGTAACCCTTATGGACCTCACATTGAGTTCTAGTGTAGTAACCCATATGGACCTCACATTGAGTTCTAGTGTAGTAACCCTTATGGACCTCACATTGAGTTCTAGTGTAGTAACCCGTATGGACCTCACATTGAGTTCTAGTGTAGTAACCCTTATGGACCTCACTATCTGCTACATTGAGTTCTAGTGTAGTAACCCTTATGGACCTCACATTGAGTTCTAGTGTAGTAACCCTTATGGATCTCACATTGAGTTCTAGTGTAGTAACCCATATGGACCTCACATTGAGTTCTAGTGTAGTAACCCTTATGGACCTCACATTGAGTTCTAGTGTAGTAACCCTTATGGACCTCACATTGAGTTCTAGTGTAGTAACCCTTATGGACCTCACATTGAGTTCTAGTGTAGTAACCCATATGGACCTCACATTGAGTTCTAGTGTAGTAACCCTAATGGACCTCACATTGAGTTCTAGTGTAGTAACCCTTATGGACCTCACATTGAGTTCTAGTGTAGTAACCCTTATGGACCTCACTATCTGCTACATTGAGTTCTAGTGTAGTAACCCTTATGGACCTCACATTGAGTTCTAGTGTAGAAACCCGTATGGACCTCACATTGAGTTCTAGTGTAGTAACACTTATGGACCTCACTATCTGCTACGTTGAGTTCTAGTGTAGTAACCCGTATGGATCTCACATTGAGTTCTACTGTAGTAACCCTTATGGACCTCACATTGAGTTCTAGTGTAGTAACCCTTATGGACCTCACATTGAGTTCTAGCGTAGTAACCCGTATGGACCTCACATTGAGTTCTAGTGTAGTAACCCTTATGGACCTCACATTGAGTTCTAGTGTAGTAACCCTTATGGACCTCACATTGAGTTCTAGTGTAGTAACCCGTATGGACCTCACTATCTGCTACATTGAGTTCTAGTGTAGTAACCCTTATGGACCTCACATTGAGTTCTAGTGTAGTAACCCGTATGAACCTCACATTGAGTTCTAGTGTAGTAACCCGTATGGACCTCACATTGAGTTCTAGTGTAGTAACCCGTATGGACCTCACATTGAGTTCTAGTATAGTAACCCGTATGGACCTCACATTGTGTTCTAGTGTAGTAACCTGTATGGACCTCACATTGAGTTCTAGTGTAGTAACCCTTATGGACCTCACATTGAGTTCTAGTGTAGTAACCCGTATGGACCTCACATTGAGTTCTAGTGTAGTAACCCTTATGGACCTCACATTGAGTTCTAGTGTAGTAACCCTTATGGACCTCACATTGAGTTCTAGTGTAGTAACCCGTATGGACCTCACATTGAGTTCTAGTGTAGTAACCTGTATGGACCTCACATTGAGTTCTAGTGTAGTAACCCTTATGGACCTCACATTGAGTTCTAGTGTAGTAACCCTTATGGACCTCACATTGAGTTCTAGTGTAGTAACCCTTATGGATCTCACATTGAGTTCTAGTGTAGTAACCCTTATGGACCTCACATTGAGTTCTAGTGTAGAAACCCGTATGGACCTCACATTGAGTTCTATTGTAGTAACCCTTATGGACCTCACATTGAGTTCTAGTGTAGTAATCCTTATGGACCTCACATTGAGTTCTAGTGTAGTAACCCTTATGGACCTCACATTGAGTTCTAGTGTAGTAACCCATATGGACCTCACATTGAGTTCTAGTGTAGTAACCCTTATGGACCTCACATTGAGTTCTAGTGTAGTAACCCGTATGGACCTCACATTGAGTTCTAGTGTAGTAACCCTTATGGACCTCACTATCTGCTACATTGAGTTCTAGTGTAGTAACCCTTATGGACCTCACATTGAGTTCTAGTGTAGTAACCCTTATGGACCTCACATTGAGTTCTAGTGTAGTAACCCTTATGGACCTCACATTGAGTTCTAGTGTAGTAACCCTTATGGACCTCACATTGAGTTCTAGTGTAGTAACCCGTGTGGACCTCACATTGAGTTCTAGTGTAGTAACCCTTATGGACCTCACATTGAGTTCTAGTGTAGTAACCCTTATGGACCTCACATTGAGTTCTAGTGTAGTAACCCATATGGACCTCACATTGAGTTCTAGTGTAGTAACCCTTATGGACCTCACATTGAGTTCTAGTGTAGTAACCCTTATGGACCTCACTATCTGCTACATTGAGTTCTAGTGTAGTAACCCTTATGGACCTCACATTGAGTTCTAGTGTAGAAACCCGTATGGACCTCACATTGAGTTCTAGTGTAGTAACACTTATGGACCTCACTATCTGCTACGTTGAGTTCTAGTGTAGTAACCCGTATGGATCTCACATTGAGTTCTACTGTAGTAACCCTTATGGACCTCACATTGAGTTCTAGTGTAGTAACCCTTATGGACCTCACATTGAGTTCTAGTGTAGTAACCCGTATGGACCTCACATTGAGTTCTAGTGTAGTAACCCTTATGGACCTCACATTGAGTTCTAGTGTAGTAACCCTTATGGACCTCACATTGAGTTCTAGTGTAGTAACCCGTATGGACCTCACTATCTGCTACATTGAGTTCTAGTGTAGTAACCCTTATGGACCTCACATTGAGTTCTAGTGTAGTAACCCGTATGAACCTCACATTGAGTTCTAGTGTAGTAACCCGTATGGACCTCACATTGAGTTCTAGTGTAGTAACCCGTATGGACCTCACATTGAGTTCTAGTATAGTAACCCGTATGGACCTCACATTGTGTTCTAGTGTAGTAACCTGTATGGACCTCACATTGAGTTCTAGTGTAGTAACCCTTATGGACCTCACATTGAGTTCTAGTGTAGTAACCCGTATGGACCTCACATTGAGTTCTAGTGTAGTAACCCTTATGGACCTCACATTGAGTTCTAGTGTAGTAACCCTTATGGACCTCACATTGAGTTCTAGTGTAGTAACCCGTATGGACCTCACATTGAGTTCTAGTGTAGTAACCTGTATGGACCTCACATTGAGTTCTAGTGTAGTAACCCTTATGGACCTCACATTGAGTTCTAGTGTAGTAACCCTTATGGACCTCACATTGAGTTCTAGTGTAGTAACCCTTATGGATCTCACATTGAGTTCTAGTGTAGTAACCCTTATGGACCTCACATTGAGTTCTAGTGTAGAAACCCGTATGGACCTCACATTGAGTTCTAGTGTAGTAACCCTTATGGACCTCACATTGAGTTCTAGTGTAGTAATCCTTATGGACCTCACATTGAGTTCTAGTGTAGTAACCCTTATGGACCTCACATTGAGTTCTAGTGTAGTAACCCATATGGACCTCACATTGAGTTCTAGTGTAGTAACCCTTATGGACCTCACATTGAGTTCTAGTGTAGTAACCCGTATGGACCTCACATTGAGTTCTAGTGTAGTAACCCTTATGGACCTCACTATCTGCTACATTGAGTTCTAGTGTAGTAACCCTTATGGACCTCACATTGAGTTCTAGTGTAGTAACCCTTATGGACCTCACATTGAGTTCTAGTGTAGTAACCCTTATGGACCTCACATTGAGTTCTAGTGTAGTAACCCTTATGGACCTCACATTGAGTTCTAGTGTAGTAACCCGTGTGGACCTCACATTGAGTTCTAGTGTAGTAACCCTTATGGACCTCACATTGAGTTCTAGTGTAGTAACCCTTATGGACCTCACATTGAGTTCTAGTGTAGTAACCCGTATGGACCTCACATTGAGTTCTAGTGTAGTAACCCGTATGGTCTCACTATCTGCCACATTGAGTTCTAGTGTAGTAACCCATATGGACCTCACATTGAGTTCTAGTGTAGTAACCCTTATGGACCTCACATTGAGCTCTAGTGTAGTAACCCTTATGGACCTCACATTGAGTTCTAGTGTAGTAACCCATATGGACCTCACATTGAGTTCTAGTGTAGTAACCCTTATGGACCTCACATTGAGTTCTAGTGTAGTAACCCTTATGGACCTCACATTGAGTTCTAGTGTAGTAACCCTTATGGATCTCACATTGAGTTCTAGTGTAGTAACCCATATGGACCTCACATTGAGTTCTAGTGTAGTAACCCTTATGGACCTCACATTGAGTTCTAGTGTAGTAACCCTTATGGACCTCACATTGAGTTCTAGTGTAGTAACCCTTATGGACCTCACTATCTGCTACATTGAGTTCTAGTGTAGTAACCCTTATGGACCTCACATTGAGTTCTAGTGTAGAAACCCGTATGGACCTCACATTGAGTTCTAGTGTAGTAACACTTATGGACCTCACTATCTGCTACGTTGAGTTCTAGTGTAGTAACCCGTATGGATCTCACATTGAGTTCTACTGTAGTAACCCTTATGGACCTCACATTGAGTTCTAGTGTAGTAACCCTTATGGACCTCACATTGAGTTCTAGTGTAGTAACCCATATGGACCTCACATTGAGTTCTAGTGTAGTAACCCTTATGGACCTCACATTGAGTTCTAGTGTAGTAACCCTTATGGACCTCACATTGAGTTCTAGTGTAGTAACCCTTATGGACCTCACTATCTGCTACATTGAGTTCTAGTGTAGTAACCCTTATGGACCTCACATTGAGTTCTAGTGTAGAAACCCGTATGGACCTCACATTGAGTTCTAGTGTAGTAACACTTATGGACCTCACTATCTGCTACGTTGAGTTCTAGTGTAGTAACCCGTATGGATCTCACATTGAGTTCTACTGTAGTAACCCTTATGGACCTCACATTGAGTTCTAGTGTAGTAACCCTTATGGACCTCACATTGAGTTCTAGTGTAGTAACCCGTATGGACCTCACATTGAGTTCTAGTGTAGTAACCCTTATGGACCTCACATTGAGTTCTAGTGTAGTAACCCTTATGGACCTCACATTGAGTTCTAGTGTAGTAACCCGTATGGACCTCACTATCTGCTACATTGAGTTCTAGTGTAGTAACCCTTATGGACCTCACATTGAGTTCTAGTGTAGTAACCCGTATGAACCTCACATTGAGTTCTAGTGTAGTAACCCGTATGGACCTCACATTGAGTTCTAGTGTAGTAACCCGTATGGACCTCACATTGAGTTCTAGTATAGTAACCCGTATGGACCTCACATTGTGTTCTAGTGTAGTAACCTGTATGGACCTCACATTGAGTTCTAGTGTAGTAACCCTTATGGACCTCACATTGAGTTCTAGTGTAGTAACCCGTATGGACCTCACATTGAGTTCTAGTGTAGTAACCCTTATGGACCTCACATTGAGTTCTAGTGTAGTAACCCTTATGGACCTCACATTGAGTTCTAGTGTAGTAACCCGTATGGACCTCACATTGAGTTCTAGTGTAGTAACCTGTATGGACCTCACATTGAGTTCTAGTGTAGTAACCCTTATGGACCTCACATTGAGTTCTAGTGTAGTAACCCGTATGAACCTCACATTGAGTTCTAGTGTAGTAACCCTTATGGACCTCACATTGAGTTCTAGTGTAGTAACCCTTATGGACCTCACATTGAGTTCTAGTGTAGTAACCCTTATGGACCTCACATTGAGTTCTAGTGTAGTAACCCTTATGGACCTCACATTGAGTTCTAGTGTAGTAACCCATATGGACCTCACATTGAGTTCTACTGTAGTAACCCTTATGGACCTCACATTGAGTTCTAGTGTAGTAACCCGTATGGACCTCACATTGAGTTCTAGTTTAGTAACCCATATGGTCTCACTATCTGCTACATTGAGTTCTAGTGTAGTAACCCATATGGACCTCACATTGTGTTCTAGTGTAGTAACCCGTATGGACCTCACATTGAGTTCTAGTGTAGTAACCCTTATGGACCTCACATTGAGTTCTAGTGTAGTAACCCGTATGGACCTCACTTTGAGTTCTAGTGTAGTAACCCATATGGACCTCACATTGAGTTCTAGTGTAGTAACCCATATGGACCTCACATTGAGTTCTAGTGAAGTAACCCGTATGGAGCTCACATTGAGTTCTAGTTTAGTAACCCGTATGGTCTCAATATCTGCTACATTGAGTTCTAGTGTAGTAACCCGTATGGACCTCACATTGAGTTCTAGTGTAGTAACCCTTATGGACCTCACATTGAGTTCTAGTGTAGTAACCCTTACGGATCTCACATTGAGTTCTAGTGTAGTAACCCATATGGACCTCACATTGAGTTCTAGTGTAGTAACCCTAATGGACCTCACATTGAGTTCTAGTGTAGTAACCCTTATGGACCTCACATTGAGTTCTAGTGTAGTAACCCTTATGGACCTCACTATCTGCTACATTGAGTTCTAGTGTAGTAACCCTTATGGACCTCACATTGAGTTCTAGTGTAGAAACCCGTATGGACCTCACATTGAGTTCTAGTGTAGTAACACTTATGGACCTCACTATATGCTACATTGAGTTCTAGTGTAGTAACCCGTATGGACCTCACATTGAGTTCTACTGTAGTAACCCTTATGGACCTCACATTGAGTTCTAGTGTAGTAACCCTTATGGACCTCACATTGAGTTCTAGTGTAGTAACCCGTATGGACCTCACATTGAGTTCTAGTGTAGTAACCCGTATGGACCTCACATTGAGTTCTAGTGTAGTAACCCGTATGGACCTCACATTGAGTTCTAGTATAGTAACCCGTATGGACCTCACATTGAGTTCTAGTGTAGTAACCTGTATGGACCTCACATTGAGTTCTAGTGTAGTAACCCTTATGGACCTCACATTGAGTTATAGTGTAGTAACCCGTATGGACCTCACATTGAGTTCTACTGTAGTAACCCTTATGGACCTCACATTGAGTTCTAGTGTAGTAACCCGTATGGATCTCACATTGAGTTCTAGTGTAGTAACCCGTGTGGACCTCACATTGAGTTCTAGTGTAGTAACCTGTATGGACCTCACATTGAGTTCTAGTGTAGTAACCCTTATGGACCTCACATTGAGTTCTAGTGTAGTAACCCTTATGGACCTCACTATCTGCTACATTGAGTTCTAGTGCAGTAACCCTTATGGACCTCACATTGAGTTCTAGTGTAGTAACCCTTATGGACCTCACATTGAGTTCTAGTGTAGTAACCCGTATGGACCTCACATTGAGTTCTACTGTAGTAACCCTTATGGACCTCACATTGAGTTCTACTGTAGTAACCCTTATGGACCTCACATTGAGTTCTACTGTAGTAACCCTTATGGACCTCACATTGAGTTCTAGTGTAGTAACCCGTATGGACCTCACATTGAGTTCTAGTGTAGTAACCATAATGGACCTCACATTGAGTTCTAGTGTAGTAACCCTTATGGACCTCACATTGAGTTCTAGTGTAATAACCCTTATGGACCTCACTATCTGCTACATTGAGTTCTAGTGTAGTAACCCTTATGGACCTCACATTGAGTTCTAGTGTAGTAACCCTTATGGACCTCACATTGAGTTCTAGTGTAGTAACCCATATAGATCTCACATTGAGTTCTAGTGTAGTAACCCGTATGGACCTCACATTGAGTTCTAGTGTAGTAACCCGTATGGACCTCACATTGAGTTCTAGTGTAGTAACCCTTATGGACCTCACATTGAGTTCTAATAGAGTAACCCTTATGGACCTCACATTGAGTTCTAGTGTAGTAACCCGTATGGACCTCACATTGAGTTCTAGTGTAGTAACCCTTATGGACCTCACATTGAGTTCTAGTAGAGTAACCCGTATGGACCTCACATTGAGTTCTAGTGTAGTAATCCTTATGGATCTCACAGAGTGAGTTCTAGTGTAGTAACCCTTATGGAACTCACTATCTGCCACATTGAGTTCTAGTGTAGTAACCCTTATGGACCTCACATTGAGTTCTAGTGTAGTAACCCTTATGGACCTCACATTGAGTTCTAGTGTGGTAACCCATATGGACCTCATAGAGTTCTAGTGTAGTAACCCGTATGGACCTCACATTGAGTTCTAGTGTAGTAACCCTTATGGATCTCACAGAGTGAGTTCTAGTGTAGTAACCCTTATGGAACTCACTATCTGCCACATTGAGTTCTAGTGTAGTAACCCTTATGGGCCTCACATTGAGTTCTAGTGTAGTAACCCGTATGGACCTCACATTGAGTTCTAGTGTAGTAACCCTCATGGACCTCACATTGAGTTCTAGTGTAGTAACCCTTATGGACCTCACATTGAGTTCTAGTGTAGTAACCCGTATGGACCTCACATTTAGTTCTAGTGAAGTAACCCGTATGGACCTCACATTGAGTTCTAGTGTAGTAACCCGTATGGTCTCACTATCTGCTACATTGAGTTCTAGTGTAGTAACCCTTATGGACCTCACATTGAGTTCTAGTGTAGTAACCCTTATGGACCTCACATTGAGTTCTAGTGTAGTAACCCATATGGACCTCACATTGAGTTCTCGTGTAGTAACCCATATGGACCTCACATTGAGTTCTAGTGTAGTAACCCGTATGGACCTCACATTGAGTTCTAGTGTAATAACCCGTATGGACCTCACATTGAGTTCTAGTGTAGTAACCCGTATGGACCTCACTATCTGCTACATTGAGTTCTAATGTAGTAACCCTTATGGACCTCACATTGAGTTCTAGTGTAATAACCCGTATGGACCTCACTATCTGCTACATTGAGTTCTAATGTAGTAACCCTTATGGACCTCACATTGAGTTCTAGTGTAGTAACCCTTATGGACCTCACATTGAGTTCTAGTGAAGTAACCCGTATGGACCTCACATTGAGTTCTAGTGTAGTAACACGTATGGTCTCACTACCTGCTACATTGAGTTCTAGTGTAGTAACCCATATGTACCTCACATTGAGTTCTAGTGTAGTAACCCATATGGACCTCACATTGAGGTCTAGTGTAGTAACCCATATGGACCTCACATTGAGTTCTAGTGTAGTAACCCGTATGGACCTCACATTGAGTTCTAGTGTAGAAACCCGTATGGACCTCACATTGAGTTCTAGTGTAGTAACCCTTATGAACCTCACATTGAGTTCTAGTGTAGTAACCCGTATGGACCTCACATTGAGTTCTAGTGTAGTAACCCTTATGGACCTCACATTGAGTTCTAGTGTAGTAACCCTTATGGACCTCACATTGAGTTCTAGTGTAGTAACCCGTATGGACCTCACATTGAGTTCTAGTGTAGTAACCCGTATGGACCTCACTATCTGCTACATTGAGTTCTAGTGTAGTAACCCTTATGGACCTCACATTGAGTTCTAGTGTTGTAACCCGTATGGACCTCACTATCTGCTACATTGAGTTCTAGTGTAGTAACCCGTATGGACCTCACATTGAGTACTAGTGTAGTAACCCGTATGGACCTCACATTGAGTTCTAGCGTAGTAACCCATATGGACCTCACATTGAGTTCTAGTGTAGTAACCCGTATTGACCTCACATTGAGTTCTAGTGTAGTAACCCGTATGGACCTCACATTGAGTTCTAGTGTAGTAACCCTTATGGACCTCACATTGAGTTCTAGTGTAGTAACCTGTATGGACCTCACATTGAGTTCTAGTGTAGTAACCCTTATGGACCTCACTATCTGCTACATTGAGTTCTAGTGCAGTAACCCTTATGGACCTCACATTGAGTTCTAGTGTAGTAACCCTTATGGACCTCACATTGAGTTCTAGTGTAGTAACCCGTATGGACCTCACATTGAGTTCTACTGTAGTAACCCTTATGGACCTCACATTGAGTTCTACTGTAGTAACCCTTATGGACCTCACATTGAGTTCTACTGTAGTAACCCTTATGGACCTCACATTGAGTTCTAGTGTAGTAACCCGTATAGATCTCACATTGAGTTCTAGTGTAGTAACCCGTATGGACCTCACATTGAGTTCTAGTGTAGTAACCCTTATGGACCTCACATTGAGTTCTAGTGTAATAACCCTTATGGACCTCACTATCTGCTACATTGAGTTCTAGTGTAGTAACCCTTATGGACCTCACATTGAGTTCTAGTGTAGTAACCCTTATGGACCTCACATTGAGTTCTAGTGTAGTAACCCATATAGATCTCACATTGAGTTCTAGTGTAGTAACCCGTATGGACCTCACATTGAGTTCTAGTGTAGTAACCCGTATGGACCTCACATTGAGTTCTAGTGTAGTAACCCTTATGGACCTCACATTGAGTTCTAATAGAGTAACCCTTATGGACCTCACATTGAGTTCTAGTGTAGTAACCCATATGGACCTCACATTGAGTTCTAGTGTAGTAACCCTTATGGACCTCACATTGAGTTCTAGTAGAGTAACCCTTATGGACCTCACATTGAGTTCTAGTGTAGTAACCCTTATGGACCTCACATTGAGTTCTAGTAGAGTAACCCTTATGGACCTCACATTGAGTTCTAGTGTAGTAACCCTTATGGACCTCATAGAGTTCTAGTGTAGTAACCCGTATGGACCTCACATTGAGTTCTAGTGTAGTAATCCTTATGGATCTCACAGAGTGAGTTCTAGTGTAGTAACCCTTATGGAACTCACTATCTGCCACATTGAGTTCTAGTGTAGTAACCCTTATGGACCTCACATTGAGTTCTAGTGTAGTAACCCTTATGGACCTCACATTGAGTTCTAGTGTGGTAACCCATATGGACCTCATAGAGTTCTAGTGTAGTAACCCGTATGGACCTCACATTGAGTTCTAGTGTAGTAACCCTTATGGACCTCACATTGAGTTCTAGTGTAGTAACCCGTATGGTCTCACTATCTGCTACATTGAGTTCTAGTGTAGTAACCCTTATGGACCTCACATTGAGTTCTAGTGTAGTAACCCATATGGACCTCACATTGAGTTCTCGTGTAGTAACCCATATGGACCTCACATTGAGTTCTAGTGTAGTAACCCGTATGGACCCCACATTGAATTCTAGTGTAGTAACCCTAATGGACCTCACATTGAGTTCTAGTGTAGTAACCCTTATGGACCTCACATTGAGTTCTAGTGTAGTAACCCGTATGGACCTCACTATCTGCTACATTGAGTAAATTATCACTTCTACCTCTAATCAGCAATCATATGTATTCATTCATGCTCCTTAGATGCCAGGTTAGGGTTACACACACATTTTCTGTCAAGGTCTATGGACGCCCTGAAGTAGCCCTGGCCTCCCCCTGGCCTCCCCCTGGTCACCCCCTGGCCTCCCCCTGGTAACCCCCTGATCATCCCCTGGCCTCCCCCTGATCACCCCCTCCTGGTCACCCCCTGGTCTCCCCCTGATCACCCCCTGGCCTCCCCCTGGTCTCCCCCTGATCACCCCCTGATCACCCCCTGGTCACCCCCGGCCTCCCCTGGCCTCCCTCTGGTCACCCCCTGGCCTCCCCTGGCCTCCCCCTGGTCACCCCCTGGACTCCCTCTGGTCTCCCCCTGGTCTCCCTCTGGCCTCCCCCTGCCTCCCCCTGGCCTCCCTCTGGCCTCCCCCTGGTCTCCCCCTGGTCTCCCTCTGTTCTCCCCTGGTCACCACCTGGTCTCCCTCTGGTCTCCCCCTGGTCTCCCCCTGATCACCCCCTGGCCTCCCCTGATCACCCCCTGGCCTCCCCCTGATCACCCCCTGGCCTCCCCCTGATCACCCCCTGATCACCCCCTCCTGTTCACCCCCTGGCCTCCCCCTGGCCTCCCCCTGGCCTCCCCCTGATCACCCCCTGGCCTCCCCCTGATCACCCCTGGCCTCCCCCTAGCCTCCTCCTGGTCACCCCCTGGCCTCCCGCTGGCCTCCCCTGATCACCCCCTGGCCTCCCCCTGGTCACCCCCTGGCCTCCCTCTGCCCCCCCTGGCCTCCACCTGGTCTCCCCCTGGCCTCCACCTGGTCTCCCCCTGGTCTCCCTCTGGTCACCCCCTGGTCTCCCTCTGGTCTCCCCCTGGTCTCCCCCTGATCACCCCCTGGTCTCCCCTTAGTCTCCCTCTGTTCACCCCCTGGCCTCCCTCTGGTCTCCCCTTAGTCTCCCTCTGTTCACCCACTGGCCTCCTTCTGCCCCCCTGGTCACCCCCTGGCCTCCCCCTGGTCACCCCCTGGCCTCCCCCTGGTCTCCCCCTAGTCTCCCTCTGGTCACCCCCTGGTCTCCCTCTGGTCACCCCCTGGCCTCCCTCTGGTCTCCACCTGGCCTCCCCCTGGTCTCCCCCTGGTCACCCCCTGGCCTCCCCCTGCCCCCCCCCCCCGGCCTCCCCTGGCCTCCCTCTGGTCACCCCCTGGCCTCCCCCTGGCCTCCCTCTGGTCACCCTCTGGTCTCCCCCTGGTCACCCCCTGGTCACCCCCTGGTCATCCCATGTAGACAACTCTAGTTCCTCCACTGCATGCAATGGTTGTTTGTTAAGACAACATCAACAAACAAAAAAATTAAAAGATGAACAATTGACTTCAAAATATTTTGTTATGGCAAATATATCTATTCCTCTTTATATTCGCTAGGAAATTAGCACCATATGTGTGTGTGTGTGTGTGTGTGTGTGTTCGTCTGCTCGTGGCGTGTGCGTGTGTGTGTGTGTTCGTCTGCCCGTGGCGCGCGTGCGTGTTTGTGTGTGTGTTCGTCTGCTCGTGGTGTGTGTGTGTGTGTGTGTGTATGTCTGTGGGTGTGTGTGTGGAGCAGATGAATCATCTAAGTGGATTCCATTGAGAGCACAGCGTGTCGTGTGCCAGGCCTGATAACGTTCCCCAAGACAGTTCCCTGAACAAGACTTATACACCGGACTGCTTTTCACACATATTATAGGACCAGGATTTATGACTGACACACAATAAACAGGGTGTCCTTAAAAATTCTCAAAATCATTATCTAAATGAAAGACCAACCCAAAAAACTATAAAAATTCAGTTTTCCACCGAAGATGATTACAACATTTCTGCTATGTTATGCAGCTGATAATTATTGCTTCCCCCGACAAAATCAGAATAAAAATAATGTTTACATCAAATTATAGACGACTCCTTCCAGGCGCATTTCAAGATGCTCAGTCTATGATTCTGTGTGTGCGCGTGATGTGCGTGTGCCACTGCAGGTCGTCGCTGGCCGGATGAGAGAGCACAGCGTGTGAGGTACAGTAGGCTGCAAACCCGATAGCCAATTCGAAACGTTGCTTGTAGCTTGGCTAGTTAGCGCACTCGTTAGATAGCTAGTTAACTATTTAATGATTTGGTCAAACAGTAATGTGCATTCTCTTCATTCAACTTGTAATTAAAAAAGTGTCTACCTTGCCCATGTCCCTGTTGCCCTGCTGCAGTGATAATGAGCCCACTGTGCTCCGGTAGAAACGAAATGTGATCTGATTCTAGCATCGGTCTAATTGGGTATGACGTTATGACAGCAACTGTTTGATTTAAACATGGCTACTTCCGGTGACAATTATATTTAGAGGCAGTGATCTAGCTAATAATATGTTTTGAGTTTCCACTTAACCAGCTGGTGAATTAGCACCAAATATATTAGACTGTGAGTTCACTGGGGCGGCAGGGTAGTCTAGTGGTTGAACTAGTGACCGGAAGGTTGCAAGTTCAAACCCCCGAGCTGACATGGTACAAATCTGTCGTTCTGCCCCCTGAACAAGGCAGTTAACCCACTGTTCCTCGGCCGTCATTGAAAATAAGAATTTGTTCTTAACTGACTTGCCTAGTTAAATAAAATAACGAAGTCGCTAAATGAATCTCTATTGAACTAAACAAATTGAGTCATATTTTAACAGTGCAATATAACAAGCCTTAATTGTCAAATTCATGACATCGCTGGATTACGTTGCAGCGCAACTAAGCTTCCTGCTTAGTTTCTCAACACGTTGTTTGAATAACACCTCCGTAGTCTATTGCACTTCTTTAGTAAAGCAACTGTGAACGGCATCACAAGCCTACTCATTTATTTTATATTTGGTGACAGGGAGGGAGAGAGAGAGTAAGAGAGAGGAAAGAGAGAGAGAGAGAGAGAGAGGAAAGAGAGAGAGAGAGAGGAAAGAGAGAGAGAGAGAGAGGAAAGAGAGAGAGAGAGAGAGGGGAGGGAGGGAGAGAGGGGGAGGGAGGGAGAGCGTAAGAGGAAAGAGAGAGAGAGAGAGAGGGGAGGGAGAGAGAGAGTAAGAGAGAGGAAAGAGAGAGAGAGAGGGGGAGGGAGAGAGAGAGTAAAGAGAGAGAGAGAGAGAGAGGGGAGGGAGAGAGAGAGTAAGAGAGAGGAAAGAGAGAGAGAGAGGAGGGAGAGAGAGTAAGAGAGAGGAAAGAGAGAGAGAGAGAGGGGAGGGAGAGAGAGAGAGAGAAAGGAGGGAGAGAGAGCGTGAGAGAGGAAAGAGAGAGTAAGAGAGAGAGCGAGAGAGAGAGGGGAGGGAGGGAGAGTGAGAGCGAGAGCGAGAAAAAAAAACAAGTGAAGATTAGTAGGTTTAAGTAGGTTTAATACCAAAAAAATGTTGTATTAAATTGCATTTCAAGTGGCATTTAATTTAAAAAAGGTGGAACCTGCAGATACCCTGAATAAGGCCGTGCTTTAGATTTACGGATAATAGCATCCTCGCAATCTATCTCATCCTTTTAAGGGACAACGTCAAGGTGAGCTATGAGGACGGGTTATTATACGGTTGTATAAGGTTGTGTGTGTGTGCGTGAGTGTGTGTGTTGGTTAGTTGGTTTAATGTGTAAAGTCAGGTATCCAGCCAGTGTGCGTGCTGAAAAGCAGTCTGGTCTGGTTTGTGTGCTTGGTGATCCCTCTTTGACTGCTGTTTTTGCCTGCATGCATCAGTCCACCCATCCACCCACGCACTCCCTCTCTCCCTCTCCCTCCCTCTCCCTCTCTCTCCCTCTCCCTCCCTCTCCCTCCCTCTCTCCCTCCCACTCTCTCTCCCTCTCCCTCCCTCGCTCTCACTCTCTCTCCCTCTCTCCATCCCCCTCTCTTTCTCCCTCCCTCCCCTCTCCCTCCCTCTCTCCCTCTCCCTCCCTCTCTCCCTCTCCCTTCCTCGCTCTCACTCTATCCCCCTCTCTCCCTCCCTCCCTCCCTCCCTCTCTCTCTCTCTTCCTCCCTCCTCTCACACACTCTCTTTTACTCTCTCTCCCTCCCTCTCTCTCTTACTCTCTCTCTTCCTCTCTCTCCCTCCCTCCTCTCACACCCTCTTTCTCTCCCTCTCCCTCTCTCTCGCCCTCTCCCTCTCTCTCTCTCCCTCCCCCTCTCTCTCTCTATTGAGGACACATCCAAGCAGCAATCCTGACATCTAAGACACAATAAATACGGTGAAATAGCTAATATTTTCTCAGCCTTGCAAAACTAAACCTAATTCCATAAAGTCTAACATCTGAAGATATACACATTCATTTAGTAACGTCTTAGATACAATAAACGTGCTGAAATAGCAGACATTTCCTCAGCCTTCTCAGCAAAATTATAGTAGTATTATAAATTATAGTAGTCAATTCTATCTATCTATTTTTAGGTCTCTCCAGAGATGTTCGATCGGCTTCGAGTCAGGGCTCTGGCTGGGCCACTCAAGGACCTTCAGAGACTTGTCCTGAAGCAACTCTTGCGTCGTCCTGTTGGAAGGTGAACCTTCGCCCCCAGTCTGAGGTCCTAAGCGCTCTGGAGCAGGTTTTCATCAAGGATCTCTCTGTACTTTGCGCCGTTCATCTTTCCTCGATCCTGACTAGTCTCTCAGTCACCGCCGCTGAAAAACATCCCCACAGCATGATGCTGCCACCACCATGCTTCACCGTAGGGATGGTGCCAAGTTTCCTCCAGACGTGACGCTTGGCATTCAGGCCAAAGTGTTCAATCTTGGTTTCATCAGACAAAATAATCTTGTTTCTCCTGGTCTGAGAGTCCTTAGATGCCCTTTGGAAAACTCCAATTGGGCTGTCATGTGTATTTTACTGAGGAGTGGCTTCCGTCTGACCCCTCTACCAAAAAGGCTTGATTGTGCTGCAGAGATGGTTGTCCTTCTGGAAGGTTCTCTCATCTCCACAGAGGAACTCTGGAGCTCTGTTAGAATGACCATCAGATTCTTGGTCACCTCCCTGACCAAGGCCCTTCTCCCCCGATTGCTAAGTTTGGGCGGGGCGGCCAGCTCTAGGAAGAGTCTTGTTCTACATTTCTGTCATTTAGGAATGATGGAGGCCACTGTGTTCTTGGGGACCTTCAAATGTTTTGGTACCTTTCCCCAGATCTGTGCCTTGACACAATCCTGTCTCGGAGCTCTACGGACAATTCCTTTGACCTCTTGACTTGATTTTTGCTCTGACATGCAACTGTGGAACGTTATGTTGACAGGTGTGTGCCTTTCCAAATCATGTCCAATCAATTGACCTTACCACAGGTGGATTCCTGTTTATTTTTTTATTTTACCTTTATTTAACCAGGCAAGTCAGTTAAGAACAAATTCTTATTTTCAATGACGGCCTGAGAACAGTGGGTTAACTGCCTGTTCAGGGGCAGAATGGCAGATTTGTACCTTGTCAGCTCGGGGGATTGAACTTGCAACCTTCCGGTTACTAGTCCAACGCTCTAACCACTAGGCTACCCTGCCGCCTCTACACTCTAACCACTAGGCTACCCTGCCGCCTCTACACTCTAACCACTAGGCTACCCTGCCGCCTCTACACTCTAACCACTAGGCTACCCTGCCACCTCTACACTCTAACCACTAGGCTACCCTGCCGCCTCTACACTCTAACCACTAGGCTACCCTGCCACCTCTACACTCTAACCACTAGGCTACCCTGCCGCCTCTACACTCTAACCACTAGGCTACCCTGCCGCCTCTACACTCTAACCACTAGGCTACCCTGCCGCCCCTACACTCTAACCACTAGGCTACCCTGCCACCTCTACACTCTAACCACTAGGCTACCCTGCCACCTCTACACTCTAACCACTAGGCCACCCTGCCGCCTCTACACTCTAACCACTAGGCTACCCTGCCGCCTCTACACTCTAACCACTAGGCTACCCTGCCGCCCCAAGAGAATCTGGATCCCTGTGGTAAGGTTATAGAAACATCTCAAGGATGAACAATGGAAACAGGATGCACCTGAGCTCAAATTTGAGTCTCATAGCAAAGGGTCTGAATACTTATGTTAATAGGGTATTTCTATTTATTATGTGTAATACATTTGAAAAACATTTAAAACTCTGTTTTCGCTTAGTCATTATGGGATATTGTAACTAGATTGATTCGAATTTTTTCATTTTTTTTTTTTTAAAGTCGATTTTAGAATAAGGCTTTTAACGTTACAAAATGTGTAAAAAGTCAAGCGGTCTGAATACTTTTCCGACTGGAGTCTTGGAGGGGCGGGGATGTTTATCCCATTGACATAGTCTCTCTGTTTATTGCAAAACATCTTTCAAAGGAAAGAAACATCAGGATTTCTGTGATTTTGGTCGGTTGCCTCATTGCATCAACGTTTCCAGGATAAGAGCGTCTGCTAAATGACTTAAATGTAAATGTAAATGTAAGTCTATCTGGGCGAGCTAAAAGGCTTATAGTGAGATTCAGAGATGACTGGGCGTATGGGTGTGGATAGATGAAAGGAGAGAGAGAGAGAGAGAGAGAGAGAGAGCAAGATAGAGAGAGAGAGAGAGAGCGCAAGAGAGAGGGAGAGAGCGCAAGAGAGAGAGAGAGAGCAAAAGAGAGAGAGCGCAAGAGAGAGAGAGGGAGCAAGAGAGCGAGAGAGAGCGAGAGAGAGAGAGCGCTAACCAGCCAGCCAGCCCTTTAGGGGGGGTTGTGTGTGTCCGGCCCTGTGTCTGTCTCCATTGAGTTCATTAGCAGATGTAATTAAGAAAGGGATAATTACTGTAGCTGGGCAGAGCTGGCCTGGGCATCCAACAAGCTCTCACAGTCTCACTTCAGAATCACTTCAGACGTTTATCTATGGACGTCAAATTTCTAAAGGTTAAGTTTAATTCCAAATGCTTAAGATATGAGTTAAGATTTGGGACAAGTTTCAAACAACAACAACAAAAACAACGAGAGGGCACTGGGATTGAACATGCGTTTACACCCACCCCCTGGCGGTAATAACGCTCACTGTTGCCCCTTGTGGCTGTTTTTTAAAGTAATCTCTCAACATCCTGGTTACCTGGATCTGAAGTGACCTGGTTGGGGCGTCGGTCGTCACTGGGAGGGGGAGGGAGGGGCGGGATCTGAACTCATCTGGTGGATACACTGCTACCACACCTGGGTTCCAATAGTATTTGAACTGAAATATGCTTCATTGAGTTGGCCAAACAAACTCTATTTCAACCCAGGTATGTATGTATGTATGTATGTATGTATGTCTGTCTGTCTGTCTGTCTGTCTGTCTGTCTGTCTGTCTGTCTGTCTGTCTGTCTGTCTGTCTGTCTGTCTTTCTCTGTGTCTCTCTCTCTGTCTCTGTCTGTCTCTCTCTGTGTCTCTGTCTCTGTCTGTCTGTCTCCCTCTGTGTCTCACTCTCTGACTGTCTGTCTGTCTGTGTCTCTGTGTGTCTCTCTCTCTCTCTCTCTCTCTCTCTCTCTCTCTCTCTCTCTCTCTCTCTCTCTCTCTCTCTCTCTCTCTCTCTCTCTCTCTCTCTCTCTCTCTCTCTCTCTCTCTCTCTCTCTCTCTCTCTCTCTCTCTCTCTCTCTCTCTCTCTCTCTCTCTCTCTCTAGCTCCAACAGTACAGTAATATCTAATGTCTCTAGCTCCAACAGTACAGTAATATCTAATGTCTCTGACTCCAACAGTACAGTAATATCTAATGTCTCTAGCTCCAACAGTACAGTAATATCTAATATCTCTGACTCCAACAGTACAGTAATATCTAATGTCTCTAGCTCCAACAGTACAGTAATATCTAGCAATACAATAACAATACATACATAATCCCAAAAAGTAAAAAAACAACAACAGAAAAACAACAACAGAGGAACATCTGGATAAAGCTGTTCGATGATGCAGTTGATCTACTCCTGGGAGGTGAGGTGTGTGGGGCTGTCTGTCTGTGGGGCTGTCTGTCTGTGGTGCTGTCTGTCTGTGGGGCTGTCTGTCTGTGGGGCTGTCTGTCTGTGGGGCTGTCTGTCTGTGGGGTTGTCTGTCTGTGATGCTGTCTGTCTGCGGGGCTGTCTGTCTGCGGGGCTGTGTGTGTGGGGCTATCTGTCTGTGGGGCTGTGTGTGTGGGGCTGTCTGTCTGCGGGGCTGTGTGTGTGGGGCTGTGTGTGTGTGCCTGTGTGTGCCTGTGTGTGTGTGTGTGTGGGGCTGTGTGTGTGTGTGGGGCGCATATATGCTCCTTAGACCACTGGCCCCTTAGACCACTGGCCCCTTAGACCACTGGCCACGGCCCCTTAGACCGCTGGCCCCTTAGACCGCTGGCCCCTTAGACCGCTGGCCCCTTAGACCGCTGGCCC
Source organism: Oncorhynchus masou masou (assembly GCF_036934945.1). Classification (NCBI taxonomy): domain Eukaryota; kingdom Metazoa; phylum Chordata; class Actinopteri; order Salmoniformes; family Salmonidae; genus Oncorhynchus; species Oncorhynchus masou. The sequence continues at coordinate 91,370,623 of NC_088224.1, forward strand.
CTTAGAACGCTGGCCCCTTAGACCGCTGGCCCCTTAGACCGCTGGACCCTTAGAACGCTGGACCCTTAGACCGCTGGACCCTTAGACCGCTGGCCCCTTAGAACGCTGGACCCTTAGACCACTGGCCCCTTAGACCACTGGCCCCTTAGACCACTGGCCCCTTAGAACGCTGGCCCCTTAGACCGCTGACCCCTTAGACCACTGGTCCCTTAGAACGCTGGCCCCTTAAACCACTGGCCCCTTAGACCACTGGCTCCTTAGACCACTGGTCACGGCCCCTTAGACCACTGGCCCCTTAGACCGCTGGCCCCTTAGACCACTGGTCACAGCCCCTTAGACCACTGGCCCCTTAGACCACTGGCCCCTTAGACCACTGGCTCCTTAGACCACTGGCCCCTTAGACCACTGGCCCCTTAGACCGCTGGCCCCTTAGACCACTGGTCATGGCCCCTTAGACCACTGGCCCCTTAGACCACTGGCTCCTTAGACCACTGGCCCCTTAGACCACTGGCCCCTTAGACCACTGGCCCCTTAGACCACTGGTCACGACAGTTCACAATGCTTTAGAAAGCAGGGAGTGTACTTGATGATACTAAATGGAATCAACAATCATTTCGTTTTATGCTTTCCTCAAACCGTAGCCCTTAACCACTCTGAATGAATACCTAAACCTAACAACTCTGAATGATTACCTAACCTTAACCACTCTGAATGAATACCTAACCTTAACCACTCTGAATGAATACCTAACCTTAACCACTCTGAATGAATACCTAACCTTAACCACTCTGAATGAATACCTAACCTTCACCACTCTGAATGAATACCTAACCTTCACCACTCTGAATGAATACCTAACCTTAACCACTCTGAATGAATACCTAACCTTAACCACTCTGAATGAATACCTAACCTTAACCACTCTGAATGAATACCTAACCTTAACAACTCTGAATGAATACCTAACCTTAACCACTCTGAATGAATACCTAACCTTAACCACTCTGAATGAATACCTAACCTTAACCACTCTGAATGAATACCTAACCTTATCCACTCTGAATGAATACCTAACCTTCACCACTCTGAATGAATACCTAACCTTAACCACTCTGAATGAATACCTAACCTTAACCACACTGAATGAATACCTAACCTTAACCACTCTGAATGAATACCTAACCTTCACCACTCTGAATGAATACCTAACCTTAACCACTCTGAATGAATACCTAACCTTAACCACTCTGAATGAATACCTAACCTTAACCACTCTGAATGAATACCTAACCTTAACCACTCTGAATGAATACCTAAACTTCACCACTCTGAATGAATACCTAACCTTAACCACTCTGAATGAATACCTAACCTTATCCACTCTGAATGAATACCTAACATTCACCACTCTGAATGAATACCTAACCTTAACCACTCTGAATGAATACCTAAACTTCACCACTCTGAATGAATACCTAACCTTAACCACACTGAATGAATACCTAACCTTAACCACTCTGAATGAATACCTAACCTTCACCACTCTGAATGAATACCTAACCTTAACCACTCTGAATGAATACCTAACCTTAACCACACTGAATGAATACCTAACCTTAACCACTCTGAATGAATACCTAACCTTCACCACTCTGAATGAATACCTAACCTTAACCACTCTGAATGAATACCTAACCTTAACCACTCTGAACGAATACCTAAACCTTAACCACTCTGAATGAATACCTAACCTTAACCCTTTGAGTTGTTTCTGTTTGAACCCTGTAACCACGTGGAATGAATGGGTTAATGGGTCAAAAATCGACATTCATCCAATTCTGTCAAATCCCCAAGTGAATCTATGAGATCAGGTTAGTGTGTGTGCTTGTGTGTGTGGAGCCTACATATGCCTGTGCAGCAGGATGGGATGCTGTCTGTCTGTGAGTCACAGTAATTAACAGTAATGTAGTGCTGATGTAACACAGGGTCTCTGCCAGTCTACAGCCAGCTGGGGAGGAACAGACAGAACCAGAGAAAGAGAGAGAAACTGATCTAAGAAAGATTACGGTGAGAAAGAAAAGTGGAGGAAGGAGTACGACAGAAACAGAGGAGGAGGAGAGGGAGAAATGAGAGAGGGAGAGATAGAGGAGTGAAAATAGGGAGAGGGAGAGATAAGAGGGGAAGGAGAAAGGGGAGAGGGAGAAAGGAGAGAGGGATAAATAGAGACGTGAAAAGAGGGAGGGAGAAAGGAGAGAGGGAGAGATAGAGGAGTGAAAAGAGGGAGAAGGAGAAAGGAGAGAGGGAGAGATAGAGGAGTGAAAAGAGGGAGAGGGAGAAAGGAGAGAGGGAGAAATAGAGGTGTGAAAAGAGGGGGAAGGAGAAAGGAGAGAGGGAGAAATAGAGGTGTGAAAAGAGGGGGAAGGAGAAAGGAGAGAGGGAGAGATAGAGGTGTGAAAAGAGGGGGAAGGAGAAAGGAGAGAGGGATAAAGAGGCGTGAAAAGAGGGAGGGAGAAAGGAGAGAGGGAGAAAGAGGCGTGAAAAGAGGGAGAAGGAGAAAGGAGAGAGGGAGAGATAGAGGAGTGAAAAGAGGGAGAGGGAGACAGGAGAGAGGGAGAAATAGAGGTGTGAAAAGAGGGAGAAGGAGAAAGGAGAGAGGGAGAGATAGAGGTGTGAAAAGAAGGGGAAGGAGAAAGGAGAGAGGGAGATATAGAGGTGTGAAAAGAGGGAGAGGGAGAAAGGAGAGAGGGAGAGATAGAGGTGTGAAAAGAGGGAGAAAGGAGAGAGGGAGAGATAGAGGTGTGAAAAAAGAGGGGGAAGGAGAAAAGAGAGAGGGAGAAATAGAGGTGTGAAAAGAGGGGGAAGGAGAAAGGAGAGATGAGGCGTGAAAAGAGGGGAAGGAGAAAGGAGAGATGAGGCGTGAAACGAGGTGAAGGAGAAAGGAGAGATGAGGCGTGAAAAGAGGGGAAGGAGAAAGGAGAGATGAGGAGTGAAAAGAGGGGGAAGGAGAAAGGGGAGAGGGAGAAAGGAGAGATGAGGCGTGAAAAGAGGGGGAGGGAGAAAGGAGAGATGAGGCGTGAAAAGAGGGGGAGGGAGAAAAGAGAGAGGGAGAAATAGAGGTGTGAAAAGAGGGGGAAGGAGAAAGGAGAGATGAGGCGTGAAAAGAGGGGAAGGAGAAAGGAGAGATGAGGCGTGAAACGAGGGGAAGGAGAAAGGAGAGATGAGGCGTGAAAAGAGGGGGAAGGAGAAAGGGGAGAGGGAGAAAGGAGAGATGAGGTGTGAAAAGAGGGGGAGGGAGAAAGGAGAGATGAGGTGTGAAAAGAGGGGGAAGGAGAAAGGGGAGAGGGAGAAAGGAGAGATGAGGCGTGAAAAGAGGGGAGGGAGAAAGGAGAGATGAGGCGTGAAAAGAGGGGGAGGGAGAAAGGAGAGATGAGGTGTGAGGTGTGAAAAGAGGAGGAAGGAGAAAGGGGAGAGGGAGAAAGGAGAGATGAGGCGTGAAAAGAGGGGGAAGGAGAAAGGGGAGAGGGAGAAAGGAGAGATGAGGCGTGAAAAGAGGGAGAAAGGAGAGATGAGGTGTGAAAAGAGGGAGAAAGGAGAGATGAGGTGTGAGGTGTGAAAAGAGGAGGAAGGAGAAAGGGGAGAGGGAGAAAGGAGAGATGAGGCGTGAAAAGAGGGAGAAAGGAGAGATGAGGTGTGAGGTGTGAAAAGAGGAGGAAGGAGAAAGGGGAGAGGGAGAAAGGAGAGATGAGGCGTGAAAAGAGGGGGAAGGAGAAAAGAGAGAGGGAGAAAAAGAGGCGTGAAAAGAGGGGGAAGGAGAAAGGAGAGATGAGGCGTGAAAAGAGGGGAAGGAGAAAAGAGAGAGGGAGAGTGAAATTAAGAGGAGGGATAAGACTAGGAAACAGAGAGAGAGAAAACAACTGATGAAATGACACCATAAAAGAGACACCCAGCGAGAGTAGAAGAAGAGAGAAGAAGAAGAGGCAAGATGGGGAGTCTGCTTTCCGACTCATCCTCCCCCCTCTCCTCAACCTTGGGAAAATAACCTGAGAGAGGGAGAGAGAGGGCATAGCTTTACATTGTAATGGGCCCATTCCTTTCTCCATTCCGTCCCTCTGTCTCTTTCACAGGGGAGCCGTCCCTCTGTCTCTTTCACAGGGGAGCCGTCCCTCCGTCCCTTTCACAGGGGAGCCGTCCCTCCGTCCCTTTCACAGGGGAGCCGTCCCTCCGTCCCTTTCACAGGGGAGCCGTCCCTCTGTCTCTTTCCCAGGGGAGCCGTCCCTCTGTCTCTTTCCCAGGGGAGCCGTCCCTCCGTCCCTTTCACAGGGGAGCCGTCCCTCCGTCCCTTTCACAGGGAGCCGTCCCTCCGTCCCTTTCATAGGGAGCCGTCCCTCCGTCCCTTTCACAGGGGAGCTGTCCCTCCGTCCCTTTCACAGGGGAGCTGTCCCTCCGTCCCTTTCACAGGGGAGCCGTCCCTCCGTCCCTTTCACAGGGGAGCCGTCCCTCCGTCCCTTTCACAGGGGAGCCGTCCCTTTCACAGGGGAGCCGTCCCTCCGTCCCTTTCCCAGGGGAGCCGTCCCTCCGTCTCTTTCACAGGGGAGCCGTCCCTTTCACAGGGGAGCCGTCCCTCCGTCCCTTTCCCAGGGGAGCCGTCCCTCCGTCTCTTTCACAGGGGAGCCGTCCCTCCGTCCCTTTCACAGGGGAGCCGTCCCTCCGTCCCTTTCACAGGGGAGCCGTCCCTCCGTCCCTTTCACAGGGGAGCCGTCCCTCCGTCCCTTTCCCAGGGGAGCCGTCCCTCCGTCCCTTTCACAGGGGAGCCGTCCCTCTGTCTCATTCACAGGGGAGCTGTCCCTCCGCCCCTTTCACAGGGGAGCCGTCCCTCCGCCCCTTTCACAGGGGAGCCGTCCCTCCGCCCCTTTCACAGGGGAGCCGTCCCTCCGTCCCTTTCACAGGGGAGCTGTCCCTCCGTCCCTTTCACAGGGGAGCCGTCCCTCCGTCCCTTTCACAGGGGAGCCGTCCCTCCGTCCCTTTCCCAGGGGAGCCGTCCCTTTCCCAGGGGAGCCGTCCCTCCGTCCCTTTCACAGGGGAGCTGTCCCTCCGTCCCTTTCACAGGGGAGCCGTCCCTCCGTCCCTTTCACAGGGGAGCTGTCCCTCCGTCCCTTTCACAGGGGAGCCGTCCCTCCGTCCCTTTCACAGGGGAGCCGTCCCTCCGTCCCTTTCCCAGGGGAGCCGTCCCTCCGTCCCTTTCCCAGGGGAGCCGTCCCTCCGTCCCTTTCACAGGGGAGCCGTCCCTCCGTCCCTTTCCCAGGGGAGCCGTCCCTCCGTCCCTTTCATAGGGGAGCCGTCCCTCTGTCTCTTTCACAGGGGAGCCGTCCCTCTGTCCCTTTCACAGGGGAGCCGTCCCTCCGTCCCTTTCACAGGGGAGCCGTCCCTCCGTCTCTTTCCCAGGGGAGCCGTCCCTCCGTCTCTTTCACAGGGGAGCCGTCCCTCCACCCCTTTCACAGGGGAGCCGCCCCTTTCACAGGGGAGCCGTCCCTCCGTCTCTTTCACAGGGGAGCCGTCCCTCCGTCTCTTTCCCAGGGGAGCCGTCCCTCTGTCCCTTTCCCAGGGGAGCCGTCCCTCCGTCCCTTTCACAGGGGAGCCGTCCCTCCGTCCCTTTCACAGGGGAGCCGTCCCTCCGTCCCTTTCACAGGGGAGCCGTCCCTTTCACAGGGGAGCCGTCCCTCCGTCCCTTTCACAGGGGAGCCGTCCCTCCGTCCCTTTCCCAGGGGAGCCGTCCCTCCGTCTCTTTCACAGGGGAGCCGTCCCTTTCACAGGGGAGCCGTCCCTCCGTCCCTTTCACAGGGGAGCCGTCCCTCCGTCTCTTTCACAGGGGAGCCGTCCCTTTCACAGGGGAGCCGTCCCTTTCACAGGGGAGCCGTCCCTCCGTCCCTTTCCCAGGGGAGCCGTCCCTCCGTCTCTTTCCCAGGGGAGCCGTCCCTCTGTCCCTTTCACAGGGGAGCCGTCCCTCTGTCCCTTTCACAGGGGAGCCGTCCCTCTGTCCCTTTCACAGGGGAGCCGTCCCTCTGTCCCTTTCACAGGGGAGCCGTCCCTCTGTCCCTTTCACAGGGGAGCCGTCCCTCCGTCCCTTTCCCAGGGGAGCCGTCCCTCCGTCCCTTTCCCAGGGGAGCCGTCCCTCCGTCCCTTTCACAGGGGAGCCGTCCCTCCGTCCCTTTCACAGGGGAGCCGTCCCTCCGTCCCTTTCACAGGGGAGCCGTCCCTCTGTCTCTTTCACAGGGGAGCCGTCCCTCCGTCCCTTTCACAGGGGAGCCGTCCCTCCGCCCCTTTCACAGGGGAACCGTCCCTCCGCCCCTTTCACAGGGGAACCGTCCCTCCGCCCCTTTCCCAGGGGAACCGTCCCTCCTCCCCTTTCACAGGGGAGCCGTCCCTCCGCCCCTTTCACAGGGGAGCCGTCCCTCCGCCCCTTTCACAGGGGAACCGTCCCTTTCACAGGGGAGCCGTCCCTCCGTCTCTTTCCCAGGGGTGCCGTCCCTCCGTCTCTTTCACAGGGGAACCGTCCCTCCGTCCCTTTCACAGGGGAACCGTCCCTCCGTCCCTTTCACAGGGGAGCCGTCCCTCCGTCCCTTTCCCAGGGGAGCCGTCCCTCCGTCCCTTTCACAGGGGAGCCGTCCCTCCGTCCCTTTCCCAGGGGAGCCGTCCCTCCGTCCCTTTCACAGGGGAGCCGTCCCTCCGTCCCTTTCACAGGGGAGCCGTCCCTCCGCCCCTTTCACAGGGGAACCGTCCCTCCGCCCCTTTCACAGGGGAACCGTCCCTCCGCCCCTTTCCCAGGGGAACCGTCCCTCCGTCTCTTTCACAGGGGAACCGTCCCTCCGCCCCTTTCACAGGGGAGCCGTCCCTCCGCCCCTTTCACAGGGGAGCCGTCCCTCCGCCCCTTTCACAGGGGAGCCGTCCCTCCGCCCCTTTCACAGGGGAACCGTCCCTTTCACAGGGGAACCGTCCCTCCGCCCCTTTCACAGGGGAGCCGTCCCTCCGCCCCTTTCACAGGGGAACCGCCCCTTTCACAGGGGAACCGTCCCTCTGCCTCTTTCACAGGGGAGCCGTCCCTCCGCCCCTTTCACAGGGGAGCCGTCCCTCCGCCCCTTTCACAGGGGAACCGTCCCTCCGCCCCTTTCACAGGGGAGCCGTCCCTCCGCCCCTTTCACAGGGGAGCCGTCCCTCCGCCCCTTTCACAGGGGAGCCGTCCCTCCGCCCCTTTCACAGGGGAACCGCCCCTTTCACAGGGGAACCGTCCCTCCGCCCCTTTCACAGGGGAGCCGTCCCTCCACCCCTTTCACAGGGGAACCGTCCCTCCGCCCCTTTCACAGGGGAACCGTCCCTCCGCTCCTTTCACAGGGGAGCCGTCCCTCCGCCCCTTTCACAGGGGAGCCGTCCCTCCGCCCCTTTCACAGGGGAACCGCCCCTTTCACAGGGGAACCGTCCCTCCGCCCCTTTCACAGGGGAGCCGTCCCTCCACCCCTTTCACAGGGGAGCCGTCCCTCCACCCCTTTCACAGGGGAGCCGTCCCTCCGCCCCTTTCACAGGGGAACCGTCCCTCCGCTCCTTTCACAGGGGAGCCGTCCCTCCGCCCCTTTCACAGGGGAACCGTCCCTCCACCCCTTTCACAGGGGAGCCGTCCCTCCGCCCCTTTCACAGGGGAACCGTCCCTCCGCTCCTTTCACAGGGGAGCCGTCCCTCCGCCCCTTTCACAGGGGAACCGTCCCTCCGTCCCTTTCACAGGGGAGCCGTCCCTCCGCCCCTTTCACAGGGGAACCGTCCCTCCGCTCCTTTCACAGGGGAGCCGTCCCTCCGCCCCTTTCACAGGGGAACCGTCCCTCCGTCCCTTTCATAGGGGAGCCGTCCCTCTGTCTCTTTCACAGGGGAGCCGACCCTCCATCTCTTTCACAGGGGAACCGTCCCTCCGTCCCTTTCATAGGGGAGCCGTCCCTCTGTCCCTTTCACAGGGGAGCCGTCCCTCCGCCCCTTTCACAGGGGAGCCGTCCCTCCGCCCCTTTCACAGGGGAACCGTCCCTCCGTCCCTTTCCCAGGGGAGCCGTCCCTCCGTCCCTTTCCCAGGGGAGCCGTCCCTCCGTCTCTTTCACAGGGGAACCGTCCCTCCGCCCCTTTCCCAGGGGAGCCGTCCCTCCGTCTCTTTCACAGGGGAACCGTCCCTCCGCCCCTTTCACAGGGAACCGTCCCTCCGCTCCTTTCACAGGGGAGCCGTCCCTCCGCCCCTTTCACAGGGGAACCGTCCCTCCGCCCCTTTCACAGGGGAACCGTCCCTCCGCTCCTTTCCCAGGGGAGCCGTCCCTCCGTCTCTTTCACAGGGGAACCGTCCCTCCGCCCCTTTCACAGGGGAACCGTCCCTCCGCTCCTTTCACAGGGGAGCCGTCCCTCCGCCCCTTTCACAGGGGAGCCGTCCCTCCGCCCCTTTCACAGGGGAACCGTCCCTCCGCTCCTTTCACAGGGGAGCCGTCCCTCCGCCCCTTTCACAGGGGAACCGTCCCTCCGTCCCTTTCACAGGGGAGCCGTCCCTCCGCCCCTTTCACAGGGGAACCGTCCCTCCGCTCCTTTCACAGGGGAGCCGTCCCTCCGCCCCTTTCACAGGGGAACCGTCCCTCCACCCCTTTCACAGGGGAGCCGTCCCTCCGTCTCTTTCACAGGGGAACCGTCCCTCCGTCCCTTTCACAGGGGAGCCGTCCCTCCGTCCCTTTCACAGGGGAGCCGTCCCTCCGTCCCTTTCACAGGGGAGCCGTCCCTCCGTCCCTTTCACAGGGGAGCCGTCCCTCCGCCCCTTTCACAGGGGAACCGTCCCTCCGCTCCTTTCACAGGGGAGCCGTCCCTCCGCCCCTTTCACAGGGGAACCGTCCCTCCGTCCCTTTCACAGGGGAGCCGTCCCTCCGCCCCTTTCACAGGGGAACCGTCCCTCCGCTCCTTTCACAGGGGAGCCGTCCCTCCGCCCCTTTCACAGGGGAACCGTCCCTCCACCCCTTTCACAGGGGAGCCGTCCCTCCGTCTCTTTCACAGGGGAACCGTCCCTCCGTCCCTTTCACAGGGGAGCCGTCCCTCCGTCCCTTTCACAGGGGAGCCGTCCCTCCGTCCCTTTCACAGGGGAGCCGTCCCTCCGTCTCTTTCACAGGGGAACCGTCCCTCCGTCCCTTTCACAGGGGAGCCGTCCCTCCGTCCCTTTCACAGGGGAGCCGTCCCTCCGTCCCTTTCACAGGGGAACCGTCCCTCCACCCCTTTCACAGGGGAGCCGTCCCTCCGTCTCTTTCCCAGGGGAGCCGTCCCTCCGTCCCTTTCACAGGGGAGCCGTCCCTCCGTCTCTTTCCCAGGGGAGCCGTCCCTCCGTCCCTTTCACAGGGGAGCCGTCCCTCCGTCCCTTTCCCAGGGAGCCGTCCCTCCGTCTCTTTCACAGGGAGCCGGGGCCCCTCCGTCCCTTTCACAGGGAGCCGTCCCTCCGTCCCTTTCACAGGGAGCCGTCCCTCCGTCTCTTTCCCAGGGGAGCCGTCCCTCCGTCCCTTTCACAGGGGAGCCGTCCCTCCGTCCCTCCGTCCCTTTCACAGGGGAGCCGTCCCTCCGTCTCTTTCACAGGGGAGCCGTCCCTCCGTCCCTTTCACAGGGGAGCCGTCCCTCCGTCCCTTTCACAGGGGAGCCGTCCCTCCGTCCCTTTCATAGGGGAGCCGTCCCTCTGTCTCATTCATAGGGGAGCCGTTTCATGCACCCCAAACCCCCAGAATACAGATCCGTCTTCCGCTGGCTAATTGCTAGCACATCGCTAAAACACTCATATGGAAATGGTCTCGTCGTCGCTTATCCCCGAACCGATGATGACAGGAGGAGAGAGAGAGAGAGCGATAAAGATAAGAGAGAAAGAGAGAAGAGATCGACTGACGAAGGCAGGTGGCACTTCAAAAGGGACGAATTGACGGCTCTAGAAGTTTCAGAGACGATAGTTAGAATACTAATTAGAATGTGTAGGCTAGTCTGCCTGGCCCGTTTCGGCTTAAGCCTATGTTGTTATTGTGGTTGGTGTTGTTATTGTGGTTGGTGTTGTTGCTGTGGTTGTGGCTGTTGTTGTTGTGGTTGTTGTGGTTGTGGTGGTGGTGGTTGTGGTTGTGGTTGTTGTTGTGGTGGTTGTTGTTGTTGTTGTGGATGTTGTTGTGGTTGTTATTGTTGTTGTGGTTGTGGTTGTTGTGGTGGTTTTTATTTTATTATTTTTTATTTCACCTTTATTTGACCAGGTAGGTTGGTTGAGAACACCTTTATTTGACCAGGTAGGCTAGTTGAGAACACGTTCTCATTTACAACTGCAACCTGGCCAAGATAAAGCTAAGCAGTGTGACATAAACAACAACACAGAATTACACATGGAATAAACAAACGTACAGTCAACAATACAATATAAAAAGTCTATATACAGCATGTGCAAATGAGGTGAGATAACGGTTCGACCCGTGAAATATACCTGCTGGAGTGCGTGCTATGGGTGGGTGTTGCTATAGTGACCAGTGAGCTGAGATAAGGCAGCGCTTTACCTAGCAAAGACTTATAGATGACCTGGAGCCAGTGGGTTTGGCGAAGAATATATGTAGCGAGGGCCAGCCAACGAGAGCGTACAGGTTGCAGTGGTGGGTAGTATATGGGGCTTTGGTGACAAAACGGATGGCACGGTGATAGACTGCATCCAATTTGCTGAGTAGAGTGTTGGAGGCTATTTTGTAAATGGTTGTGGTTGTGGTGGTTGTTGTTGTGGTTGTGGTGGCTGTTGTTGTAGTTGTGGTTGTTGTTGTGTGCATCATGAGATGACTTCAGAAGTGTCCAGACGATCTTGCCCACTGTTGAGACTGAGGCCCGATACACGGGGGGGTGGAGGGAGAAAGAGAGGGAGGGAGGAAGAAAGAGAGGGAGGGAGGGAGGGAGGGAGGGATTTGAGGGAGAGAGAGGGATGGACTGGGGGATGGAGGCAGGAGGGGTGAAGGGTCAGGTGGGTCAGGTTGCCATGGTGACAACCAACCGGGGCTGTGTCTGACTAGGGCCCTTGTCAAAAGTAGCACATTATAAAGGGAATAGGGTGCCTCACACACACCTTACCTCATACACACACACACACACCTTACCTCTCTCTCACACACACACACACACACACACACACACACACACACACACTTACCTCTCTCTCACACACACACACACACACACACTACCTCACACACACACACACACACACACACACCTTACCTCTCTCTCACACACACACACACCTTACCTCACACACACACTAACCTTACCTCACACACACACACACACACACACACACACACACACACACACACACACACACACACACACACACACACCCTTACCTCTCTCACACACACCTTACCTCTCTCTCACACACCTTACCTCTCACACACTGGGAGTCGTAAGCACAGCTCTTAAAAACACAGGAGGTGTTTGAGTGGAACACCTTACCTGTGTAGCTAGGACTCACAAACAAACACACACGCATGCACACACACGGCAGGTAGCCTAGAGTGCTTAGAGCGTTAGACCAGTTGCTCGATCGAATCCCCGAGCTGACAGGGTAAAAATCTGTCGTTCTGCCCCTGAACAAGGCAGTTAACCCACTGTTCCTAGACCGTCATTGTAAATAAGAATTTGTTCTTCGCTGACTTGTCTAGTTGAATAAAGGTTAAATAAAGGTTAAATATAAAACACACACACAGTATAGTATACACACTCACTGTCAGTGAGAGAATGTGCTATGCAGCCATTCAGGTGTATGTGTGTGTGTGAGAGAGAGGTAAGGTGTGTGTGTGTGTGTGTGTGTGTGTGTGTGTGTGTGTGTGTGTGTGTGTGTGTGTGTGTGTGTGTGTGTGTGTGTGTGTGTGTGAGAGAGAGGTAAGGTGTGTGTGTGTGTGTGTGTGTGTGAGAGAGAGGTAAGGTGTGTGTGTGTGTGTGTGAGAGAGAGGTAAGGTGTGTGTGTGTGTGAGAGAGGTAAGGTGTGTGTGTGTGTGTGTGAGAGAGAGGTAAGGTGTGTGTGTGTGTGTGTGTGTGTGTGTGTGTGTGTGTGTGTGAGAGAGAGGTAAGGTGTGTGTGTGTGTGTGTGTGTGTGTGTGAGAGAGAGGTAAGGTGTGTGTGTGTGTGTGTGAGAGAGAGAGGTAAGGTGTGTGTGTGTGTGTGTGTGTGAGAGAGAGAGGTAAGGTGTGTGTGTGTGTGTGTGTACACGTTTTATTATACCTGTGAGTATGTGAAGTCTTCACAAGAATAGTAAACACAATTTGGGTTAGGGTTAGGGGTTACCTTTAGGGGTTAGGGGTTACCTTTAGGGGTTACCTTTAGGGTATGGGTTAGGGTTAGGGTTTACCTTTAGGGTTAGGGGTTACATTTAGGGGTTACCTTTAGGGGTTACGTTTAGGGTTAGGGGTTACGTTTAGGGTATGGGTTAGGTTTAGGGTTAGGGGTTACGTTTAGGGTATGGGTTAGGTTTAGGGTATGGGTTAGGTTTAGGGTATGGGTTAGGTTTAGGGTTAGGGGTTACGTTTAGGGTATGGGTTAGGGTTAGGGGTTACGTTTAGGGTATGGGTTAGGTTTAGGGTATGGGTTAGGTTTAGGGTATGGGTTAGGTTTAGGGGTTACGTTTAGGGTACGGGTTAGGGTATGGGTTAGGTTTAGGGTATGGGTTAGGTTTAGGGTTAGGGGTTACGTTTAGGGTACGGGTTAGGGGTTACGTTTAGGGTTAGGGGTTACGTTTGGGGTTAGGTTTAGGGTTAGGGGTTACGTTTAGGGTTAGGGGTTAGGTTTAGGGTTAGGGGTTACGTTT
>NC_088224.1:91383978-91473978 GCF_036934945.1 Oncorhynchus masou masou
GTTTAGGGTTAGGGGTTACGTTTAGGGTTAGGGGTTACGTTTAGGGTATGGGTTAGGTTTAGGGTATGGGTCAGGTTTAGGGTACGGGTTAGGTTTAGGGGTTACGTTTAGGGTTAGGGGTAAAGTTTAGGGTATGGGTTAGGTTTAGGGTTAGGGGTTACGTTTAGGGTATGGGTTAGGTTTAGGGTTAGGGGTTACGTTTAGGGTATGGGTTAGGTTTAGGGTATGGGTTAGGTTTAGGGTATGGGTTAGGTTTAGGGTATGGGTTAGGTTTAGGGGTTAGGGTTAGGGGTTACGTTTAGGGTATGGGTTAGGTTTAGGGGTTACGTTTAGGGTACGGGTTAGGGGTTAGGTTTAGGGTACGGGTTAGGGGTTACGTTTAGGGTTAGGAGTAACGTTTAGGGTATGGGTTAGGTTTAGGGGTTAGGGTTAGGGGTTACGTTTAGGGTATGGGTTAGGTTTAGGGTTGGGGATTACGTTTAGGGTACGGGTTAGGTTTAGGGGTTAGGGGTTACGTTTAGGGTATGGGTTAGGTTTAGGGTTAGGGGTTACGTTTAGGGTTAGGGGTTACGTTTAGGGTACGGGTTAGGATTAGGGTTAGGGGTTACGTTTAGGGTATGGGTTAGGTTTAGGGTTAGGGGTTAGGTTTAGGGTATGGGTTAGGTTTAGGGTTAGGGGTTAGGTTTAGGGTTACATTTAGGGTTAGGTTTAGGGTTTAGGGTTAGGTTTAGGGTTAGGGGTTATGTTTAGGTTAGGGGTTAGGTTTAGGGGTTAGGTTTAGGGTATGGGTTTGGTTTAGGGTACGGGATACGTTTAGGGTATGGGTTAGGTTTAGGGTACGGGTTAGGGGTTAGGTTTAGGGTACGGGTTAGGGGTTACGTTTAGGGTTAGGAGTTACGTTTAGGGTATGGGTTAGGTTTAGGGGTTAGGGTTAGGGGTTACGTTTAGGGTATGGGTTAGGTTTAGGGGTTACGTTTAGGGTACGGGTTAGGGGTTAGGTTTAGGTTTAGGATTAGGGGTTATGTTTAGGGTTTAGGTTTAGGGGTTACGTTTAGGGTATGGGTTAGGTTTAGGTGTTAGGGTTAGGGGTTACGTTTAGGGTATGGGTTAGGTTTAGGGTTGGGGATTACGTTTAGGGTACGGGTTAGGTTTAGGGGTTAGGGGTTACGTTTAGGGTATGGGTTAGGTTTAGGGTTAGGGGTTAGGTTTAGGGTACGGGTTAGGTTTGGGTACGGGTTAGGTTTAGGATTAGGGGTTATGTTTAGGGTACGGGTTAGGTTTAGGGGTTACGTTTAGGGTATGGGTTAGGTTTAGGGTACGGGTTAGGTTTAGGGTTAGGAGTTAGGTTTAGGGTACGGGTTAGGTTTAGGGTATGGGTTAGGTTTAGGGTACGGGTTAGGTTTAGGGTTAGGAGTTAGGTTTAGGGTAGGGGTTAGGTTTAGGGTACGGGTTAGGTTTAGGGTACGGGGTTACGTTTAGGGTACGGGTAATGGTTTTGGGTAAAAAAGTTAGAGGTTAGGGAAAATAGTATTTTGAATGGGAATTAGTACTAGTATAGGAAAACATGGCTGTGTGCGTGAAATATTACCTTGTTATTCTCACCATATGCTACCCACTTCTCCCCCTCTCTAATTTCAATTTGAGCTTGAGTTTATTTTATTTTTACAGGGACAGTGGACATTAATCAAAGGCTTTATTGGCATGGGAAACATACAGTGGGGCAAAAAAAGTATTTAGTCAGCCACCAATTGTGCAAGTTCTCCCACTTAAAAAGATGAGAGGCCTGTAATTTTCATCATAGGTACACTTCAACTATGACAGACAAAATGAGAAAAAAAATCCTGAAAATCACATTGTAGGACTTTTAAAGAATTTATTTGCAAATTATACTTTTTTGCCCCACTGTATGTTTACATTGCCAAAGCAAGTGAAATAGATAATAAACAGTAAATATTACATTCACAAAAGACATTTCTAAGGTCATATTATGTTAAAATACAGTGTTGTAATGATGTACAAATAGTTAAAGTATGAAAGGGAAAATAAAACATAAATATAGGTTGTATTTACAATGGTGCTTGTTCTTCACTGGTTGCCCTTTTCTTGTTGCAACAGGTCACACATCTTGCTGCTGTGACGGCACACTGTGGTATTTTACCCAATAGATATGGGAGTTTATCATAATTTTATCATAATTTGATTTGTTTTCAAATCCCTTGTGGATCTGTGTAATCTGAGGGAAATATGTCTCTCTAATATGGTCATACATTGGGCAGGAGGTTAGGAAGTGCAGCTCAGTTTCCACCTCATTTTGTGGGCAGTGTGCACATAGCCTGTCCTCTCTTGAGAGCCAGGTCTGCCTACGGCGGCCTTTCTCAATAGCATGGCTATGCTCACTGAGTCTGTACATAGTCAAAAATCTCCTTAAATTTTGGTCAGTCACAGTGGACAGGTATTCTGCCACTGTGTACTCTCTGTTTAGGGCCAAATAGCATTCTAGCTTGCTCTGTTTTTTTGTAAATTCTTTCCAATGTGTCAAGTAATTATATTTTGGTTTTCTCATGATTTGGTTGGGTTTAATTGTGTTGCTGCCCTGGGGCTCTGTGGGGTCTGTTTGTGTTTGTGAACAGAGCCCCAGGACCAGCTTGCTTAAGGGACTCTTCTCCAGGTTCATCTCTCTGTAGGTGATGGCTTTGTTATGGAAGATTTGGGAATCGCTTCCTTTTAGGTGGTTGTAGAATTTAACGTCTCTTTTCTGGAATTTGGATAATTAGCCAGTATTGGCCTAATTCTGCTCTGCATGCATTATTTGGTGTTCTACGTTGTACACGGAGGATATTTTTGCAGAATTCTGCATGCAGAGTCTCAATTTGGTGTTTGTCCCATTTTGTGAAGTCTTGATTGGTGAGCGGACCCCAGACCTCACAACCATAAAGGGCAATGGGTTCTAACTGATTGAAATATTTTTTGCCAGATCCTAACTGGTATGTCGAATTTTATGTTCCTTTTTATGGAACACCATTATTTCTGTCTTACTGAGATTTGCTGTCAGGGCCCAGGTGTGGCTGCAGACTGTTCTAGTGCCCTCGCCAATTCAATATATATATATATATATATTGAAAAGGGTGGGGCTTAAACTGCATCCCTGTCTCACCCCACGGCCCTGTGGAAAGACATGTGTTTTTTGCCAACTTTAACCCCTTCAACATCAACTTTAACTTTTTAACTCGTTTGTGGATATTACGATGTCATATGGTTTTCCCCTCAACACCACTTTCCATCAATTTGCATAGCAGACCCTGAGTCGAAAGCTTTTTTTTAAATCAATTTGCAGACCCTGAGTCGAAAGCTTTTTTTAAAATCAATTTACAGACCCTGAGTCGAAAGCTTTTTTGAAATCAACAAAGCATGAGAAGACTTTGCCTTTGTTTTGGTTTGTTTGTTTGTCAATTAGGGTGTGCAAGGTGAATACATGGTCTGTTATTTGGTAAAAATCTCAATTTTACATTTCCTCAGTACATTGTTTTCGCTGAGGAAATGTACAAGTCTGCTGTTAATGATAATGCAGAGGATTTTCCCAAGGTTGCTGTTGACGCAATCTCACAGTAGTTATTGGGGTCAAATTTGTCTCCACTTTTGTGGATTGAAAGTGACCAGTCCTTGTATCCAAATATTGGGGAAGATGCCAGAGCTGAGGATGATGTCAGAGTTTTAGTATAGCCAATTGGAATTTGTTGTCTGAATATTTTATAATTTCATTGAGGATACCATCAACACCACAGGCCTTTTTGGGTTGGAGGGTTTGTATTTTGTCCTGTAACTCATTCAAAGTAATTGGAGAATCCAGTGGGTTCTGGTAGTCTTTAACAGTTGATTCTAAGATTTGTATTTGATCATGTATATGTTTTTGCTGTTTGTTCTTTGTTATAGGGCCAAAAAGATTGAAGAAGTGGTTAATCCATACATCTCCATTTTGGATAGAAAATTATTTGTGTTGTTGTTTGTTTAGTGTTTTCCAATTTTCACAGAAGTGGTTAGAGTCTATTCTTCAATTACATTGAGCTGATTTCTGACGTGCTGTTCCTTCTTTTTCCGTAGTGTATTTCTGGATTGTTTTAGTGATTCACCATAGTGAAGGCGTAGGTTCAGGTCTCTATGTTTTTGGTTGGATAGGTTTCTCAATTTTGCATTCTTCATCAAACCATTTGTCATTGTTGTTAATTTTCTTACGTTTTCTGCTTAAAATGTTTAGATTTGATAGGGAAGCTGAGAGGTTAAATATACTATTTAGGTTTTTCTACTGCCAAGTTTACACCTTCACTGTTACAGTGGAATGTTTTGTCCAGGAAGTTGTCTAGAAGGGATTGCATTTGTTGTTGCCTAATTGTTTTTTGGTTTCTACACTACAGTCCTTCCATCTGTAGCATTTCTTAATATTACTCAGTTCCTTTGGCTTTGATGCCTCATTATTGAGTATTGCTCTGTTCAAGTAGACTGTGATTTTGCTGTGGTCTGATAGGGGTGTCAGTGGGCTGACTGTGAACGCTCTGAGAGACTCTGGGTTGAGGTCAGTGATAAAGTAGTCAACAGTACTACTGCCAAGAGAAGAGCTATAGGTGCACCTACCATAGGAGTCCCCTCGAAGCCGACCATTGACTATGTACATACCCAGCGTGCGACAGAGCTGCAGGAGTTGTGACCCGTTTTTGTTGGTTATGTTGCCATAGTTGTGCCTAGGGGGGCATACGGGGGAGGGAATGCTGTCACCTCCAGGCAGGTGTTTGTCCCCCTGTGTGCTGAGGGTGTCAGGTTCTTGTCTGGGTCTGGCATTTAGGTCTCCACAGACTAGTACATGTCCATGCCAGGAAATGATTTATTTCCCCTCCAGGATGGAGAAGCTGTCTTCATTAAAGTATGGGGATTCTAGTGGGGGGGGGGGGGGGGGATATAGGTAGCACACAGGAGGACATTTTTCTCTGTTAAGATCATTTCCTTTTGAATTTATAGCCAAATGTAAAATGTTCCTCTTTTGATGAATTTAATAGTGATTTAGGTCTGCTCTATACCAAATTAGCATACGCCCTGAGTTCCTTCCCTGTTTCACACCTGGTAGTTTGGTGGATGGGACCAGCTCTCTGTAACCTAGAGGGCAACCAGTGGGTCCATCTCCTCTATACCAGGTTTCTTGTAGAATGACAATGTCTGAATTTCTGATTTATTTGGTAAAGTTCAGGTTCCTGCTCTTCAGGCCAAAACCAGATGACCTCTGGCCTTAGATATTCCAGGATGAGATAGTGAAGGCTTTGTGTTCCATAAAGTGTCCAGTTTTGTTGGTCGTGTGGTTTGGCCTCAGACCAATAAGTGGGAACAGAGCCTGCTGAGCATCTGGTACATGCCATTGGCTTGGGCTAGTGTAAGAGTGGGGTTTGGGCCTGTTTGCCCGCTCACAGCCTGGGCGTATGTGTGACTTTCATGTTGAGGCCCTCTTCTCTCTCTCGTACCATTTAAATTATGCATGATAAGCAACACATTTTGTGTGAATCAAAAACACCTTTTTCCTTTGTTTGGTTTTCAGACATTTTCAATGCAAAGTCAGCAGAGCCACATGGACACAGTATAACACAGAGTAGGTCTTTGTCTCAGATCTACAATAGTCTCTGAAGACATGTTGAAGCTCTGGTAGCACACGAACAAAACGTGTTGGCTATCAGTATCTCCACACCAATAGAATGAGAATTGATCTAATATTCACAGCATCTCACTCCCTGGCCCTGACTCCAGCCTGACTAGAGTGAACCTTCCCTGGGTGAAACTGGGGAATGTAGGGCCTGGGGGCCTGGAAGTCTGGAGGAGGTTTATAAAGACAGAGCTGGGGAAAAGGTTTCCTGTTATAATCCCTCCTCTCCTTTAACATCAGGTTTCCTGTTATAATCCCTCCTCCCCTTTAACATCAGGTTTCCTGTTATAATTCCTCCTCCCCTTTAACATCAGGTTTCCTGTTATAATCCCTCCTCTCCTTTAACATCAGGTTTCCTGTTATAATCCCTCTATCCCTCCTCTCCTTTAACATCAGGTTTCCTGTTATAATCCCTCCTCTCCTTTAACATCAGGTTTCCTGTTATAATCCCTCCTCTCCTTTAACATCAGGTTTCCTGTTATAATCCCTCTATCCCTCCTCTCCTTTAACATCAGGTTTCCTGTTATAATCCCTCCTCTCCTTTAACATCAGGTTTCCTGTTATAATCCCTCCTCTCCTTTAACATCAGGTTTCCTGTTATAATCCCTCCTCTCCTTTAACATCAGGTTTCCTGTTATAATCCCTCCTCTCCTTTAACATCAGGTTTCCTGTTATAATCCCTCCTCTCCTTTAACATCAGGTTTCCTGTTATAATCCCTCCCTCTCCTTTAACATCAGGTTTCCTGTTATAATCCCTCCTCTCCTTTAACATCAGGTTTCCTGTTATAATTCCTCCTCTCATTTAACATCAGGTTTCCTGTTATAATCCCTCCTCTCCTTTAACATCAGGTTTCCTGTTATAATCCTCCTCTCCTTTAACATCAGGTTTCCTGTTATAATCCCTCCTCCTGTTATAATCCCTCCTCTCCTTTAACATCAGGTTTCCTGTTATAATCCCTCTATCCCTCCTCTCCTTTAACATCAGGTTTCCTGTTATAATTCCTCCTCTCCTTTAACATCAGGTTTCCTGTTATAATCCCTCCTCTCCTTTAACATCAGGTTTCCTGTTATAATCCCTCCTCTCCTTTAACATCAGGTTTCCTGTTATAATCCCTCCTCTCCTTTAACATCAGGTTTCCTGTTATAATCCCTCCTCTCCTTTAACATCAGCTTTCCTGTTATAATCCCTCCTCTCCTTTAACATCAGGTTTCCTGTTATAATCCCTCCTCTCCTTTAACATCAGGTTTCCTGTTATAATTCCTCCTCCCCTTTAACATCAGGTTTCCTGTTATAATCCCTCCTCTCCTTTAACATCAGGTTTCCTGTTAAAATCCCTCCTCTCCTTTAACATCAGGTTTCCTGTTATAATCCCTCCTCTCCTTTAACATCAGGTTTCCTGTTATAATCCCTCCTCTCCTTTAACATCAGGTTTCCTGTTATAATCCCTCCTCTCCTTTAACATCAGGTTTCCTGTTATAATCCCTCTATCCCTCCTCCTTTAACATCAGGTTTCCTGTTATAATCCCTCCTCCCTTTAACATCAGGTTTCCTGTTATAATCCCTCCTCTCCTTTAACATCAGGTTTCCTGTTATAATCCCTCCTCTCCTTTAACATCAGGTTTCCTGTTATAATCCCTCCTCTCCTTTAACATCAGGTTTCCTGTTATAATCCCTCTATCCCTCCTCTCCTTTAACATCAGGTTTCCTGTTATAATCCCTCCTCTCCTTTAACATCAGGTTTCCTGTTATAATCCCTCTATCCCTCCTCTCCTTTAACATCAGGTTTCCTGTTATAATCCCTCCTCTCCTTTAACATCAGGTTTCCTGTCATAATCCCTCTCCTCTCCTTTAACATCAGGTTTCCTGTTATAATCCCTCCTCTCCTTTAACATCAGGTTTCCTGTTATAATCCCTCCTCTCCTTTAACATCAGGTTTCCTGTTATAATCCCTCCTCTCCCTCCTCCTCCTTTAACATCAGGTTTCCTGTTATAATCCCTCCTCTCCTTTAACATCAGGTTTCCTGTTATAATCCCTCCTCTCCTTTAACATCAGGTTTCCTGTTATAATCCCTCCTCTCCTTTAACATCAGGTTTCCTGTTATAATCCCTCCTCTCCTTTAACATCAGGTTTCCTGTTATAATCCCTCCTCTCCTTTAACATCAGGTTTCCTGTTATAATCCCTCCTCTCCCAACATCACAAACAAGCCCACAATCAGATACAATCAGACACATGTTATAATTCCACACCTCTCACTTTAACATCAGGTTTCACACATAATCACACACACTCCTTTAACATCACACATACACCCACACACACACAACATCAGGTTTCCTGTTACACACACACACACACACCTTTAACATCACGAACAAACGGAGAACCAGCCTCCCCTTTACTGCTTAATCAACCCAAACTCTCTTAACATCAGGGTTCAATGTTATGTGATGAGCACTGCTCTTTAACATAATTTCCTGATGAGCACTGCTCTCCTTTAACTATAATGATTCCTGATGAGCACTGCTCTCAACTATAATGATGTGATGATCACTGCTCTCAGACTATAATGATTCCTGATGAGCACTGCTCTCAACATCATAATGATGTTATGAGCACTCCTCTCCTTTAACATAATGACATGATGAGCACTGCTTTAAAATCATAATGACATGATGAGCACTGCTCTCAGACTATAATGATTCCTGATGATCACTGCTCTCAGACTATAATGATGTGATGAGCACTGCTTTAACATCAGACTATAATGATGTGATGAGCACTGCTCTAGACTATAATGACGTGATTCCACTGCTCTCAGACTATAATGATGTGATGAGCACTGCTCTCAGACTATAATGACGTGATGAGCACTGCTCTCAGACTATAATGACGTGATGAGCACTGCTCTCAGACTATAATGACGTGATGAGCACTGCTCTCAGACTATAATGACGATGATGAGCACTGCTCTCAGACTATAATGACGATGATGAGCACTGCTCACAGACTATAATGACGTTATGAGCACTGCTATAAAACTATAATGACGTGATGAGCACTGCTCTCAGACTATAATGACGTGATGAGCACTGCTCTCAGACTATAATGACATGATGAGCACTGCTGTCAGACTATAATGACGTGATGAGCACTGCTCTCAGACTATAATGACATGATGAGCACTGCTCTCAGACTATAATGACGTGATGAGCACTGCTCTCCGACTATAATGACGTGATGAGCACTGCTCTCAGACTATAATGACATGATGAGCACTGCTCTCAGACTATAATGACGTGATGAGCACTGCTCTCAGACTATAATGATGTGATGAGCACTGCTCTCAGACTATAATGATGTGATGAGCACTGCTCTCAGACTATAATGACGTGATGAGCACTGCTCTCAGACTATAATGATGTGATGAGCACTGCTCTCAGACTATAATGATGTGATGAGCACTGCTCTCAGACTATAATGACGTGATGAGCACTGCTCTCAGACTATAATGACATGATGAGCACTGCTATAAAACTATAATGACATGATGAGCACTGCTATAAAACTATAATGACATGATGAGCACTGCTCTCAGACTATAATGACATGATGAGCACTGCTCTCAGACTATAATGACGTGATGAGCACTGCTCTCAGACTATAATGACATGATGAGCACTGCTATAAAACTATAATGACATGATGAGCACTGCTCTCAGACTATAATGACGTTATGAGCACTGCTCTCAGACTATAATGATGTGATGAGCACTGCTCTCAGACTATAATGACGTTATGAGCACTGCTCTCAGACTATAATGACATGATGAGCACTGCTCTCAGACTATAATGACGTGATGAGCACTGCTGTCAGACTATAATGACATGATGAGCACTGCTGTCAGACTATAATGACGTGATGAGCACTGCTCTCAGACTATAATGACGTGATGAGCACTGCTCTCAGACTATAATGACGTGATGAGCACTGCTCTCAGACTATAATGACGTGATGAGCACTGCTCTCAGACTATAATGACATGATGAGCACTGCTGTCAGACTATAATGACGTGATGAGCACTGCTCTCAGACTATAATGACATGATGAGCACTGTTCTCAGACTATAATGACGTTATGAGCACTGCTCTCAGACTATAATGACATGATGAGCACTGCTCTCAGACTATAATGACGTGATGAGCACTGCTGTCAGACTATAATGACATGATGAGCACTGCTGTCAGACTATAATGACGTGATGAGCACTGCTCTCAGACTATAATGACGTGATGAGCACTGCTCTCAGACTATAATGACGTGATGAGCACTGCTCTCAGACTATAATGTACGTGATGAGCACTGCTCTCAGACTATAATGACGTGATGAGCACTGCTCTCAGACTATAATGACGGATGAGCACTGCTCTCAGACTATAAATCATGACGCTAATGCTAGTCTTAGTGATCCACTGCTCTCAGACTATAATGACGTGATCATGCTAACAGCCTCCCACTATAATCTGTCGTGATGAGCACTGTTGCTCAGACTTAGTAATGACGCTGATGAGCACTGTTCTCAGACTATAATGACGTATGAGCACTTAGCTGTTAGACTATAATGAACGTGATGAGCACTGCTCTCAGACTATAATGACGTGATGAGCACTGCTCTCAGACATAATGACGTGATGAGCACTGCTCATCAGACTATAATGACGTGATGAGTACTGCTTGAGACTAAATGACGATGATGAGCACTGCTCTCAGACTATAATGACATGATGAGCACTGCTCTCAGACTATAATGACGATGATGAGCACTGCTCTCAGACTATAATGACATGATGAGCACTGCTCTCAGACTATAATGACATGATGAGCACTGCTCTCAGACTATAATGACGTGATGAGCACTGCTCTCAGACTATAATGAGTGCAGGATGCCGTTTCTTCAGCCACACCAAGTACACAGAAAGACCCCGTAAACAGTCACCTGCCACTGAGTTCTTATCTATCTAAACTGGTGTTGAAGCTAAATGGTACACAGAGGCTAATCATGCTAACAGCCTCCCACTGGGTTCCTAATCTGTCTAGACTAGCATTGGGCACCACAAATGCTAGTCTTAGCTGTTAGTTAATCATGCTAACAGCCTCCGACTGGGTTCCTAATATGTCTAGACTAACACTGACGAGGGCACCAATGCGTAGTCTTAGCTGTTAGCTCCGATCATGCTAACAGCTAAGAGGCTCCTGCCGAGCTACAGACATAATGGCACCACAACCTGTCATCTAGCATTGACGCTAACGGTATTGGTCTTCCATCAACATTAGTGATGTATTTGTAATGTTTGAACTAAGAGGATGTGTCACGCAACTAGCTATAGGGGCGTGAGTATAACATTCTGCCAGAGAATCCTTTGCTGTCTCTGCATGCACACTCAAACACACATTCACAGACAGCACACGACCAGAGGGCACATAGATACCAGTTACCACACACACATTGATACACACACACACACACACACACACACACACACACACACAACTCACACACACACACACGTAAATTGCATGGCAGAGCACCACAGCACATACATACAGACACACCATAAAACCTACTTCCGCAAACACACAAATATCAATGAAGCAGTAGCTAGCGTTAACTCCGACCAGGGGGCACCACAACACGTAGCTAGCATTAGCTCCGACCAGGGGCACCACAACACATCTCCTGCAATAAAACTCAGTTAGCTCCGAACAGAGGGCACCACAACACGTAGCTAGCGTTAATCCAACCAGAGGGCACCACAACACGTAGCTAGCGTTAACTCCGACCAGAGGGCACCACAACACGTAGCTAGCGTTAGATCCGACCAGAGGGCACCACAACACGTAGCTAGCATTAGATCCGACCAGAGGGCACCACAACACGTAGCTAGCGTTAGCTCCGACCAGAGGGCACCACAACACGTAGCTAGCGTTAGCTCCGACCAGAGGGCACCACAACACGTAGCTAGCGTTAGCTCCGACCAGAGGGCACCACAACACGTAGCTAGCGTTAGCTCCGACCAGAGGGCACCACAACACGTAGCTAGCGTTAGCTCCGACCAGAGGGGCACCACAACACGTAGCTAGCGTTAACTCCGACCAGAGGGCACCACAACACGTAGCTAGCGTTAGCTCCGACCAGAGGGCACCACAACACGTAGCTAGCGTTAGCTCCGACCAGAGGGCACCACAACACGTAGCTAGAGTTAGATCCGACCAGGGCACCACAACACGTCTTCTGGAATAAAACTCAACCAGGACCACCGACAGAGACGAGACTGCCGTGTTATATAACTGTGTGTGTGTGCATGTATTTGTGTGTGTGCATGTATTTGTGTGTGTGTGTGCATGTTATTCTGTTCCACAGGGTGCAGACTACACATGTCTGTGTGGAGGATAGCCGTGTTGTCATGGAGACCAGCTATAATCAGTGGAATACCTGAAGCTTCTCCCTGGTCTCCAGTGGCTTCCAACTGGCATCATTCTCAATTAGCCTGTGTGTGTGTGTGTGTGTGTGTGTGTTGTTTGTGTTTGTGTGTGTGTGTGTGTGTGTGTGTGTGTGTGTGTGTGTGTGTGTGTGTGTGTGTGTGTGTGTGTGTGTGTGTGTGTGTGTGTGTGTGTGTGTGTGTGTGAGAGAGAGTGCGTGAAATATGAATAGCTAAAGCTTCTCTATGGTCTCCGGTGACTCGTCACTCTCAATTAGTTCTATTCTCCAGCAAACAGACACACAAACACACATGGCTAAAGTAACTCAACTCTGTCTGTACCCTGTGTCCATGAAACACATGAGCTGTCGAAGAGAAACAGGAATAACAAGCTAATTGTCCATTTTAAAAGGTTCAAGACCTTTATTTAACTTTAACCAACATAGACAATGAATGACACACAAACACACACATCTAATCACTATATAACCAACTACCCAATCAATGACATCAGCACTATGATGTCATAACCAGGAAGTACAGCCGCTCGTCTTTTGCCATCCATTCATTTCACTCATTGTTCAATACTGTGACTAATCTATTTTATTCAACTGTCCTCCAGTACCATCTTGTATTTAAACCACCAAACGCGTTGTCGTGTCTTTACTATCATTAAATTGAAGACTTTTATCAAAGATTCTCTGTAATTAGTATTACGCGATTAAACTCATTAATCATGTAACTGTAATTAACTAGGAAGTCGGGGCACCAAGGAAAATATTCAGATTACAAGGTTATAATTTCCTAATATAACCTTTCAGATATTTTCATATCTGATCAAATAGTCTTCTGATTAATGAATTATTTACTTTACCTCACGTTCGTCTCATTCCAAACGTCGTAAATTGTTGGTTATCTGCACGAACCCAGTCTTCACCATGAGTCATCCATACATCAATTGTCTTAAATCATTTATTTATTACTAATTAAGTAATTCACAGAAATGCATAAACAAACCAACATACTACATATGGTTACAAGAAATGATAGGAGAATGTGCCCTAGTGGGCTGAACCGGCATCGCGGCTTGGAGGACAAAACGGAGAGTGGGGGTCAGCTGAGAAGTCACTACAGATTTAATAATTATAACAATTGAAATGCTAATCCTTTGCACGTGAACGCTCACTCATTCGGGAACAATTACAATCACTATATACTTACGCTCAGTGTGTCGTTTTGATCGCTGGTGAAAAGTTTGCTTCTTTTGTAGAATTGTCCGTCTCTCTCCCTCTCTCTCTGTCGTGGTTATAGTGGTTATAGTCTGTTATAGTGGTTATAGTCTGTTATAGTGGTTATAGTCTGTTATAGTGGTTATAGTCTGTTATAGTCTGTTATAGTGGTTATAGTCTGTTATAGTGGTTATAGTCTGTTATAGTGGTTATAGTCTGTTATAGTGGTTATAGTCTGTTATAGTGGTTATAGTCTGTTATAGTGGTTATAGTCTGTTATAGTGGTTATAGTCTGTTATAGTGGTTATAGTCTGCTATAGTGGTTATAGTCTGTTATAGTGGTTATAGTCTGTTATAGTGGTTATAGTCTGTTATAGTGGTTATAGTCTGTTATAGTGGTTCTAGTCTGTTATAGTGGTTATAGTCTGTTATAGTGGTTATAGTCTGTTATAGTGGTTATAGTCTGCTATAGTGGTTATAGTCTGTTATAGTGGTTATAGTCTGTTATAGTGGTTCTAGTCTGTTATAGTGGTTATAGTCTGTTATAGTGGTTATAGTCTGTTATAGTGGTTATAGTCTGTTATAGTGGTTATAGTCTGTTATAGTGGTTATAGTCTGTTATAGTGGTTATAGTCTGTTATAGTGGTTATAGTCTGTTATAGTCTGTTATAGTGGTTATAGTCTGTTATAGTGGTTATAGTCTGTTATAGTGGTTATAGTCTGTTATAGTGGTTCTAGTCTGTTATAGTGGTTCTAGTCTGTTATAGTGGTTATAGTCTGTTATAGTGGTTATAGTCTGTTATAGTGGTTATAGTCTGTTATAGTGGTTATAGTCTGTTATAGTCTGTTATAGTGGTTATAGTCTGTTATAGTGGTTATAGTCTGTTATAGTGGTTATAGTCTGTTATAGTGGTTATAGTCTGTTATAGTGGTTATAGTCTGTTATAGTGGTTATAGTCTGTTATAGTGGTTATAGTCTGTTATAGTGGTTATAGTCTGTTATAGTGGTTATAGTCTGTTATAGTGGTTATAGTCTGTTATAGTGGTTATAGTCTGTTATAGTGGTTATAGTCTGTTATAGTGGTTATAGGCTGTTATAGTGGTTATAGGCTGTTATAGTGGTTATAGTCTGTTATAGTGGTTATAGTCTGTTATAGTGGTTATAGTCTGTTATAGTCTGTTATAGTGGTTATAGTCTGTTATAGTGGTTATAGTCTGTTATAGTGGTTATAGTCTGTTATAGTGGTTATAGTCTGTTATAGTGGTTATAGTCTGTTATAGGCTGTTATAGTGGTTATAGTCTGTTATAGTGGTTATAGTCTGTTATAGTCTGTTATAGTGGTTATAGTCTGTTATAGTGGTTATAGTCTGTTATAGTGGTTATAGTCTGTTATAGTGGTTATAGTCTGTTATAGTGGTTATAGTCTGTTATAGTGGTTATAGTCTGTTATAGGCTGTTATAGTGGTTATAGTCTGTTATAGTGGTTATAGTCTGTTATAGTGGTTATAGTCTGTTATAGTGGTTATAGTCTGTTATAGTGGTTATAGTCTGTTATAGTAGTTATAGTCTGTTATAGTGGTTATAGTCTGTTATAGTGGTTATAGTCTGTTATAGTGGTTATAGTCTGTTATAGTGGTTATAGTCTGTTATAGTGGTTATAGTGGTTATAGTCTGTTATAGTGGTTATAGTCTGTTATAGTGGTTATAGTGGTTATAGTCTGTTATAGTGGTTATAGTCTGTTATATAGTCTGTTATAGTGGTTATAGTCTGTTATAGTGGTTATAGTCTGTTATAGTGGTTATAGTCTGTTATAGTGGTTATAGTCTGTTATAGTGGTTATAGTCTGTTATAGTGGTTATAGTCTGCTATAGTGGTTATAGTCTGTTATCCTCTTGAAACTCTGGGGGCGCTATTTCATTTTTGGATGAAAAACGTTCCCGTTTTAAACAAGATATTTTGTCACAAAAAGATGCTCGACTATGCATATAATTGATAGCTTTGGAAAGAAAACACTCTGAATTTTCCAGAACTGCATAGATATTGTCTGTGAGTGCCCCAGAACAGGAGCTACAGGCAAAACCAAGATGAAACGGCAACCAGGAAATGAGCAGGATT
The DNA here is from genome assembly GCF_036934945.1 of Oncorhynchus masou masou. Lineage (NCBI taxonomy): Eukaryota > Metazoa > Chordata > Actinopteri > Salmoniformes > Salmonidae > Oncorhynchus > Oncorhynchus masou. Next base: position 91,399,483 of record NC_088224.1, read on the forward strand.
TTTGAGGCTCTGTTTTCCATTGTCTCCTTATATGGCTGTGAATGTCAGGAATGAGCCTGCCCTATCTATCGTTTCCCCAAGGTGTCTGCAGCATTGTGATGTATTTGTAGGCATATCATTGGAAGATTGACCATAAGAGACCACATTTACCAGGTGTCCGCCCGGTGTCCTGCGCCGAAATTGGTGTGCAAAAGTCAGCTGCAAGTATTTTTCCACAGAATTCAGAGAAGAATGCAGGCTTCCACGAACGATATATCAATGAAGAGATATGTGAAAAAACACCTTGAGGATTGATTCCAAACAACGTTTGCCATGTTTCGGTCAATATTATGGAGTTAATTCGGAAAAAGTTTGACGTTGTAGGTGACTGAATTTTCGGTTCTGTTTAGGTAGCCAAATGTGATGTACAAAACGGAGCAATTTCTCCTACACAAAGATTATTTCAGGAAAAACTGAACATTTGCTATGTAACTGAGAGTCTCCTCATTGAAAACATCCGAAGTTCTTCAAAGGTAAATGATTTTATTTATTTGGTTATCTGGTTTTTGTGAAAATGTTGCGTGCTAAATGCTACGCAAAATGCTAAGCTAGCTTGCAATACTCTTACACAAATGCTTGATTTGCTATGGTTCAAAAGCATATTTTGAAAATCTGAGATGACAGTGTTGTTAAGAAAAGGCTAAGCTTGAGAGCAGGCATATTATTTTAATTTCATTTGCGATTTTCAGAAATCGTTAACGTTGGTTATGAATGAGCCTAAGGCTGTATTCACGATCCCGGATCCGGGATGGGTAGTATCAAGAGGTTAAAGTGGTTATATCAAAGACTTGTTCTTATTCTGTTGGTATCAATAGTCTAAGAGTTTAACCACGTGGTAAAGATTCAGCAATGGTCTGCAACCTTTGTACTCCCGTGATTGAGAGAAACATGGTCTGGTGATAATTTCTCAAAGTTGGGTTTTATTCAGAATTGCAGAAAAGGGCTGTCCCAGGATGTCTGAACCGAACTGGGCTCAGGGACGGTCCTCTGATTAAGTTCAACTCAAAAGGGAATTGGATTTTCCTTCATTAAACAGACCAAAATCTCATTGTAAAATTATATAAACAGTATCAAACTCACTAATTCATCTTATACAACAATTAGATATAAACCTCATATCTGAGGCTATTATATAAACAGCGTTATGGTAATGTGGCCACACCGTCTCCCATGAGCCTCCCCAAGTTGTGACAAACGGACCAGTTCATAGCTGTATTCTTCACCCATCTTTTATACCTTCTCCGGAACATAAATGTTGTTCGGACCTCAAGTTCTGTGAGGTGGAAGAAATTCCTTTGTTCTCTATGAAAATTCACTCTCTCTTATACTGTGTGGCCATGAGGCAGGGTCTTCTCCTCAGGGATTTACGACCTCTCTCTGACCACAGCAGCCTAGTAGAAGGAGGCAGCCTAGTAGAAGGAGGCAGGGGGAGGCAGGGAGAGGGGGATGGGCTTGCTGTACCCAAAGAGGGCAACGTCATGACAGCGTACAATAAAATACAACCACTTCCTCCATGTATCACAATGGGATTAGTCTTTTCTGGTTATCCGTACCCCAAAAATGGCACCCTATTTGCTATGTAATGCACTATTTTTAATGCAGAGGCATTGTAGAGAGTCCTTCTGCAGAGGCATTGTAGAGAGTCCTTTTGCAGATGGATTGTAGAGAGTCCTTAGAAGTTGTTCAACAATTAGTGTGTATTATGTAAGGGTCTGTCAGTCAGACTGCAATCATTCACAGCACTGCTGCACCTCATCTCCATTCACTGAAGCAATCTGATACAAACAGACACACATACACACAAGGAGGCTCAGACACACGCAGGCAGGCAGAATATATTAGATACAGGTATTCTGTTCAGGAGGAATTAGAACATAATATAATAGATACAGGTATTCTGTTCAGGAGGAAATAGAACAGAACAGATACAGGTGTTCTGTTCAGGAGGAAATAGAACAGAACAGATACAGGTGTTCTGTTCAGGAGGAATTAGAACAGAACAGATACAGGTATTCTGTTCAGGAGGAAATAGAACAGAACAGATACAGGTGTTCTGTTCAGGAGGAATTAGAACAGAACAGATACAGGTGTTCTGTTCAGGAGGAATTAGAACAGAACAGATACAGGTGTTCTGTTCAGGAGGAATAGAACAGAACAGATACAGGTATTCTGTTCAGGAGGAAATAGAACAGAACAGATACAAGTGTTCTGTTCAGGAGGAAATAGAACATAATATAATAGATACAGGTATTCTGTTCAGGAGGAAATATAACATAATGTAATAGATACAGGTGTTCTGTTCAGGAGGAATTAGAACATAATATAATAGATACAGGTGTTCTGTTCAGGAGGAAATAGAACAGAATATATTAGATACAGGTATTCTGTTCCGGAGGAAATAGAACAGAACAGATACAGGTGTTCTGTTCAGGAGGAATTAGAACAGAACAGATACAGGTGTTCTGTTCAGGAGGAATTAGAACAGAATATATTAGATACAGGTATTCTGTTCAGGAGGAAATAGAACAGAACAGATACAGGTATTCTGTTCAGGAAGACAGAATAGATACAGGTGTTCTGTTCAGGAAGAAATTTAATAGAATAGACTAGAATAGATACAGATGTTCTGTTCAGGAGGAAATTGAACATAATAGAATTTATACAGGCATGCTGTTCAGGAAGACTTAGAATAGATACAGGTGTTCTGTTCAGGAGGAAATATAATAGATACAAGTGTTTTTTTGTTTTTTTTTGTTGTTTTTTTACTTCCGGCGCCGACAGAGATGGCCGCCTCGCTTCGCGTTCTAGGAAACTATGCAGTTTTTTGCTTTTTTACGTGTTATTTCTTACATTAGTACCCCAGGTCATCTTAGGTTTCATTACATACAGCCGAGAAGAACTACTGTATATAAGATCAGCGTCAACTCACCATCAGTACGACCAAGAATATGTTTTTCGCGACGCGGATCCTGTGTTCTGCCTTACAAACAGGACAACGGAATGGATCGCATGCAGCGACCCCAAAAAACGACTCCGAAAAAAGAGGGAAACGTAGCGGTCTTCTGGTCAGACTAGGGAGACGGGCACATCGTGCCCCACTTCCTAGCATTCTTCTTGGCAATGTCCAGTCTCTTGACAACAAGGTTGATGAAATCCGAGCAAGGGTAGCATTCCAGAGGGACATCAGAGACTGTAACGTTCTGTGCTTCACGGAAACATGGCTCACTGGAGATATCCGATGCGGTGCAGCCAACGGGTTTCTCCACGCATCGCACCGACAGAAACAAACACCTTTCTGGTAAGATGAGGGGTGGGGGTGTATGCCTTATGGCTAACGAGGCATGGTGCAATGAAAGAAACATACAGGAACTCAAATCCTTCTTTTCACCTGATTTAGAATTCCTCACAATCAAATGTAGACCGCATTACCTACCAAGAGAATTCTCTTCGATTATAATCACAGCCGTATATATCCCCCCAAGCAGACAAATCGATGGCTCTGAACTAACTTTATTTAACTCTTTGCAAACTGGAAACCATTTATCCGGAGGCTGCATTCATCATTGTTGGGGATTTTAACAAGGCTAATCTGAAAACAAGACTCCCTAAATTTTATCAGCATATCGATTGCGCAACCAGGGGCGGAAAAACCTTGGATCACTGTTACTCTAACTTCCGCGACGCATATAAGGCCCTGCCCCGCCCCTTTCGGAAAAGCTGACCACGACTCCATTTTGCTGATACCTGCCTACAGACAAAAGCTAAAAAGAAGCTCCCACGCTGAGGTCTGTCCAACGCTGGTCCGACCAAGCTGACTCCACACTCCAAGACTGCTTCCATCACGTGGACTGGGACATGTTTCGTATTGCGTCAAATAACAACATTGACGAATACGCTGATTCGGTGTGCGAGTTCATTAGAACGTGCGTTGAAGATGTCGTTCCCATAGCAACGATTAAAACATTCCCTAACCAGAAACCTTGGATTGATGGCAGCATTCGTGTGAAACTGAAAGCGCGAACCACTGCTTTCAATCAGGGCAAGGTGTCTGGTAACATGACTGAATACAAACAATGCAGCTATTCCCTCCGTAAGGCTATCAAACAAGCTAAGCGTCAGTACAGAGACAAAGTAGAATCCCAATTCAACGGCTCAGACACAAGAGGCATGTGGCAGGGTCTACAGTCAATCACGGACTACAGGAAGAAATCCAGCCCAGTCACGGACCAGGATGTCTTGCTCCCAGGCAGACTAAAAACTTTTTTGCCCGCTTTGAGGACAATACAGTGCCACTGACACTGCCTGCAACGGAAAAATGCGGTCTCTCCTTCACTGCAGCCGAGGTGAGTAAAACATTTAAACGTGTTAACCCTCGCAAGGCTGCAGGCCCAGACGGCATCCCCAGCCGCGCCCTCAGAGCATGCGCAGAGCAGCTGGCTGGTGTGTTTACGGACATATTCAATCAATCCCTATACCAGTCTGCTGTTCCTACATGCTTCAAGAGGGCCACCATCGTTCCTGTTCCCAAGAAAGCTAAGGTAACTGAGCTAAACGACTACCGCCCCGTAGCACTCACTTCCGTCATCATGAAGTGCTTTGAGAGACTAGTCAAGGACCATATCACCTCCACCCTACCTGACACCCTAGACCCACTCCAATTTGCTTACCGCTCAAATAGGTCCACAGACGATGCAATCTCAACCACACTGCACACTGCCCTAACCCATCTGGACAAGAGGAATACCTATGTGAGAATGCTGTTCATCGACTACAGCTCGGCATTCAACACCATAGTACCCTCCAAGCTCGTCATCAAGCTCGAGACCCTGGGTCTCGACCCCGCCCTGTGCAACTGGGTACTGGACTTCCTGACGGGCCGCCCCAGGTGGTGAGGGTAGGTAACAACATCTCCTCCCCGCTGATCCTCAACACTGGGGGCCCACAAGGGTGCGTTCTGAGCCCTCTCCTGTAATCCCTGTTCACCCACGACTGCGTGGCCACGCACGCCTCCAACTCAATCATCAAGTTTGCGGACGACACAACAGTGGTAGGCTTGATTACCAACAACGACGAGACGGCCTACAGGGAGGAGGTGAGGGTACTCGGAGTGTGGTGTCAGGAAAATAACCTCACACTCAACGTCAACAAAACTAAGGAGATGATTGTGGACTTCAGGAAACAGCAGAGGGAACACCCCCTATCCACATCGATGGAACAGTAGTGGAGAGGGTAGTAAGTTTTAAGTTCCTCGGCATACACATCACAGACAAACTGAATTGGTCCACTCACACAGACAGCATCGTGAAGAAGGCGCAGCAGCGCCTCTTCAACCTCAGGAGGCTGAAGAAATTCGGCTTGTCACCAAAAGCACTCACAAACTTCTACAGATGCACAATCGAGAGCATCCTGGCGGGCTGTATCACCGCCTGGTACGGCAACTGCTCCGCCCTCAACCGTAAGGCTCTCCAGAGGGTAGTGAGGTCTGCACAACGCATCATCGGGGGCAAACTACCTGCCCTCCAGGACACCTACACCACCCGATGTTACAGGAAGGCCATAAAGATCATCAAGGACATCTACCACCCGAGCCACTGCCTGTTCACCCCGCTATCATCCAGAAGGCGAGGTCAGTACAGGTACATCAAAGCTGGGACCGAGAGACTGAAAAACAGCTTCTATCTCAAGGCCATCAGACTGTTAAACAGCCACCACTAACATTGAGTGGCTGCTGCCAACACACTGACACTGACTCAACTCCAGCCACTTTAATAATGGGAATTGATGGGAAATGATGTAAATATATCACTAGCCACTTTAAACAATGCTACCTTATATAATGTTACTTACCCTACATTATTCATCTCATATGCATACGTATATACCGTACTCTATATCATCGACTGCATCCTTATGTAATACATGTATCACTAGCCACTTTAACTATGCCACTTTGTTTACATACTCATCTCACATGTATATACTGTACTCAATACCAACTACTGTATCTTGCCTATGCTGCTCTGTACCATCACTCATTCATATATCCTTATGTACATATTCTTTATCCCCTTACACTGTGTATAAGACAGTAGATTAGGAATTGTTAGTTAGATTACTTGTTGGTTATTACTGCATTGTCGGAACTAGAAGCACAAGCATTTCGCTACACTCGCATTAACATCTGCTAACCATGTGTATGTGACAAATAAAATTTGATTTGATTTGATTTGTTCTGTTCAGGAGAAATAGAATAGATACAGGTGTTCTGTTCAGGAGGAAATAGAATAAATACAGGTGTTCTGTTCAGGAGGAAATATAACATAATAGAATAGATACAGGTGTTCTGTTCAGGAGGAAATAGAACAGATACAGGTGTTCTGTTCAGGAGGAAATAGAATAAATACAGGTGTTCTGTTCAGGAGGAAATATAATAGATACAGGTGTTCTGTTCAGGAGGAAATATAATAGATACAGGTGTTCTGTTCAGGAGAAATAGAATAGATACAGGTGTTCTGTTCAGGAGGAAATAGAATAGATACAGGTGTTCTGTTCAGGAGGAAATAGAATAGACACAGGTGTTCTGTTCAGGAGGAAATATAATAAATACAGGTGTTCTGTTCAGGAGGAAATATAATAGATACAGGTATTCTGTTCAGGAGGAAATATAACATAATATAATAGATACAGGTGTTCTGTTCAGGAGGAAATAGAACATAATATAATAGATACAGGTGTTCTGTTCAGGAGGAAATAGAACATAATATAATAGATACAGGTATTCTGTTCAGGAGGAAATATAACATAATATAATAGATACAGGTGTTCTGTTCAGGAGGAAATAGAACATAATATAATAGATACAGGTGTTCTGTTCAGGAGGAAATATAACATAATAGAATAGATACAGGTGTTCTGTTCAGGAGGAAATAGAACATAATATAATAGATACAGGTATTCTGTTCAGGAGGAAATATAACATAATATAATAGATACAGGTGTTCTGTTCAGGAGGAAATAGAACATAATATAATAGATACAGGTGTTCTGTTCAGGAGGAAATATAACATAATAGAATAGATACAGGTGTTCTGTTCAGGAGGAAATATAACATAATAGATGCAGGTGTTCTGTTCAGGAGGAATTAGAACATAATATAATAGATGCAGGTGTTCTGTTCAGGTGGAATTAGAACATAATATAATAGATACAGGTGTTCTGTTCAGGAGGAAATAGAATAGATACAGATGTTCTGTTCAGGGGGAAATATAATATAATAGATACAGGTGTTCTGTTCAGGAGGAAATAGAATAGATACAGGTGTTCTGTTCAGGAGGAAATATAACAAAATAGAATAGATACAGGTGTTCTGTTCAGGAGGAAATAGAATAAATACAGGTGTTCTGTTCAGGAGGAAATATAATAGATACAGGTGTTCTGTTCAGGAGGAAATATAATAGATACATGTGTTCTGTTCAGGAGGAAATATAACAAAATAGAATAAATACAGGTGTTCTGTTCAGGAGGAAATAGAATAGATACAGGTGTTCTGTTCAGGAGGAAATAGAATAGATACAGGTGTTCTGTTCAGGAGGAAATAGAATAGATACAGGTGTTCTGTTCAGGAGGAAATATAATAGATACAGGTGTTCTGTTCAGGGGGAAATATAATAGATACATGTGTTCTGTTCAGGAGGAATTAGAACATAATATAATAGATACGGGTGTTCTGTTCGGGAGGAAATAGAATAGATACAGGTGTTCCGTTCAGGAGGAAATAGAATAGATACAGGTGTTCCGTTCAGGGGGAAATAGAATAGATACATGTGTTCTGTTCAGGAGGAAATATAACATAATATAATAGATACAGGTGTTCTGTTCAGGAGGAAATATAACATAATAGAATAGATACAGGTGTTCTGTTCAGGAGGAAATATAACATAATAGAATAGATACAGGTGTTCTGTTCAGGAGGAAATATAACATAATGTAATAGATACAGGTGTTCTGTTCAGGAGGAAATATAATAGATACATGTGTTCTGTTCAGGAGGAAATATAACAAAATAGAATAAATACAGGTGTTCTGTTCAGGAGGAAATAGAATAGATACAGGTGTTCTGTTCAGGAGGAAATAGAATAGATACAGGTGTTCTGTTCAGGAGGAAATAGAATAGATACAGGTGTTCTGTTCAGGAGGAAATATAATAGATACAGGTGTTCTGTTCAGGGGGAAATATAATAGATACATGTGTTCTGTTCAGGAGGAATTAGAACATAATATAATAGATACGGGTGTTCTGTTCGGGAGGAAATAGAATAGATACAGGTGTTCCGTTCAGGAGGAAATAGAATAGATACAGGTGTTCCGTTCAGGGGGAAATAGAATAGATACATGTGTTCTGTTCAGGAGGAAATATAACATAATATAATAGATACAGGTGTTCTGTTCAGGAGGAAATATAACATAATAGAATAGATACAGGTGTTCTGTTCAGGAGGAAATAGAACATAATAGAATAGATTCAGGTGTTCCGTTCAGGGGGAAATATAACATAATATAATAGATACAGGTGTTCTGTTCAGGAGGAAATATAACATAATAGAATAGATACAGGTGTTCTGTTCAGGAGGAAATAGAACATAATAGAATAGATACAGGTGTTCTGTTCAGGAGGAAATATAACATAATGTAATAGATACAGGTGTTCTGTTCAGGAGGAAATATAATAGATACAGGTGTTCTGTTCAGGAGGAAATAGAATAGATACAGGTGTTCTGTTCAGGAGGAAATATAATAGATACATGTGTTCTGTTCAGGAGGAAATATAACAAAATAGAATAAATACAGGTGTTCTGTTCAGGAGGAAATAGAATAGATACAGGTGTTCTGTTCAGGAGGAAATAGAATAGATACAGGTGTTCTGTTCAGGAGGAAATAGAATAGATACAGGTGTTCTGTTCAGGGGGAAATATAATAGATACATGTGTTCTGTTCAGGAGGAATTAGAACATAATATAATAGATACGGGTGTTCTGTTCGGGAGGAAATAGAATAGATACAGGTGTTCCGTTCAGGAGGAAATAGAATAGATACAGGTGTTCCGTTCAGGGGGAAATAGAATAGATACATGTGTTCTGTTCAGGAGGAAATATAACATAATATAATAGATACAGGTGTTCTGTTCAGGAGGAAATATAACATAATAGAATAGATACAGGTGTTCTGTTCAGGAGGAAATAGAACATAATAGAATAGATACAGGTGTTCCGTTCAGGGGGAAATATAACATAATATAATAGATACAGGTGTTCTGTTCAGGAGGAAATATAACATAATAGAATAGATACAGGTGTTCTGTTCAGGAGGAAATAGAACATAATAGAATAGATACAGGTGTTCTGTTCAGGAGGAAATATAACATAATGTAATAGATACAGGTGTTCTGTTCAGGAGGAAATAGAACATAATAGAATAGATACAGGTGTTCTGTTCAGGGGGAAATATAACATAATATAATAGATACAGGTGTTCTGTTCAGGAGGAAATATAATAGATACAGGTGTTCTGTTCAGGAGGAAATAGAATAGATACAGGTGTTCTGTTCAGGAGGAAATATAATAGATACATGTGTTCTGTTCAGGAGGAAATATAACAAAATAGAATAAATACAGGTGTTCTGTTCAGGAGGAAATAGAATAGATACAGGTGTTCTGTTCAGGAGGAAATAGAATAGATACAGGTGTTCTGTTCAGGAGGAAATAGAATAGATACAGGTGTTCTGTTCAGGAGGAAATAGAATAGACACAGGTGTTCTGTTCAGGAGGAAATAGAATAGACACAGGTGTTCTGTTCAGGAGGAAATATAATAAATACAGGTGTTCTGTTCAGGAGGAAATATAATAGATACAGGTATTCTGTTCAGGAGGAAATATAACATAATATAATAGATACAGGTGTTCTGTTCAGGAGGAAATAGAACATAATATAATAGATACAGGTGTTCTGTTCAGGAGGAAATAGAACATAATATAATAGATACAGGTATTCTGTTCAGGAGGAAATATAACATAATATAATAGATACAGGTGTTCTGTTCAGGAGGAAATAGAACATAATATAATAGATACAGGTGTTCTGTTCAGGAGGAAATATAACATAATAGAATAGATACAGGTGTTCTGTTCAGGAGGAAATAGAACATAATATAATAGATACAGGTATTCTGTTCAGGAGGAAATATAACATAATATAATAGATACAGGTGTTCTGTTCAGGAGGAAATAGAACATAATATAATAGATACAGGTGTTCTGTTCAGGAGGAAATATAACATAATAGAATAGATACAGGTGTTCTGTTCAGGAGGAAATATAACATAATAGATGCAGGTGTTCTGTTCAGGAGGAATTAGAACATAATATAATAGATACAGGTGTTCTGTTCAGGAGGAAATAGAATAGATACAGATGTTCTGTTCAGGGGGAAATATAATATAATAGATACAGGTGTTCTGTTCAGGAGGAAATAGAATATAATAGATGCAGGTGTTCTGTTCAGGTGGAATTAGAACATAATATAATAGATACAGGTGTTCTGTTCAGGAGGAAATAGAATAGATACAGATGTTCTGTTCAGGGGGAAATATAATATAATAGATACAGGTGTTCTGTTCAGGAGGAAATAGAATAGATACAGGTGTTCTGTTCAGGAGGAAATATAACAAAATAGAATAGATACAGGTGTTCTGTTCAGGAGGAAATAGAATAAATACAGGTGTTCTGTTCAGGAGGAAATATAATAGATACAGGTGTTCTGTTCAGGAGGAAATATAATAGATACATGTGTTCTGTTCAGGAGGAAATATAACAAAATAGAATAAATACAGGTGTTCTGTTCAGGAGGAAATAGAATAGATACAGGTGTTCTGTTCAGGAGGAAATAGAATAGATACAGGTGTTCTGTTCAGGAGGAAATAGAATAGATACAGGTGTTCTGTTCAGGAGGAAATATAATAGATACAGGTGTTCTGTTCAGGGGGAAATATAATAGATACATGTGTTCTGTTCAGGAGGAATTAGAACATAATATAATAGATACGGGTGTTCTGTTCGGGAGGAAATAGAATAGATACAGGTGTTCCGTTCAGGAGGAAATAGAATAGATACAGGTGTTCCGTTCAGGGGGAAATAGAATAGATACATGTGTTCTGTTCAGGAGGAAATATAACATAATATAATAGATACAGGTGTTCTGTTCAGGAGGAAATATAACATAATAGAATAGATACAGGTGTTCTGTTCAGGAGGAAATAGAACATAATAGAATAGATACAGGTGTTCCGTTCAGGGGGAAATATAACATAATATAATAGATACAGGTGTTCTGTTCAGGAGGAAATATAACATAATAGAATAGATACAGGTGTTCTGTTCAGGAGGAAATAGAACATAATAGAATAGATACAGGTGTTCTGTTCAGGAGGAAATATAACATAATGTAATAGATACAGGTGTTCTGTTCAGGAGGAAATATAATAGATACATGTGTTCTGTTCAGGAGGAAATATAACAAAATAGAATAAATACAGGTGTTCTGTTCAGGAGGAAATAGAATAGATACAGGTGTTCTGTTCAGGAGGAAATAGAATAGATACAGGTGTTCTGTTCAGGAGGAAATAGAATAGATACAGGTGTTCTGTTCAGGAGGAAATATAATAGATACAGGTGTTCTGTTCAGGGGGAAATATAATAGATACATGTGTTCTGTTCAGGAGGAATTAGAACATAATATAATAGATACGGGTGTTCTGTTCGGGAGGAAATAGAATAGATACAGGTGTTCCGTTCAGGAGGAAATAGAATAGATACAGGTGTTCCGTTCAGGGGGAAATAGAATAGATACATGTGTTCTGTTCAGGAGGAAATATAACATAATATAATAGATACAGGTGTTCTGTTCAGGAGGAAATATAACATAATAGAATAGATACAGGTGTTCTGTTCAGGAGGAAATAGAACATAATAGAATAGATACAGGTGTTCCGTTCAGGGGAAATATAACATAATATAATAGATACAGGTGTTCTGTTCAGGAGGAAATATAACATAATAGAATAGATACAGGTGTTCTGTTCAGGAGGAAATAGAACATAATAGAATAGATACAGGTGTTCTGTTCAGGAGGAAATATAACATAATGTAATAGATACAGGTGTTCTGTTCAGGAGGAAATATAATAGATACAGGTGTTCTGTTCAGGAGGAAATAGAATAGATACAGGTGTTCTGTTCAGGAGGAAATATAATAGATACATGTGTTCTGTTCAGGAGGAAATATAACAAAATAGAATAAATACAGGTGTTCTGTTCAGGAGGAAATAGAATAGATACAGGTGTTCTGTTCAGGAGGAAATAGAATAGATACAGGTGTTCTGTTCAGGAGGAAATAGAATAGATACAGGTGTTCTGTTCAGGGGGAAGTATAATAGATACATGTGTTCTGTTCAGGAGGAATTAGAACATAATATAATAGATACGGGTGTTCTGTTCGGGAGGAAATAGAATAGATACAGGTGTTCCGTTCAGGAGGAAATATAACATAATAGAATAGATACAGGTGTTCTGTTCAGGAGGAAATAGAACATAATAGAATAGATACAGGTGTTCCGTTCAGGGGGAAATATAACATAATATAATAGATACAGGTGTTCTGTTCAGGAGGAAATATAACATAATAGAATAGATACAGGTGTTCTGTTCAGGAGGAAATAGAACATAATAGAATAGATACAGGTGTTCCGTTCAGGGGGAAATATAACATAATATAATAGATACAGGTGTTCTGTTCAGGAGGAAATATAACATAATAGAATAGATACAGGTGTTCTGTTCAGGAGGAAATAGAACATAATAGAATAGATACAGGTGTTCTGTTCAGGAGGAAATATAACATAATGTAATAGATACAGGTGTTCTGTTCAGGAGGAAATAGAACATAATAGAATAGATACAGGTGTTCTGTTCAGGGGGAAATATAACATAATATAATAGATACAGGTGTTCTGTTCAGGAGGAAATATAATAGATACAGGTGTTCTGTTCAGGAGGAAATAGAATAGATACAGGTGTTCTGTTCAGGAGGAAATATAATAGATACATGTGTTCTGTTCAGGAGGAAATATAACAAAATAGAATAAATACAGGTGTTCTGTTCAGGAGGAAATAGAATAGATACAGGTGTTCTGTTCAGGAGGAAATAGAATAGATACAGGTGTTCTGTTCAGGAGGAAATAGAATAGATACAGGTGTTCTGTTCAGGGGGAAATATAATAGATACATGTGTTCTGTTCAGGAGGAATTAGAACATAATATAATAGATACGGGTGTTCTGTTCGGGAGGAAATAGAATAGATACAGGTGTTCCGTTCAGGAGGAAATAGAATAGATACAGGTGTTCCGTTCAGGGGGAAATAGAATAGATACATGTGTTCTGTTCAGGAGGAAATATAACATAATATAATAGATACAGGTGTTCTGTTCAGGAGGAAATATAACATAATAGAATAGATACAGGTGTTCTGTTCAGGAGGAAATAGAACATAATAGAATAGATACAGGTGTTCCGTTCAGGGGGAAATATAACATAATATAATAGATACAGGTGTTCTGTTCAGGAGGAAATATAACATAATAGAATAGATACAGGTGTTCTGTTCAGGAGGAAATAGAACATAATAGAATAGATACAGGTGTTCTGTTCAGGAGGAAATATAACATAATGTAATAGATACAGGTGTTCTGTTCAGGAGGAAATATAATAGATACAGGTGTTCTTTTCAGGAGGAAATAGAATAGATACAGGTGTTCTGTTCAGGAGGAAATATAATAGATACAGGTGTTCTGTTCAGGAGGAAATATAATAGATACAGGTGTTCCGTTCAGGGGGAAATATAACATAATATAATAGATACAGGTGTTCTGTTCAGGAGGAAATATAACATAATAGAATAGATACAGGTGTTCCGTTCAGGGGGAAATATAACATAATATAATAGATACAGGTGTTCTGTTCAGGAGGAAATATAATAGATACAGGTGTTCCGTTCAGGGGGAAATATAACATAATATAATAGATACAGGTGTTCTGTTCAGGAGGAAATATAACATAATAGAATAGATACAGGTGTTCCGTTCAGGGGGAAATATAACATAATAGAATAGATACAGGTGTTCTGTTCAGGGGGAAATATAACATAATATAATAGATACAGGTGTTCTGTTCAGGAGGAAATAGAACATAATAGAATAGATACAGGTGTTCTGTTCAGGGGGAAATAGAATAGATACAGGTGTTCTGTTCAGGGGGAAATAGAATAGATACAGGTGTTCTGTTCAGGGGGAAATAGAATAGATACGGGTGTTCTGTTCAGGGGGAAATAGAATAGATACGGGTGTTCTGTTCAGGAGGAAATAGAATAGATACATGTGTTCTGTTCAGGGGGAAATAGAATAGATACAGGTGTTCTGTTCAGGAGGAAATAGAATAGATACATGTGTTCTGTTCAGGGGGAAATAGAATAGATACAGGTGTTCTGTTCAGGAGGAAATAGAATAGATACAGATGTTCTGTTCAGGGGGAAATATAATATAATAGATACAGGTGTTCTGTTCAGGAGGAAATAGAATATAATAGATGCAGGTGTTCTGTTCAGGAGGAATTAGAACATAATATAATAGATACAGGTGTTCTGTTCAGGAGGAAATAGAATAGATACAGATGTTCTGTTCAGGGGGAAATAGAATATAATAGATGCAGGTGTTCTGTTCAGGAGGAATTAGAACATAATATAATAGATACAGGTGTTCTGTTCAGGAGGAAATAGAATAGATACAGGTGTTCTGTTCAGGGGGAAATATAATAGATACAGGTGTTCTGTTCAGGAGGAAATATAATAGATACATGTGTTCTGTTCAGGAGGAAATATAACAAAATAGAATAAATACAGGTGTTCTGTTCAGGAGGAAATAGAATAGATACAGATGTTCTGTTCAGGGGGAAATATAATATATTAGGGGCCGGTATCCACCCGCTTCAGGCTTGGGCAGTGGCTATGGTAAAGACGAAAGGAAGCCACTACAATCAAGTCAAAAAACTATACCGCTCCCGCATCTAGCAAGGACTCCCGCTCCCGAAGGCCCAACTTCCTGCCTTTATCCTAACACACTTACCACAATACAATGAATAGGCAAGAGGGGGGGACAAAAACTGAGTTACACAAACGACAAATGAATATATCTCAAATCAGGTAAATATAAATCATAATGGTACGTACCTAATATTTCATCATTTACATTAATATTTAATATATTTACACAAATATACATGGAGCTCCATATGTTCAGTCTTTTACACAAATATGTCCAAATCGGCTCTAACATACCGGCCCCTAATTGTTGACTGCCTGAATGCACAACAATTACTTAATATTCAGACATAGAGCCAATACACAAAACATTCTATACCAGAGCACTATTACAGTTGATAGCTATATACAAATATACAAGGTGCCATATAGAAAAATAGTCCATAGATCTCAGTCTGAGTTGAAGTGTAAAGGTGTTCAACTTCCAAAAATGTCAAGAGTTTGACGTCCAAAAATGTATGACATCAAAGAATGTAAGAGTACGACATCAACGAATCAGAGGTGCACGTGATTCTAAGATGGAGCACTGTGTGTGTGTGTGTGTGTGTGTGTTTCACTCAGTCGCCTCAAGGAGCAGACAGAGTTTATTGATAGGTCTCTGTAAGATATTGGTCTTAGTCTTAACCATGACGCTCCGGACAAGACCTTTGGCCCCTGGCAAGGCCTCCACCACACGCCCCATTAGCCAGGAGTTCCTTGGGGCGGTGTCGTCGACGATGACCACGAGGTCACCAGGACTGAAGTTTCTCTTAGTTTTGTTCCACTTGTTCCGCTCCTGCATAAGTGGAAGATACTCCCTGATCCATCTCTTCCAGAAGAGGTCAGTGATATATTGTACTTGCTTCCATCTCCTTCGTGTGTATAGGTCGCTTCTCTGGAATAGTCCTGGTGGCAGGACTGGCTTAGCTTTCAGATGAAGCAGATGGTTCGGAGTCAGGGGTTCTAAATCATTAGGGTCATTTGTTACAGTAGTGATTGGTCTGTCGTTCATAATCGCCTCAACTTCACACAAGGCGGTCTGCAAAGCCTCATCATCCAGTACTTGCTCTTTAAGGACTGAATAGAGGATCTTTTTCACCAGTCGGATCAACCTCTCCCATACCCCCATGGTGGGCTCCAGAGGGAGGGTTGAATGACCATGTCACTCCTTCCTTCAGTAATTCATTTTGAATCTTGCTGTGATCCAGCTCTTTCATAGCTTCTTCTAGCTCTCTGTGTGTTCCAACAAAGTTGGTGCCATTGTCTGTTCTGATACTTGTTACTGGGCCCCTTCGACAGATAAACCTGCGCAGGGCATTGATGCAGGAATCAGTATCCAGATAACTAGCAACTTCTAGATGGACAGCTCGACTCACAAGGCAAGTAAAGATCACACCATACCGCTTCACATGAACGCGGCCTCGCTTCACCTCTATGGGGCCGAAGTAATCTATGCCCACATGGGTGAAAGGCGGCAAATCAGGTGACACCCGATCTTGTGGAAGGTCGGCCATCTTCTGTTCTCCAGCTCTAGCTTGCATCCGCCTGCAAAAGACACAGCTCTTAAGGATCTTCCTTGCTAAAGAGTTGGCACAGGGTATCCAATATCGCTGGCGAAGTCTAGAAAGCATGTGACCTCTCCCAGAGTGGCCAACCTGCTCATGGATATGGAGTAAGATCAGTCTAGAGATGTAGGAGTCTTTTGGAAGGATCATAGGATTCTTTAGTTCCGTAGGCATAGCAGCTTTGCTTAACCTTCCTCCTACTCTCAGAATGCCATTGTCAACAATTGGATCAAGCTTACAGATTGAGCCACTTCTCTTGGCACATTGTTTTCCTTTCACAACTAGTGCAATTTCTTGTTTAAAGTGCTGTCGTTGTTCAAATCGGATGATGACCTTTTCTGCTTCATCTAGGTCATCCACAGACAGACTTTCTTTTCCAAACGTCAGTTTGAACTTGTCAATTTGTTCCTTCAGTGAGTTTGTCAGACTCTGATCTGGATCAGTTTGAGAGAGAATTTTCCTTTTCTGGCTTAACTGTAGAAGACGTTTCTTCAGTTTCAGCATCCAGGCAACTGCTTTCTTCAAGCTGTTCCATGTTGAATAGTACTCAATCAGTTTGCTGGTTGGACTCTTTTCTTCCACACTTGTACTGTTTACGATTACGTCTTCCCTCACCTCTGGATCATCCGGAGGGATGGAGTTAAGCTCCTCGGGGACTTTCGGCCATTGAGTTTCTGGTTTCTCCAGGAATTCTGGTCCATTGCGCCATCTCTTTGAGTTCAGGAACATTTCAACATGTAATCCTCTTGAGGCATCATCGGCTGGGTTGTGTTTGGAGTTCAAATACCTCCACTGTTTTGCTTTCGATAGGTCACGGATCATAGCAACCCTATTAGCCACAAAGGTATGGAATCTCTTGGTATCATTGCGGATGTATTTTAGCACAGACTGGCTGTCAGTCCAAAAGTTGACTCCTCAAGTTCAATCTGGAGCTCTAACCTTAACATCCTGTCCACTCGCACTGCCAATGTTGCTGCAGCAAGTTCCAGTCTGGGGATTGTCATCTGCTTGAGTGGAGTCACCCTTGATTTCCCCAGTATGAATGCAATGTGAACCTTTTCCGTACCGTTTGTGAACCTGAGGTAGCTTGCCGTGCCATAACCTTGTTCACTTGCATCACCGAAGTGATGCAGCTGTGCCGTCATGACTTGACCAAAGTTCTCAGGCTTCATACACCTGTCTATCTGGAATCTGGAGAGCTGGTCCAGCTCTGAGAGCCATCTCTGCCATGAAATAGAGTGTTCTTCAGGGATGACTTCGTCCCATCCAAACTTTAGCTTGCAGAGCACTTGAAGAATTTGCTTTGCCTTTAATACAAATGGGGCGAGGAAACCTAATGGATCATAAATAGAGCTGACAGTTGAGAGAATACCTCTTCTTGTAAGGGGTCTGGTCTTGACAGTGACCCGGAAGGTAAATGCATCTCTTTCAATGTTCCATCGGATTCCAAGTGCTCTTTCAACAGGCAGCTTTTCTCTGTCCAGGTCCAATTCCTTTATCTGCTTGGCTTTGTGTTCATCAGGGATAGAAGCCAGCACAGTGCGGCTGTTGCTGACCCACTTGGTCAATTTGAACCCACCCTGAGAGCACACAACCCTGAGGTTTTTTGTGAGGGCTATGGCTTGTTCTTCTGTGGCCACTGACTTGAGGCAGTCATCAACATAGAAGTTGGACTTGACTGTTTGAATCACCTCTTCATTGTACCTCTCACAGTTGTCTTCTGCAGTCTTTCGCAGTGCAAAGTTTGCACAACTTGGAGAGGATATAGCACCGAAAAGATGAACCTTCATTCTGTACTCCTCCAATCTTTTGTTAGTATCACCGTCCGGCCACCATAGGAATCGCAGGAAGTCTAAGTAATCTTCATGGACACGTACTTGATGGAACATTCCTTCGATGTCTGCCATCATGGCAATGTGCTCTTGCCGAAATCTTAGCAAGACTCCTATAAGCGTGTTTGCCAGGTCAGGGCCTTGAAGGAGTTCACTGTTAAGAGATGTACCTTTATAGGATGATGAACAGTCAAACACTACTCGTATCGTTCCTTTGCGCTTATGGTGAACGCCGTGGTGTGGTATGTACCATTCCTTGCCTTTCTCTCTGAGGAGCTGTTCTTGTGGTACCTTCTCGGCGTAACCTTTTGTTATCATCTCTTCCATGAAGCCTTTGTACTCTGCAGCGTAACCTTTGTCCTTCTTGAACTTCCTGATAATATTTAGAGCTCGCTGCTTTGCCATGTCACGATTGTTTGGCAGGACTACATCTTTTTTGCGAAAGGGCAACGGTAAGTAGTAGTGATGGTCTTTGAGGGTTATGGAGCTTGATACGATCTCCATAAACCTACGATCCTCAGCTGACATCTCACTTTTCTCTTCATACCCTCTCTCAGGGAAGTCATGGTTGTACTGATTTACAAGAAGAACCCCCAGGTCGGCCATTGAGATACGATTGGCCATCACCGTAGGATGCCCAGATTCTTCTGCCATGGTACAATTGTTAAGAGGACCGTTCATCACCCATCCAAAGAGGGTTTTCACTGCATACGGTCCGTTGCCTTGACTATTTATGATTTTCCAGGGTTCCATTGCCTTTGGAGCATTTACGCCAATCAGGAGTTCGACGTCGGCGTCAATTTCCTTCAACTGAACCTCTTTCAGGTATGGCCACCTTTTGAGATCTTTCTGAGTGGGAATATTTTCTCTTGTCACTGGGATCTTATTTTGGGTGTAGACCTTTGGTAATGCAAGAAATGTGTCACCTTCCACATTGCCAATCTCTAATCCAGATATCTCAAAGCTCTTGGTAGGACTCTCCTGCCCCATTGTGCGTAGCAGAATTTCAGTCTCACTGCCTTTAGCTTGCAACTGCCTCATGAGTCTCTCCGTACAAAATGTTGCTGAGCTACCAGAATCGAGAAATGCATAGGTTAACGTAGACCTGCTTCCATTTGCCATCTTTACTTGAACTGGCACAATCGCAAGTGCACAATCTGTACCGGCCCCGGTATCTTCACCAGCTTCCAGTGAAACAAGAGCACTGCTGACAGTCTCCACCCGCTTCAGGCTTGGGCAGTGGCTATGGTAAAGACGAAAGGAAGCCACTACATTCAAGTCAAAAAACTATACCGCTCCCGCATCTAGCAAGGACTCCCGCTCCCGAAGGCCCAACTTCCTGCCTTTATCCTAACACACTTACCACAATACAATGAATAGGCAAGAGGGGGGACAAAAACTGAGTTACACAAACGACAAATGAATATATCTCAAATCAGGTAAATATAAATCATAATGGTACGTACCTAATATTTCATCATTTACATTAATATTTAATATATTTACACAAATATACATGGAGCTCCATATGTTCAGTCTTTTACACAAATATGTCCAAATCGGCTCTAACACATGTGTTCTGTTCAGGAGGAAATAGAATATAATAGATGCAGGTGTTCTGTTCAGGAGGAAATAGAATAGATACAGGTGTTCTGTTCAGGGGGAAATATAATAGATACAGGTGTTCTGTTCAGGAGGAAATAGAATATAATAGATGCAGGTGTTCTGTTCAGGAGGAATTAGAACATAATATAATAGATACAGGTGTTCTGTTCAGGAGGAAATAGAATAGATACAGGTGTTCTGTTCAGGAGGAAATATAACAAAATAGAATAGATACAGGTGTTCTGTTCAGGAGGAAATAGAATAAATACAGGTGTTCTGTTCAGGAGGAAATATAATAGATACAGGTGTTCTGTTCAGGAGGAAATATAATAGATACATGTGTTCTGTTCAGGAGGAAATATAACAAAATAGAATAAATACAGGTGTTCTGTTCAGGAGGAAATAGAATAGATACAGGTGTTCTGTTCAGGGGGAAATATAATAGATACATGTGTTCTGTTCAGGAGGAATTAGAACATAATATAATAGATACGGGTGTTCTGTTCGGGAGGAAATAGAATAGATACAGGTGTTCCGTTCAGGGGGAAATATAACATAATATAATAGATACAGGTGTTCTGTTCAGGAGGAAATATAACATAATAGAATAGATACAGGTGTTCTGTTCAGGAGGAAATAGAACATAATAGAATAGATACAGGTGTTCTGTTCAGGAGGAAATATAATAGATACAGGTGTTCTGTTCAGGAGGAAATAGAACATAATAGAATAGATACAGGTGTTCTGTTCAGGAGGAAATAGAACATAATAGAATAGATACAGGTGTTCTGTTCAGGAGGAAATAGAACATAATCGAATAGATACAGGTGTTCCGTTCAGGGGGAAATATAACATAATATAATAGATACAGGTGTTCTGTTCAGGAGGAAATATAACATAATAGAATAGATACGGGTGTTCTGTTCAGGAGGACATATAATAAATACAGGTGTGCTGTTCAGGAGGAAATAGAATAGATACAGGTGTTCTGTTCAGGAGGAAATAGAATAGATACAGGTGTTCCGTTCAGGGGGAAATATAACATAATATAATAGATACAGGTGTTCTGTTCAGGAGGAAATATAACATAATAGAATAGATACAGGTGTTCTGTTCAGGAGGAAATAGAACATAATAGAATAGATACAGGTGTTCCGTTCAGGGGGAAATATAACATAATATAATAGATACAGGTGTTCTGTTCAGGAGGAAATATAACATAATGTAATAGATACAGGTGTTCTGTTCAGGAGGAAATATAATAGATACAGGTGTTCTGTTCAGGAGGAAATAGAATAGATACAGGTGTTCTGTTCAGGAGGAAATATAATAGATACAGGTGTTCTGTTCAGGAGGAAATATAATAGATACAGGTGTTCCGTTCAGGGGGAAATATAACATAATATAATAGATACAGGTGTTCTGTTCAGGAGGAAATATAACATAATAGAATAGATACAGGTGTTCCGTTCAGGGGGAAATATAACATAATATAATAGATACAGGTGTTCTGTTCAGGAGGAAATATAACATAATATAATAGATACAGGTGTTCTGTTCAGGAGGAAATAGAACATAATAGAATAGATACAG
Organism: Oncorhynchus masou masou; assembly: GCF_036934945.1. Classification (NCBI taxonomy): domain Eukaryota; kingdom Metazoa; phylum Chordata; class Actinopteri; order Salmoniformes; family Salmonidae; genus Oncorhynchus; species Oncorhynchus masou. The sequence continues at coordinate 91,421,297 of NC_088224.1, forward strand.
GTGTTCTGTTCAGGAGGAAATATAATAGATACAGGTGTTCTGTTCAGGAGGAAATAGAACATAATAGAATAGATACAGGTGTTCTGTTCAGGAGGAAATAGAACATAATAGAATAGATACAGGTGTTCTGTTCAGGAGGAAATAGAACATAATAGAATAGATACAGGTGTTACGTTCAGGGGGAAATATAACATAATATAATAGATACAGGTGTTCTGTTCAGGAGGAAATATAACATAATAGAATAGATACGGGTGTTCTGTTCAGGAGGACATATAATAAATACAGGTGTGCTGTTCAGGAGGAAATAGAATAGATACAGGTGTTCTGTTCAGGAGGAAATAGAATAGATACAGGTGTTCCGTTCAGGGGGAAATATAACATAATATAATAGATACAGGTGTTCTGTTCAGGAGGAAATATAACATAATAGAATAGATACAGGTGTTCTGTTCAGGAGGAAATAGAACATAATAGAATAGATACAGGTGTTCCGTTCAGGGGGAAATATAACATAATATAATAGATACAGGTGTTCTGTTCAGGAGGAAATATAACATAATGTAATAGATACAGGTGTTCTGTTCAGGAGGAAATATAATAGATACAGGTGTTCTGTTCAGGAGGAAATAGAATAGATACAGGTGTTCTGTTCAGGAGGAAATATAATAGATACAGGTGTTCTGTTCAGGAGGAAATATAATAGATACAGGTGTTCCGTTCAGGGGGAAATATAACATAATATAATAGATACAGGTGTTCTGTTCAGGAGGAAATATAACATAATAGAATAGATACAGGTGTTCCGTTCAGGGGGAAATATAACATAATATAATAGATACAGGTGTTCTGTTCAGGAGGAAATATAATAGATACAGGTGTTCCGTTCAGGGGGAAATATAACATAATATAATAGATACAGGTGTTCTGTTCAGGAGGAAATATAACATAATAGAATAGATACAGGTGTTCCGTTCAGGGGGAAATATAACATAATAGAATAGATACAGGTGTTCTGTTCAGGGGGAAATATAACATAATATAATAGATACAGGTGTTCTGTTCAGGAGGAAATAGAACATAATAGAATAGATACAGGTGTTCTGTTCAGGGGGAAATAGAATAGATACAGGTGTTCTGTTCAGGGGGAAATAGAATAGATACAGGTGTTCTGTTCAGGAGGAAATATAATAGATACAGGTGTTCTGTTCAGGGGGAAATAGAATAGATATAGGTGTTCTGTTCAGGGGGAAATAGAATAGATACAGGTGTTCTGTTAAAGGAGGAAATATAACATAATAGAATAGATACAGGTGTTCTGTTCAGGAGGAAATAGAATAGATACATGTGTTCTGTTCAGGGGGAAATAGAATAGATACAGGTGTTCTGTTCAGGAGGAAATATAATAGATACAGGTGTTCTGTTCAGGGGGAAATAGAATAGATACAGGTGTTCTGTTCAGGGGGAAATAGAATAGATACAGGTGTTCTGTTCAGGAGGAAATAGAATAGATACATGTGTTCTGTTCAGGGGGAAATAGAATAGATACAGGTGTTCTGTTCAGGAGGAAATATAATAGATACAGGTGTTCTGTTCAGGGGGAAATAGAATAGATACAGGTGTTCTGTTTAGGAGGAAATATAATAGATACAGGTGTTCTGTTCAGGGGGAAATAGAATAGATACAGGTGTTCTGTTTAGGAGGAAATATAATAGATACAGGTGTTCTGTTCAGGAGGAAATATAATAGATACAGGTGTTCTGTTCAGGGGGAAATATAACATAATATAATAGATACAGGTGTTCTGTTCAGGGGGAAATATAACATAATATAATAGATACAGGTGTTCTGTTCAGGAGGAAATATAATAGATACAGGTGTTCTGTTCAGGGGGAAATATAACATAATATAATAGATACAGGTGTTCTGTTTAGGAGGAAATATAATAGATACAGGTGTTCTGTTCAGGAGGAAATAGAATAGATACAGGTGTTCTGTTCAGGGGGAAATATAACATAATAGAATAGATGCAGGTGTTCTGTTCAGGAGGAAATATAACATAATAGAATAGATACAGGTGTTCTGTTCAGGAGGAAATATAACATAATAGAATAGATACAGGTGTTCTGTTCAGGAGGAAATATAACATAATATAATAGATACAGGTGTTCTGTTCAGGAGGAAATATAACATAATAGAATAGATGCAGGTGTTCTGTTCAGGAGGAAATATAACATAATAGAATAGATACAGGTGTTCTGTTCAGGAGGAAATATAACATAATAGAATAGATACAGGTGTTCTGTTCAGGAGGAAATAGAATAGATACAGGTGTTCTGTTCAGGAGGAAATAGAATAGATACAGGTGTTCTGTTCAGGAGGAAATATAATAAATACAGGTGTTCTGTTTAGGAGGAAATATAATAGATACAGGTGTTCTGTTCAGGGGGAAATATAACATAATATAATAGATACAGGTGTTCTGTTCAGGGGGAAATAGAATAGATACAGGTGTTCTGTTCAGGGGGAAATAGAATAGATACAGGTGTTCTGTTCAGGAGGAAATAGAATAGATACATGTGTTCTGTTCAGGGGGAAATAGAATAGATACAGGTGTTCTGTTCAGGAGGAAATATAATAGATACAGGTGTTCTGTTCAGGGGGAAATAGAATAGATACAGGTGTTCTGTTTAGGAGGAAATATAATAGATACAGGTGTTCTGTTCAGGGGGAAATAGAATAGATACAGGTGTTCTGTTTAGGAGGAAATATAATAGATACAGGTGTTCTGTTCAGGGGGAAATAGAATAGATACAGGTGTTCTGTTTAGGAGGAAATATAATAGATACAGGTGTTCTGTTCAGGGGGAAATAGAATAGATACAGGTGTTCTGTTTAGGAGGAAATATAATAGATACAGGTGTTCTGTTCAGGAGGAAATATAATAGATACAGGTGTTCTGTTCAGGGGGAAATATAACATAATATAATAGATACAGGTGTTCTGTTCAGGGGGAAATATAACATAATATAATAGATACAGGTGTTCTGTTCAGGAGGAAATATAATAGATACAGGTGTTCTGTTCAGGGGGAAATATAACATAATATAATAGATACAGGTGTTCTGTTTAGGAGGAAATATAATAGATACAGGTGTTCTGTTCAGGAGGAAATAGAATAGATACAGGTGTTCTGTTCAGGGGGAAATATAAAATAATAGAATAGATGCAGGTGTTCTGTTCAGGAGGAAATATAACATAATAGAATAGATACAGGTGTTCTGTTCAGGAGGAAATATAACATAATAGAATAGATACAGGTGTTCTGTTCAGGAGGAAATATAACATAATATAATAGATACAGGTGTTCTGTTCAGGAGGAAATATAACATAATAGAATAGATGCAGGTGTTCTGTTCAGGAGGAAATATAACATAATAGAATAGATACAGGTGTTCTGTTCAGGAGGAAATATAACATAATAGAATAGATACAGGTGTTCTGTTCAGGAGGAAATAGAATAGATACAGGTGTTCTGTTCAGGAGGAAATAGAATAGATACAGGTGTTCTGTTCAGGAGGAAATATAATAAATACAGGTGTTCTGTTTAGGAGGAAATATAATAGATACAGGTGTTCTGTTCAGGGGGAAATATAACATAATATAATAGATACAGGTGTTCTGTTCAGGGGGAAATATAATAGATACAGGTGTTCTGTTCAGGGGGAAATATAACATAATATAATAGATACAGGTGTTCTGTTCAGGGGGAAATATAATAGATACAGGTGTTCTGTTCAGGAGGAAATAGAATAGATACAGGTGTTCTGTTCAGGAGGAAATAGAATAGATACAGGTGTTCTGTTCAGGAGGAAATAGAATAGATACAGGTGTTCTGTTCAGGAGGAAATAGAATAGATACAGGTGTTCTGTTCAGGAGGAAATATAATAGATACAGGTGTTCCGTTCAGGGGGAAATATAACATAATAGAATAGATACAGGTGTTCTGTTCAGGAGGGAAATATAATAGATACAGGTGTTCTGTTCAGGGGGAAATATAACATAATAGAATAGATACAGGTGTTCTGTTCAGGAGGAAATAGAATAGATACAGGTGTTCTGTTTAGGAGGAAATATAATAGATACAGGTGTTCTGTTCAGGAGGAAATATAACATAATAGAATAGATACAGGTGTTCTGTTCAGGGGGAAATATAACATAATAGAATAGATACAGGTGTTCTGTTCAGGAGGAAATATAATAGATACAGGTGTTCTGTTCAGGAGGAAATATAACATAATAGAATAGATACAGGTGTTCTGTTCAGGGGGAAATATAATAGATACAGGTGTTCTGTTCAGGGGGAAATATAACATAATAGAATAGATACAGGTGTTCTGTTCAGGGGGAAACATATGGCTTTGGGTGGAATTATAACATAATAGAATAGATACAGGTGTTCTGTTCAGGGGGAAATATAACATAATAGAATAGATACAGGTGTTCTGTTCAGGGGGAAATATAACATAATAGAATAGATACAGGTGTTCTGTTCAGGGGGAAATATAACATAATAGAATAGATACAGGTGTTCTGTTCAGGGGGAAATATAACATAATAGAATAGATACAGGTGTTCTGTTCAGGAGGAAATAGAATAGATACAGGTGTTCTGTTCAGGAGGAAATAGAATAGATACAGGTGTTCTGTTCAGGAGGAAATATAATAGATACAGGTGTTCTGTTCAGGAGGAAATAGAATAGATACAGGTGTTCTGTTCAGGAGGAAATAGAATAGATACAGGTGTTCTGTTCAGGGGGAAATATAACATAATAGAATAGATACAGGTGTTCTGTTCAGGAGGAAATATAACATAATAGAATAGATACAGGTGTTCTGTTCAGGAGGAAATATAATAGATACAGGTGTTCTGTTCAGGAGGAAATAGAATAGATACAGGTGTTCTGTTCAGGGGGAAATATAACATAATAGAATAGATACAGGTGTTCTGTTCAGGAGGAAATATAACATAATGTAATAGATACAGGTGTTCTGTTCAGGAGGAAATATAATAGATACAGGTGTTCTGTTCAGGGGGAAATATAACAAAATAGAATAAATACAGGTGTTCTGTTCAGGGGGAAATAGAATAGATACAGGTGTTCTGTTCAGGGGGCAATAGAATAGATACAGGTGTTCTGTTCAGGGGGAAATATAATAGATACAGGTGTTCTGTTCAGGAGGAAATAGAATAGATACAGGTGTTCTGTTCAGGGGGAAATAGAATAGATACAGGTGTTCTGTTCAGGGGGAAATAGAATAGATACAGGTGTTCTGTTCAGGAGGAAATAGAATAGATACAGGTGTTCTGTTCAGGGGGAAATAGAATAGATACAGGTGTTCTGTTCAGGAGGAAATAGAATAGATACAGGTGTTCTGTTCAGGGGGAAATATAACATAATAGAATAGATACAGGTGTTCTGTTCAGGGGGAAATATAATAGATACAGGTGTTCTGTTTAGGAGGAAATAGAATAGATACAGGTGTTCTGTTCAGGGGGAAATAGAATAGATACAGGTGTTCTGTTCAGGGGGAAATATAATAGATACAGGTGTTCTGTTTAGGAGGAAATATAATAGATACAGGTGTTCTGTTCAGGAGGAAATATAATAGATACAGGTGTTCTGTTCAGGGGGAAATATAATAGATACAGGTGTTCTGTTCAGGGGGAAATATAATAGATACAGGTGTTCTGTTCAGGAGGAAATAGAATAGATACAGGTGTTCTGTTCAGGAGGAAATATAACATAATAGAATAGATACAGGTGTTCTGTTCAGGAGGAAATATAATAAATACAGGTGTTCTGTTCAGGGGGAAATATAATAGATACAGGTGTTCTGTTCAGGAGGAAATATAATAGATACAGGTGTTCTGTTCAGGAGGAAATATAATAGATACAGGTGTTCTGTTCAGGGGGAAATATAATAGATACAGGTGTTCTGTTCAGGAGGAAATAGAATAGATACAGGTGTTCTGTTCAGGAGGAAATAGAATAGATACAGGTGTTCTGTTCAGGAGGAAATAGAATAGATACAGGTGTTCTGTTAAAGGAGGAAATATAATAAATACAGGTGTTCTGTTCAGGAGGAAATATAATAAATACAGGTGTTCTGTTCAGGAGGAAATACAATAGATACAGGTGTTCTGTTCAGGGGGAAATATAATAGATACAGGTGTTCTGTTCAGGGGAAATATAACATAATATAATAGATACAGGTGTTCTGTTCAGGAGGAAATATAATAGATACAGGTGTTCTGTTCAGGGGGAAATATAACATAATAGAATAGATACAGGTGTTCTGTTCAGGGGGAAATATAACATAATATAATAGATACAGGTGTTCTGTTCAGGAGGAAATATAATAGATACAGGTGTTCTGTTCAGGGGGAAATATAATAGATACAGGTGTTCTGTTCAGGGGGAAATATAATAGATACAGGTGTTCTGTTCAGGAGGAAATATAATAAATACAGGTGTTCTGTTCAGGAGGAAATATAATAAATACAGGTGTTCTGTTCAGGGGGAAATAGAATAGATACAGGTGTTCTGTTCAGGGGGAAATAGAATAGATACAGGTGTTCTGTTCAGGAGGAAATATAATAGATACAGGTGTTCTGTTCAGGAGGAAATATAATAGATACAGGTGTTCTGTTCAGGAGGAAATATAATAGATACAGGTGTTCTGTTCAGGAGGAAATATAATAGATACAGGTGTTCTGTTCAGGAGGAAATAGAATAGATACAGGTGTTCTGTTAAAGGAGGAAATAGAATAGATACAGGTGTTCTGTTCAGGGGGAAATAGAATAGATACAGGTGTTCTGTTCAGGAGGAAATATAATAGATACAGGTGTTCTGTTCGGGGGAAATATAACATAATGTAATAGATACAGGTGTTCTGTTCAGGAGGAAATATAACATAATAGAATAGATACAGGTGTTCTGTTCAGGGGGAAATATAACATAATAGAATAGATACAGGTGTTCTGTTCAGGAGGAAATATAATAGATACAGGTGTTCTGTTCAGGGGGAAATATAATAGATACAGGTGTTCTGTTCAGGGGGAAATATAATAGATACAGGTGTTCTGTTCAGGGGGAAATATAATAGATACAGGTGTTCTGTTCAGGGGGAAATATAATAGATACAGGTGTTCTGTTCAGGGGGAAATATAACATAATATAATAGATACAGGTGTTCTGTTCAGGAGGAAATATAACATAATATAATAGATACAGGTGTTCTGTTCAGGGGGAAATATAACATAATATAATAGATACAGGTGTTCTGTTCAGGAGGAAATATAACATAATATAATAGATACAGGTGTTCTGTTCAGGGGGAAATATAACAGATACAGGTGTTCTGTTCAGGAGGAAATATAACATAATAGAATAGATACAGGTGTTCTGTTCAGGAGGAAATATAACATAATATAATAGATACAGGTGTTCTGTTCAGGGGGAAATAGAATAGATACAGGTGTTCCGTTCAGGGAGAAATATAACATAATGTAATAGATACAGGTGTTCTGTTCAGGAGGAAATATAACATAATATATTAGATACAGGTATTCTGTTCAGGGGGAAATATAACATAATATATTAGATACAGGTGTTCTGTTCAGGGGGAAATATAATAGATACAGGTGTTCTGTTCAGGAGGAAATATAATAGATACAGGTGTTCTGTTCAGGAGGAAATATAATAGATACAGGTGTTCTGTTAAAGGAGGAAATAGAATAGATACAGGTGTTCTGTTTAGGAGGAAATAGAATAGATACAGGTGTTCTGTTCAGGAGGAAATATAATAGATACAGGTGTTCTGTTCAGGGGGAAATATAACATCATAGAATAGATACAGGTGTTCTGTTAAAGGAGGAAATAGAATAGATACAGGTGTTCTGTTTAGGAGGAAATAGAATAGATACAGGTGTTCTGTTCAGGGGGAAATATAACATAATATAATAGATACAGGTGTTCTGTTTAGGAGGAAATAGAATAATACAGGTGTTCTGTTAAAGGAGGAAATAGAATAGATACAGGTGTTCTGTTTAGGAGGAAATAGAATAGATACAGGTGTTCTGTTAAAGGAGGAAATAGAATAATACAGGTGTTCTGTTTATAGAATAGATACAGGTGTTCTGTTCAGGGGGAAATATAATAGATACAGGTGTTCTGTTCAGGGGGAAATATAACATAATAGAATAGATACAGGTGTTCTGTTCAGGAGGGATACAGGTGTTCTGTTCAAAATATAATAATAGAATAGATACAGGTGTTCTGTTTAGGGGGAAATATAACATAATAGAATAGATACAGGTGTTCTGTTCAGGAGGAAATAGAATAGATACAGGTGTTCTGTTAAAGGAGGAAAGCCTGGAAGGTGCCAATTCTGAACACCTACAGATCTAGTAGACGTATATATCTAGCCTTGTACTTTACGAGTAACGGTGGCGTTTGTGTATGTTATGTACTTCTACTTGTGTTTGTATAACAGAAAGTCCCTTCAAGGGCAGTGCCGTTTATTTTCTAGCCCAAGGGTTGGTCACAAACCACGGGTTGGACACAAACCACGAGTTGGACACAAACCACGAGTTGGACACAAACCACGGGTTGGACACAAACCACGAGTTGGACACAAACCACGAGTTGGACACAAACCACGAGTTGGACACAAACCACGGGTTGGTCACAAACCACGAGTTGGACACAAACCACGGGTTGGACACAAACCACGGGTTGGTCACAAACCACGGGTTGGACACAAACCACGAGTTGGACACAAACCACGAGTTGGACACAAACCACGGGTTGGTCACAAACCACGAGTTGGTCACAAACCACGGGTTGGACACAAACCACGAGTTGGACACAAACCACGGGTTGGTCACAAACCACGGGTTGGACACAAACCACGGGTTGGACACAAACCACGGGTTGGACACAAACCACGGGTTGGACACAAACCACGGGTTGGTCACAAACCACGAGTTGGACACAAACCACGAGTTGGACACAAACCACGAGTTGGAACACAAACCATGGGTTGGTCACAAAGTTGTGACGTGAGAAAGAGAGTGGGAGAGAAGGAGGCAGAAAAAAAGAGTGTGGTAGTCCTCTCTCTCTACAGTGATTTATCCTGCAATAGGATGTCGTTCAATGGGTAACATACATTTTTGTCTTCTTCTAATGCCTCTTAAAGGGAAAGTAATCTAAACGTAACGGAATGTAATCAGATTACGTTACTGAGTTTGGGTAATCGAAAAGTTATGTTACTGATTATAATTTTGGACAGGTAACTAGTAACTGTAACGGGTTACATTTAGAAAGGAACCTACCCAACCCTGACCCCTGCTGTGATACACATACACCTCGACTGAGTGTCCAAAACATTAGGAACACCTTCCTAATATTGAGTTTCACGCCCCTTTTGCCCTCAGAACAGACTCAATTTGTCGGGGCATGGACTTTACAAGGTATCGAAAGAGTTCCACAGGGATGCTGGCCCATGTGGACTCTACAAGGTATCGAAAGAGTTCCGCAGGGATGCTGGCCCATGTGGACTTTACAAGGTATCTAAAGAGTTCCGCAGGGATGCTGGCCCATGTGTACTTTACAAGGTATCGAAAGAGTTCCACAGGGATGCTGGCCCCATGTTGACTCTACAAGGTATCGAAAGAGTTCCACAGGGATGCTGGGCCATGTGGACTCTACAAGGTATCCACAGGGATGCTGGCCCATTCTCTACAAGGTATCAGGGCAGGGATGCTGGGCCATGTTGACTCTACAAGGTATCGAAAGAGTTCCACAGGGATGCTGGGCCATGTGGACTCTACAAGGTATCGAGAGAGTTCCACAGGGATGCTGGCCCATGTTGACTCTACAAGGTATCGAAAGCGTTCCGCAGGGATGCTGGCCCATGTTGACTCCAATGCTTCCCACAGTTGTGTGTCAAGTTGGTTGCATGTCCTTTGGGTGGTGGACCATTCTTGATACAGACAGGAAACTGTTGAGTTTAGAGGTCGACCGATTAATCGGAATGGCCGATTAATAGGGGCCGATTTCAAGTTTTCATAACAATCGGAAATCTGTATTTTTGGACACCGATTTGGACGGTTAATTTAACTTGGCAAGTTAGTTAAGAACACATTCTTATTTTCAGTGATGGCGTACCAGGGGACAGTGGGTTAACTGCTTTGTTCAGGGGCAGAACGACAGATTTTCACCTTGTCAGCTCGGGGATTCAATCTTACAACCTTAGAGTTAACTCGTCCAACACGCAAACCACCTGCCTCTCATTGCACTCCACGAGGAGCCTGCCTGTTACACGAATGCAGTAAGAAGCCAAGGTAAGTTGCTAGCTAGCATTAAACTTATCTTATAAAAAAATATAAAACTATCAATCAATCATAATCACTAGTTAACTACACATAGTTGATGATATTACTAGTTTATCTAGCGTGTCCTGCGTTGCATATAATCGATGCAGCGCTGGGGGATGATTTAACAAAAGTTAAATTTGCAAAAAAAACACAATCGTTGGACGTCTGTACCTAACCATAAACACCAACGCCTTTCTTCAAATCAATACACAGAAGTATAGATTTTTAAACATGCATATTTAGCTAAAAGAAATCCAGGTTAGCAGGCAATATTAACCAGGTGAAATTGTGTCATTTCTCTTGTGTTCATTGCACGCAGAGTCAGGGTATATGCAACAGTTTGGGCAGCCTGGCTCATTGCGAACTAATTTGCCAGAATTTTACGTAATTATGACATAACATCGAAGGTTGAATATTTAGACTTAGGGATGCCACCCGTTAGATAAAATACAGAACGGTTCCGTATTTCACTGAAATAATAAACGTTTTGTTTTCGAAATCATCGTTTACGGATTCGACCATATTAATGACCAAAGACTCGTATTTCTGTGTGTTATTATGTTATAATTAAGTCTATGATTTGATAGAGCAGTCTGACTGAGCGATGGTAGGCAGCAGCAGACTCGTAAGCATTCGTTCCAACAGCACTTTTGTGCATTTTGCCAGCAGCTCTTCGCTGTGCTTCAAGCATTGAGCTGTTTATGACTTCAACCCTATCAACTCCTGAGATTAGGCTGGTGTAACCGATGTGAAATGGCTAGCTAGTTAGCGGGGTGTGCGCTAATAGCGTTTCAAACGTCACTCGCTCTGAGACTTGGAGTAGTTGTTCCCCTTGCTCTGCATGGGTAACGCTGCTTCGAGGGTGGCTGTTGTCGACGTGTTCCTGGTTCGAGCCCAGGTAGGAGCGAGGAGAGGGACGGAAGCTATACTGTTACACTGGCAATACTAAAGTGCCTATAAGAACATCCTATAGTCAAAGGTATATGAAATACAAATGGTATAGAGAGAAATAGTCCTATAAATACTATATTAACTACAACCTAAAACCTCTTACCTGGGAATATTGAAGTCTCATGTTAAAAGCAACCACCAGCTTTCATATGTTCTCATGTTCTGAGCAAGGAACTTAAACGTTAGCTTTCTTACATGGCACATATTGCACTTTTACTTTCGTCTCCAACACTTTGTTTTTGCATTATTTAAACCAAATTGAACATGTTTCATTATTTATTTGAGGCTAAATTGATTTTTATTGATGTATTATATTAAGTTAAAATAAGTTAATTCAGTATTGTTGTAATTGTCATTATTACAAATAAATACAAAAATTGTCCGATTAATCGGTATCGGCTTTTTTGTTTTGGTCCTCCAATAATCGGGGCGGCAGGGTAGCCTAGAGGTTAGAGCGTTGGACTAGTAACCGAAGGGTTACAAGTTCAAATCCCCGAGCTGACAAGGTATAAATCTATCATTCTGCCCGTGAACAGGCAGTTAACCTACTGTTCCTAGGCCGTCATTGAAAATAAGAATTTGTTCTTAACTGACTTACTTGCCTAGTAAAATGTAAAAAAATATATACAAATAAAAAAATCGGTACCGGCGTTGAAAAATCATAATCGGCCGACCTCTAGTTGAGTGTGAAAAGCCCAGCAGCGTTGCAGTTCTTGACACAAACCGGTGCGCCTGGCACCTACTACCAAACCCAGTTCAAAGACACTTAAAACTTTTGTCTTGTCCATTCACCCTCTGAATGGCACTGAATACACAATCCATGTCTCAACTGTCTCAAGGCTTAAAACTCCTTGTTTAACCAGGTCTCCTCCACTTCATCTACACTGATTGAAGTGGATTTAACAGGTGACATCAATAAGGGATCATATCTTTCACCTGGATTCATGTCATAATGTTTTGTTACACTCCGTGTATATTCACCACACACACACACACACACATACACACACACACGCACACACACACACAGTACACACACACACACACACAATACACACACACACAATACACACACACACACGTACACACACACACACACACACACACAATACACACACACAATACACACACACAGTACACACACACACACACAATACACACACACAGTACACACACACACACACACACACAGTACACACACACACACAGTACACACACACACACAATACACACACGTACACACACACACGTACACACACACACACACACACAGTACACACACACACAGTACACACACACACAGTACACACACACACAATACGGGGTGGCAGGGTAGGCTAGTGGTTAGAGCGTTGGGCTAGTAACCAGAAGGTTGCGAGTTCAAACCCCCGAGCTGACAAGGTACAAATCTGTCGTTCTGCCCCTGAACAGGCAGTTAACCCTCTGTTCCCAGGCCATCATTGAAAATAAAAATTTGTTCTTAACTGACTTGCCTGGTTAACTAAAGGTAAAAAAAATACATACACACACGGTACACTATCCCACAAGGTTGGCCTAATTATGCCATTACTCATTCAAATGAGACAACAAAATTTAAAAAAGTAAAGCCTTAAATTCCCTTTGCACTTCCGACCATTATTTACCATGGTGTATTCCCGGCACTGTAAAATATTGAAATGATAATTGCAGCCCATCCTCCCCTCGCTCCCACACCATCCTCAGCCAAGCAGCTCACTTTTGACATAATATGCTAGGGTAAGTCCCAAATGCACCCTGCTCCCTTATATAGTGCACTACTTTTAACCAGAGTCTACAATAGGGAATAGGGTGCCATTTTAGACAGAGACCAAGTGATTCAGGAGGAGGATGGTAATTTTCCCATCGATCCGTTGGTCCGTAGGCTAGGAGTTAGAAGCTAAGACACCCCCGCCTGCGTTGGCTGACCCTCCAAACGGCCCACAGCTTGTTAGCTCGATGGAAATGTGGACAACTGGCTCCTTCTTTCACCAGAAACTCAGTCTCTAGCTACGTAACGCAAACTTATACATAACAAAGTGAAACTTTTTCTAAAGAGGTTTCGGAAAACATAGGGGCGTAACAGAACGTAGGACTCTAGCCTACGTAACATGTGATAAAGGAGGCGAACTTATACATAACACAAATGTATAAATAACCCCAAGTTGAATTTTCAGATAAGTCATGGGAGCACTTGAAGGGACTGATAACATATTGGTAAGAAATGTATTATTTTTGACATGTAAGGAACACGGCTGTGTTTGGCCAGCTCTCATAGGCTGTGTCCCAAATTGCACCCTATCCCTAAGGGAATATGGCTCCATTTGGTCAGCTCCTATACAGACAAAGCTATGATTCACATGCTGCTGTGGACTACAGATCATCTTAAAAGCGCTGTCGGACAAATGAATAGTATTTATCACATTAACGATGGACAAAGGATGTCCTCGCTCCTCACTAGCTCCAGCTGCCACGACAGCATCATCTGTACTGAACCGTCTCTATTGTTAAAGGGACAATCTGCAGTTCAAACAATAACAAAGCGGACACCCCGCCACTGTTTCGGTAAACAGCTGAGGGATGGGGCTGGGGGAAATTAAACCAATCTCAAATTCAGAGCCCTGTGGATGCAAGGACGGACCATCCATGATAACAAAATTAGGCTTGGGCGGTATACCGTATACTAGGATATTTGGAAATAGCCACGGGATGGTTTTTCAATACTGTCAATACTGTTTCAACTATTTTCTTTGATGTGTGTATATATATATATTATTTTTTTAGCTACTTTTTAAGTAAATACCTGCAGTCCACTTGTAAAATACATTAGGAGATAAAGCATAATGCATTCTTCATTTCTTGTGAGTCACTGTTGCGCAGCACGATCTAATTACAGTATTAAATTCACAACTAAATGTTTGACAGCTAGATATCTTATAACTATTAAGTTAACGGTCTACAATGTGCTAAATGCGCTGCAGTTGTACTAACAGTAGTTAGCTATCTAGCTTGTTAGCTTCTTGCAAAATCAAGCGTTTGGTAACAGCAGAGAATCCCCTCCTGGATCAAGAGCCTTGCTGTCTGATATTTGTTATGTGCGTGCAGCAAACTGTGAGATGTATTTTTTAGTTACTTGCATAACTTTATTAGCTAGTATGTCTGTCCTGCAAATAATTTATGTCAGAAACTGTATAAAATGTTTGCAATGCGCTCGTTAGTATTTAGCTAGCATTCTCTATGGGAATTTTACATATACTTGTTAGCATTGCTAACCTTCGGATTACAGAGACTCAGTGGGGTTTGAAAATACCTCTCCTTGTGTTCAGTGCCGGTACTACCAAACATCCCGAGATGGCACAAGGTCGGTATGAAGGTATGACAATCTGAATCCCGCCCAAGCCTAATCCAAATTATATTTGTAACCACGTTTTGAGACCATACAGTGTTTGTTTACAATTACATTGTTTGCAAACATTGAAGTAAAACTAGCTTATATTAAGGGTTCTGATGGAGTGTGACAGTTGAACTAAGCTCATGAGGAATTTACAAGTTATATTCTTCAAGAATCAACATGTACATATCATTAATATATAAGTCCAAAAATGTATGTAACAACTGCAGATTGCACCTTTAAATGGCTATAATTACAGCCTGATAGTTCAATCACCAGACTGCACTGTTCCCTGGTCGTCATATTCCCAGACCCCTGTATATCTATCTTTCTCCTTTTCAAAATAGCACCCTACATAGTGTGTATGAGCCCTGGTCAAACTCTACGGCTCTGTCCTGGCCCTGAAGGGAAGATATAACACTGCACTACACACACACACACAGGGGAAGATATGCAGCGGCTAACCCCCCCCCCCCCCCCCCCGCGGTGTGGCGTTAGCAGATTCGGTCGTCAAGGTGTGAGTCACCAACTCGCCAGCTCACCGGCTCGCAGCCATCCGGCCGGAAACTGAGTAAACCCCTCCACTCCACTGGAAGTCCTTCCAGAAGATACTGACTGCATTACGGAGGCCACACACACACACACACACACACACACACACACACACACACACACACACACACACACACACACACACACACACACTCTTTCTTGGAGAAAGTACATGTTGTGCAACAAGGGAACCTCTAAAATTAGGTTCCATTGACTATTGACTCCAGTGTGGTTATTAACTTTCCATTGCTGCAGTCAGCGACACAGGTGACGTCAAATAGTGTCCTTCCCCCAGAGTCACTACATTATCAGCTGAGGAGCTCTCAGAGGAGGGAGCGCGTATGTGTGTGTGTGTGTACTTACTGCACAGGCCAATGATGTGGCTGCTGTCTTCGTGGACAAACTTCTTCGTCACCGCCTCCTCCATGATCTGTTTCACCTGTACAGAGAGACACAGGATCATTATCGTCATTAAGATTATCATCATTACCATCGTCATCATCATTACCGTCGTCATTTCCATTACCGTCGTCATCATCATTACCGTCGTCATCATCATTACCGTCGTCATCATCATTACCGCCGTCATCATCATTACCGTCGTCATCATCATTACCGTCGTCATCATCATTACCATCGTCATCATCATTACCGCCGTCATCATCATTACCGTCGTCATCATCATTACCGTCGTCATCATCATCATTACCACCGTCATCATCATCATTACCACCGTCATCATCATCATTACCACCGTCATCATCATCATTACCATCGTCATCATTACCATCGTCATCACCATTATCATTACCACCATCATCACCATTACCACTGTCATTACCATTACCACTGTCATCACCATTACTACCGTCATCATCATGACCATTGTCATCATCATCACCATTATCATTACCATCGTTGTCACCATTACCACCGTCATCATCATCACCATTACTGTCGTCATCATCATCACCATTACCGTTGTCATCACCATTACCACCGTCAACCACCATTACCACCGTCATCATCATTACTATCGTCATCATTACCATCGCCATCACCATGATCATTACCATCATCATCACCATTACCACTGTCATCGTCATTACCATTACCACCACCAACATCATTACCATTACCATTGTCATCACCATTACCACTGTCATCATCATTACTACCGTCATCATCATTATCATCATCATCATCATTATCATCATCACCATTACCACTGTCATCGTCATTACCATTGTCATCATCATTACCATTACCATCGCCATTATCATTACCACCGTCATCATCATTACTACCGTCATCATCATTAACATCGTCATCATCATTGTCATTACTATTGTCATTACTATTACCATCGTCGTCATCATTGCCATCATCTTCTCCATTACCACCATCATCATCATTACCATCGTCATCATTATTACCATCGTCATCATCATTCCCATTACCATCATCATTTCCAAAAATCAAAAAAATCGATCTGTGCCTTGACACAATCCTGTCTCGGAGCTCAACAGACAATTCCTTCGACCTCATGTGTTGGTTTTAGCTCTGACATGCACTGTCAACCATAGGACCTTATAAAGACAAGTGTGTTCATTTCCAAATCATGACCAATCAATTGAATTTACCACAGGTGAATTCCAATCAAGTTGTAGAAAACAATCTCAAGGATGATCATTGGAAACAAAACATTTATTGAATCCGTTTTAGATTAAAGCTGTAACGTAACAAAATGTGGAAAAAGTGTTTGTTTTTTAAAATAACTATATACAGTATAGTAGAGGTGACGGTGTTGGAAATGTATTTGACTGCTGCTTCCATCCTGTAGGTAGCATAGTGTGCTCTTTTCAGTTGATGGGTCCCGGTCTCCGAGGGGACTTGGGTTCCGGGTGGGCAGGGATGGTCTGCCGGTCACTGGGACGACAAACCAACTTGGGATGGGGGGAGGTTTTAGTGGGTAACGGAGAACAATTGGAGGTTTACTCTGTACAGCTATATGGACACTTTTTAAGGATAAGTTTAGCAAACATATATTATGATGAATAGAATTGTAACTTGTCTCATTATGGTAAGTGGTGAAATAAGTATAGCCAGTTCTAATTGTAATGGCTTAGCAGATAATAAGAAAAGACGATCAGTATTTACCTGGCTAAAAGAGAAGGAATATAATATCTATTGTTTACAGGAAACTCAGTCAACAATTTTAGATGAAGTTGAGTGGAAAAGGGACTGGGGGGGGGGGTGAAAAATACTTCTCCTATGTTCAAAGAAACTCAAATGGGGTGATGATATTGATTAACAATCATTTTGATCCGAATGTGCAAACTATCCAAACAGATCTGCAAGGTAGATGGATTCTTTTAAAATATGTTATTGAGCCATAAACAGATTTGGCTCATTAATCTATACGGTCCAAATAATGATGATTCACGCTTCTTTAAAAATATATATAATAATCGATCAAGCCTACAAGCAATAAAATACTATTATTATGGTGGGAGATTATAATACGGTTTTAAATACCTCTATGGACCGTAAAAGGAAATCGCACTACAAACTAAAACTATCATGCACTTAAAGGAAATCACACTACAAACTAAAACCATCATGCATTTAAAGGAAATCACACTACAAACTAAAACCATCATATTAAAGGAAATCACACTACAAACTAAAACCATCATGCACTTAAAGGAAATCACACTACAAACTAAAACCATCATGCACTTAAAGGAAATCACACTACAAACTAAAACCATCATGCACTTAAAGGAAATCACACTACAAACTAAAACCATCATGCACTTAAAGGAAATCACACTACAAACTAAAACCATCATGCACTTAAAGGAAATCACACTACAAACTAAAACCATCATGCACTTAAAGGAAATCACACTACAAACTAAAACCATCATGCACTTAAAGGAAATCACACTACAAACTAAAACCATCATGCACTTAAAGAAATCACACTACAAACTAAAACCATCATGCACTTAAAGGAAATCACACTACAAACTAAAACCATCATGCACTTAAAGGAAATCACACTACAAACTAAAACCATCATGCACTTAAAGGAAATCACACTACAAACTAAAACCATCATGCACTTAAAGGAAATCACACTTAAAACCATATGCACTTAAAGAAATCACTACAAACTAAAACCATCATGCACTTAAAGGAAATCACACTACAAACTAAAACCATCATGCATTAAAGGAAATCACACTACAAACTAAAACCATCATGCACTTAAAGGAAATCACACTACAAACTAAAACCATCATGCACTTAAAGGAAATCACACTACAAACTAAAACCATCATGCACTTAAAGGAAATCACACTACAAACTAAAACCATCATGCACTTAAAGGAAATCACACTACAAACTAAAACCATCATGCACTTAAAGGAAATCACACTACAAACTAAAACCATCATGCACTTAAAGGAAATCACACTACAAACTAAAACCATCATGCACTTAAAGGAAATCACACTACAAACTAAAACCATCATGCACTTAAAGGAAATCCTACAAACTAAAACCATCATGCACTTAAAGGAAATCACACTACAAACTAAAACCATCATGCACTTAAAGGAAATCACACTACAAACTAAAACCATCATGCACTTAAAGGAAATCACACTACAAACTAAAACCATCATGCACTTAAAGGAAATCAGGAATATCATGGATATGTGGAGATTTAATATCCTGACCTAGTGAGATATACATGGAGGGTTAATATCCTGACCTAGTGAGATATACATGGAGGGTTAATATCCTGACCTAGTGAGATATACATGGAGGGTTAATATCCTGACCTAGTGAGATATACATGGAGGGTTAATATCCTGACCTAGTGAGATATACATGGAGGGTTAATATCCTGACCTAGTGAGATATACATGGAGGAGGTTTAATATCCTGACCTAGTGAGATATACATGGAGGGTTAATATCCTGACCTAGTGAGATATACATGGAGGAGGTTTAATATCCTGACCTAGTGAGATATACATGGAGGGTTAATATCCTGACCTAGTGAGATATACATGGAGGAGGTTTAATATCCTGACCTAGTGAGATATACCCTGACCTAGTGAGATATACATGGAGGAGGTTTAATATCCTGACCTAGTGAGATATACATGGAGGGTTAATACCCTGACCTAGTGAGATATACATGGAGGAGGTTTAATACCCTGACCTAGTGAGATATACATGGAGGTTTAATACACCTGTGAGATATACATGGAGGTTTAATACCCTGACCTAGTGAGATATACATGGAGGAGGTTTAATACCCTGACCTAGTGAGACATACATGGAGGTTTAATACCCTGACCTAGTGAGATATACATGGAGGAGGTTTAATACCCTGACCTAGTGAGATATACATGGAGGAGGTTTAATATCCTGACCTAGTGAGATATACATGGAGGAGGTTTAATACCCTGACCTAGTGAGATATACATGGAGGAGGTTTAATACCCTGACCTAGTGAGATATACATGGTGGAGGTTTAATACCCTGACCTAGTGAGATATACATGGAGGAGGTTTAATACCCTGACCTAGTGAGATATACATGGAGGAGGTTTAATACCCTGACCTAGTGAGATATACATGGAGGAGGTTTAATACCCTGACCTAGTGAGATATACATGGAGGAGGTTTAATACCCTGACCTAGTGAGATATACATGGAGGAGGTTTAATACCCTGACCTAGTGAGATATACATGGAGGAGGTTTAATACCCTGACCTAGTGAGATATACATGGAGGTTTAATACCCTGACCTAGTGAGATATACATGGAGGAGGTTTAATACCCTGACCTAGTGAGATATACATGGAGGAGGTTTAATACCCTGACCTAGTGAGATATACATGGAGGAGGTTTAATACCCTGACCTAGTGAGATATACATGGCGGAGGTTTAATACCCTGACCTAGTGAGATATACATGGAGGAGGTTTAATACCCTGACCTAGTGAGATATACATGGAGGAGGTTTAATACCCTGACCTAGTGAGATATACATGGAGGAGGTTTAATATCCTGACCTAGTGAGATATACATGGAGGAGGTTTAATATCCTGACCTAGTGAGATATACATGGAGGAGGTTTAATACCCTGACCTAGTGAGATATACATGGAGGTTTAATACCCTGACCTAGTGAGATATACATGGAGGTTTAATACCCTGACCTAGTGAGATATACATGGAGGAGGTTTAATACCCTGACCTAGTGAGATATACATGGAGGTTTAATACCCTGACCTAGTGAGATATACATGGAGGTTTAATACCCTGACCTAGTGAGATATACATGGAGGTTTAATACCCTGACCTAGTGAGATATACATGGAGGTTTAATACCCTGACCTAGTGAGATATACATGGAGGTTTAATACCCTGACCTAGTGAGATATACATGGAGGAGGTTTAATACCCTGACCTAGTGAGATATAAAGGAGGTTTACCCTGACCTAGTGAGATATACATGGAGGAGGCCCTTAAGATATACCCTGACCTAGTGAGATATACATGGAGGAGGTTTAATACCCTGACCTAGTGAGATATACATGGAGGTTTAATACCCTGACCTAGTGAGATATACATGGAGGAGGTTTAATACCCTGACCTAGTGAGATATACATGGAGGAGGTTTAATACCCTGACCTAGTGAGATATACATGGTGGAGGTTTAATACCCTGACCTAGTGAGATATACATGGAGGTTTAATATCCTGACCTAGTGAGATATACATGGAGGAGGTTTAATACCCTGACCTAGTGAGATATACATGGAGGTTTAATACCCTGACCTAGTGAGATATACATGGAGGTTTAATATCCTGACCTAGTGAGACATACATGGAGGAGGTTTAATACCCCTAGTGAGATATACATGGAGGTTTAATATCCTGACCTAGTGAGATATACATGGAGGAGGCTTAATACCCTGACCTAGTGAGATATACATGGAGGTTTAATACCCTGACCTAGTGAGATATACATGGAGGAATATCCTGACCTAGTGAGACATTAAATACCCTGACCTAGTGAGATATACATGGAGGAGGTTTAATACCCTGACCTAGTGAGATATACATGGAGGTTTAATACCCTGACCTAGTGAGATATACATGGAGGAGGTTTAATATCCTGACCTAGTGAGACATACATGGTGGAGGCTTAAATACCCTGACCTAGTGAGATATACATGGAGGTTTAATATCCTGACCTAGTGAGATATACATGGAGGAGGTTTAATACCCTGACCTAGTGAGATATACATGGAGGAGGTTTAATACCCTGACCTAGTGAGATATACATAGGTTTAATACACCTGTGAGATGGAGGAGGTTTAATACTTAAATACCCTGACCTAGTGAGATATACATGAGGAGGTTTAATATACCTAGTGAGATATACATGGTGGAGGCTTAATACCCTGACCTAGTGAGATATACATGGTGGAGGCTTAAATACCCTGACCTAGTGAGATATACATACACCTGTGAGATATACATGGAGGAGGTTTAATACCCTGACCTAGTGAGATATACATGGTGGAGGCTTAATACCCTGACCTAGTGAGATATACATGGTGGAGGCTTAATACCCTGACCTAGTGAGATATACATGGAGGAGGCTTAATACCCTGACCTAGTGAGATATACATGGAGGAGGTTTAATACCCTGACCTAGTGAGATATACATGGTGGAGGCTTAATACCCTGACCTAGTGAGATATACATGGTGGAGGCTTAATACCCTGACCTAGTGAGATATACATGGTGGAGGCTTAAATACCCTGACCTAGTGAGATATACATGGTGGAGGCTTAAATACCCTGACCTAGTGAGATATACATGGTGGAGGCTTAATACCCTGACCTAGTGAGATATACATGGAGGAGGCTTAATACCCTACCCATGACCTAGTGAGATATACATGGTGGAGGCTTAATACCCTGACCTAGTGAGATATACATGGTGGAGGCTTAATACCCTGACCTAGTGAGATATACATGGTGGAGGCTTAATACCCTGACCTAGTGAGATATACATGGAGGAGGTTTAATACCCTGACCTAGTGAGATATACATGGAGGAGGTTTAATACCCTGACCTAGTGAGATATACATGGAGGAGGTTTAATACCCTGACCTAGTGAGATATACATGGAGGAGGTTTAATACCCTGACCTAAGATATACCCTGACCTAGTGAGATATACATGGTGGAGGTTTAAATACCCTGACCTAGTGAGATATACATGGAGGAGGCTTAAATACCCTGACCTAGTGAGATATACATGGTGGAGGTTTAATACCCTTAGTGAGATATACATGGAGGTTTAATATCCTGACCTAGTGAGATATACATGGTGGAGGCTTAAGATATACATGGAGGAGGTTTAATACCTGACCTAGTGAGATATACATGGAGGAGGCCTTAAGATATACCCTGACCTAGTGAGATATACATGGAGGAGGTTTAATACCCTGACCTAGTGAGATATACATGGAGGTTTAATACCCTGACCTAGTGAGATATACATGGTGGAGGCTTAATACCCTGACCTAGTGAGATATACATGGAGGAGGTTTAAATACCCTGACCTAGTGAGATATACATGGTGGAGGCTTAATACCCTGACCTAGTGAGACATACATGGTGGAGGCTTAAATACCCTGACCTAGTGAGACATACATGGTGGAGGCTTAAATACCCTGACCTAGTGAGATATACATGGAGGTTTAATACCCTGACCTAGTGAGATATACATGGTGGAGGCTTAATACCCTGACCTAGTGAGATATACATGGAGGAGGTTTAAATACCCTGACCTAGTGAGATATACATGGTGGAGGTTTAATACCCTGACCTAGTGAGATATACATGGAGGTTTAAATACCCTGACCTAGTGAGATATACATACATGTGAGATATACATGGTGGAGGCTTAAATACCCTGACCTAGTGAGATATACATGGTGGAGGCTTAAATACCCTGACCTAGTGAGATATACATGGTGGAGGCTTAAATACCCTGACCTAGTGAGATATACATGGTGGAGGCTTAAATACCCTGACCTAGTGAGACATACATGGTGGAGGCTTAAATACCCTGACCTAGTGAGATATACATGGAGGTTTAATACCCTTTAACATACATGGTGGAGGCTGACCTAGTGAGATATACATGGTGGAGGCTTAAATACCCTGACCTAGTGAGACATACATGGTGGAGGCTTAAATACCCTGACCTAGTGAGATATACATGGTGGAGGCTTAAATACCCTGACCTAGTGAGACATACATGGTGGAGGCTTAAATACCCTGACCTAGTGAGATATACATGGTGGAGGCTTAAATACCCTGACCTAGTGAGATATACATGGTGGAGGCTTAAATACCCTGACCTAGTGAGACATACATGGTGGAGGCTTAAATACCCTGACCTAGTGAGATATACATGGTGGAGGCTTAAATACCCTGACCTAGTGAGACATACATGGTGGAGGCTTAAATACCCTGACCTAGTGAGATATACATGGTGGAGGCTTAAATACCCTGACCTAGTGAGACATACATGGTGGAGGCTTAAATACCCTGACCTAGTGAGATATACATGGTGGAGGCTTAAATACCCTGACCTAGTGAGATATACATGGTGGAGGTTTAATACCCTGACCTAGTGAGACATACATGGTGGAGGCTTAATACCCTGACCTAGTGAGATATACATGGAGGAGGTTTAATACACCTAGTGAGATATACATGGAGGTTTAATATCCTTAAGATATACATGGAGGTTTAATATCCTGACCTAGTGAGATATACATGGAGGTTTAATACCCTGACCTAGTGAGATATACATGGAGGAGGTTTAATACCCTGACCTAGTGAGATATACATGGAGGAGGTTTAATACCCTGACCTAGTGAGATATACATGGAGGAGGTTTAATACCCTGACCTAGTGAGATATACATGGAGGAGGTTTAATACCCTGACCTAGTGAGATATACATGGAGGTTTAATATCCTGACCTAGTGAGATATACATGGAGGTTTAATATCCTGACCTAGTGAGATATACATAAATATCCTGACCTAGTGAGATATACATGGAGGTTTAATATCCTGACCTAGTGAGATATACATGGAGGAGGTTTAATACCCTGACCTAGTGAGATATATATGGAGGAGGTTTAATACCCTGACCTAGTGAGATATACATGGAGGAGGGTTAATAATAGTGCGATATATATGGAGGAGGTTTAATACCCTGACCTAGTGAGATATACATGGCGGAGGTTTAATACCCTGACCTAGTGAGATATATATGGAGGAGGTTTAATACCCTGACCTAGTGAGATATACATGGAGGAGGGTTAATATCCTGACCTAGTGAGATATACATGGAGGAGGTTTAATACCCTGACCTAGTGAGATATACATGGCGGAGGTTTAATACCCTGACCTAGTGAGATATATATGGAGGAGGTTTAATACCCTGACCTAGTGAGATATACATGGAGGAGGGTTAATACCCTGACCTAGTGCGATATATATGGAGGAGGTTTAATACCCTGACCTAGTGAGATATACATGGCGGAGGTTTAATACCCTGACCTAGTGAGATATACATGGAGGAGGTTTAATACCCTGACCTAGTGAGATATACATGGTGGAGGTTTAATATCCTGACCTAGTGAGATATACATGGAGGAGGGTTAATACCCTGACCTAGTGCGATATATATGGAGGAGGTTTAATACCCTGACCTAGTGAGATATACATGGCGGAGGTTTAATACCCTGACCTAGTGAGATATATATGGAGGAGGTTTAATACCCTGACCTAGTGAGATATACATGGAGGAGGGTTAATACCCTGACCTAGTGCGATATATATGGAGGAGGTTTAATACCCTGACCTAGTGAGATATACATGGCGGAGGTTTAATACCCTGACCTAGTGAGATATACATGGAGGAGGTTTAATACCCTGACCTAGTGAGATATACATGGTGGAGGTTTAATATCCTGACCTAGTGAGATATACATGGAGGAGGTTTAATACCCTGACCTAGTGAGATATACATGGAGGAGGTTTAATACCCTGACCTAGTGAGATATACATGGAGGAGGTTTAATACCTGACCTAGTGAGATATACATGGAGGAGGTTTAATATCCTGATAGTGAGATATACATGGAGGAGGTTTAATATCCTGACCTAGTGAGATATACATGGAGGAGGTTTAATACCCTGACCTAGACATACATGAGATATACCCTGACCTAGTGAGATATACATGGAGGAGGTTTAATACCCTGACCTAGTGAGACATACATGGAGGAGGTTTAATACCCTGACCTAGTGAGACATACATGGCGGAGGCTTAATCAGGCGAGTCGTCTTGACTACTTCCTTATGTCATTCTCGCTGGCATCAAAAGTATTTTTTTTTTAAAGTGTTGATAGGGGACAGAATGCGGTTGGACCGTCACATAATTGGCATGTACACTACTCTTACAGAATTATATTGGAAATTGAATCAAAACCTATTGGATGACAACTTGTTTTTAAACAAGACTAATTAATAAGACTTTTTCCGACATAACATAGGTAAAGCAGATCCCCTTATCGTGTGGGACACTTTTAAATGTGCCTTTAGAGGCCATGCAATTCAGAATTCATTTATAAAACAAAAGCGAATTAGGTCAAAAGAGTCCATCTTAAAAAAAGGAAATTGAAGGACTAACAGAACAGACAGGTGGCAATAAAAACTACCATAGAGGCACAGAATAAGTTAGAGGAAAAACAAAATGAAATGGAGGAACTTATTCAAGAAAGATCCAGTGTAATATAGTATAAAAAATAAAGAGATCTGTTTGGAATATCAGGTAAAAATGCCCACAAATAGTTTAAAAAAAATCATCTTCAACATGGAAATGCTACCAAAAATACAAATGATGGAGTCACCAAACTATATTTTGAAAGAGGAAGTACTTTAAGAATATGTTTTAGTTTCAGTCTCCTCCATCTAAACTAACTGAAGTTAATTGTCAGGAATTTTTTCTTTGAATAATGTAAAATGAACAGCTGCACAGAAAGACTCATGTGAAAGTTACAAATTTACAGAGGAGGAACTTCTTGATGCAATTAAAGCCTTTAACTCTGGGTAAACTCCTGGGCTGTTTGGCATACCATTTGAGGTATATCAAACATTTTCTGATGTACTCAGAGGACTGTTATTAGCATGTTTTAACCACTCCTATGTAAATGGTAGATAATGAGACACTCAACAAGAAGGTCTGATTTACTATTACTGATACAGGACCCAGGTAGTAAATATTTATTCTTTTTACCTTTATTTTACTAGGCAAGTCAGTTAAGAACAAATTCTTATTTTCAATGATGGCCTAGGACCAGTGGGTTAACTGCCTGTTCAGGGGCAGAACGACAGATTTGTACCTTGTCAGCTCGGTGATTCGAACTTGCAACCTTTCAGTTACTAGTCCAACGCTCTAACCACTAGGCTACCCTGCCGCCCCATATAAAGAGCCAGTCCAATTAAAAAATTGGAGGCCCATTACACTTCAGTGTTGTGATGCAAAAATTCAAGCAAAATGCATAGCGCATACAATTCAAAAGGTATTGTCGGATATCAGACAGGTTTTTAACATGGACGATACATTGGAGGTAATATAAGACAAGTACTGGAACCAATAGAACACTATGACACATCTGGGAAACCAGGCCTGGTTTGTTTTCATAGCCAACTTTGAAAAGGCTTTTGATAAAGTATGACTGGAATTTATATATACCGTAAACGTCACGCCCTGGCCATAAAGAGGCTTTTATTCTCTATTTTGGCTAGGCCAGGGTGTGACTAGGGTGGGCATTCTAGGAAATAATGGACACTTCACAGAAAGTATTAAACTGTCAAGAGGAGAGAAACAAGGATGTCCACTATCGGCATATCTATTTATTATGTCCATCGAAATGTTGTTAAAATCAGATCCAACAATATCATCAGGGGCTAGAAATCCTTAAAAACAAAGGCGTCACACTGATGATTCGTGGAGGATCTATATAATTGATCTAACCTCTATGGATTACAACCAAATTATAATAAGTGTACAAGATTATATATTGGATCTCTAAAAAATACAACTTTTACATTACCGTGTAGTTCACCAATAAAATGGTCTGACAGTGAAGTGGACATACTAGGTCTTCATATCCAAAAATAAAGAAATGATCTCACTACAATACATTTTTATAGAAAGTTATTATTTTTTCTAAGGTCTTGCAAACATGGAATAGGAAAATACCTGTCTATTTGCAAAAAATCACCCTGAAAATCACCCCGAAAATTAACCCTTTAGTCATATCCCAGTGTCCCTATTTGCTTATGGCCATGCCTACACCTAACTTGTTTTGTAATTATATGAGACAAACAATATTACATTTTATTTAAAATGGCCAGACAAAATTAAAAATATTATGGTTAAACTCAAATAAACTAATTTATTTAAAAAATATATATATATTTTTGGAAACAATATTTGAAAACGATATAATCTTTGTAAATTCTATCATAAATAGGACACATAGGACACATGCAGCTAACAAAATGTATGAAAAAGTCTGCTTAATCCAGAATTGCAAAATTGCAGCATTTCTGCAAAAATGGAAGAGGCAAGTTGAAGGGGGAGAAGGTAAGGAACTTGCCTGTCGGCCCTGCATTATAGAACAAAACTGGTTAAAGAAAATTATGATAAATAAAAAACGATACCAGTTTCATATCAGGACCAAAAAAATGACAGCTCCGCCATACAGGTTGCAAAATAGTTGGGAAGATTGATTATATTTAAATTATTGTACAAAATTCTTGTAATCAATAGAATGTTATATACAGTTGAAGTCGGAAGTTTACATACACTTAAGTTGGAGTCATTAAAACTAATTTTTCAACCTCTCCACAAATTTCTTGTTAACAAACTATAGTTTTGGCAAGTCGGTTAGGACATCGACTTTGTGCATGACAAGGTAATTTTTCCAACAATTGTTTACAGACAGATTATTTCACCTATAATTCACTGTAACACAATTCCAATGGTTTGGAGGTTAACATACACGAAGTTGACTGTGCCTTTAAACAACTTGGACAATTCCAGAAAATGATGTCATGTCTTTAGAAGCTTCTGATAGGCTAATTGACATAATTGGAGGTAATTGGAGGTGTACCTGTGGATGTATTTCAAGGCCTACCTTCAAACTCAGTGCCTCTTTGCTTGACATCATGGGGAAATCAAAAGAAATCAGTCAAGACCTCAGAATTTGTTTTGTAGACCTCCACAAGTCTGGTTCATCCTTGGGAGCAATTTCAAAACGCCTGAAGGTACCACGTTCATCTGTACAAACAATAGTATGCAAGCATAAACATCATGGGACCAGGAAGGAGACGGGTTCTGTCTCCTAGAAATGAAGGTACTTTGGTGAAAAAAGTGCCAATCAATCCCAGAACAACAGTAAAGGACCTTGTATACATTCTGGAGGAAACAGGTACAAAAGTATCTATATCCACAGTAAAACGAGTCCTATATTGACATAACCTGAAATGCCGCTCAGGAAGGAAGAAGCCACTGTTCCAAAACCACCATAAAAAAAACAGACTACGGTTTGCAACTGCACATGGGGACAAAGATCACACTTTTTGGAGAAATGTCCCAGGTCTGATGAAACAAAAATATAACTGTTTGGCCGTAATGACCATCGTTATGTTTGGAGGAAAAAGGAATGAGGCTTGCAAGCCGAAGAACACCATCCCAACCGTGAAGCATGGGGGTGGCAGCAGCATGTTGTGGGGGTGGCAGCAGCATGTTGTGGGGGTGCTTTGCTGCAGGAGGGACTGGTGCACTTCACAAAATAGATGGCATCATGAGGGAGAAAAATTATGCGGATATATTGAAGCAACATCTCAAGACATCAGTCAGGAAGTTAAAGCTTGGTCGCAAATGGGTCTTCCAAATGGACAATGACCCCAAACATACTTCCAAAGATGTGGCAATATGGCTTAAGGACAACAATGTCAAGAAAAACGGAGTTCAAATGTATTTGGTTAAGGTGTATGTAAACTTCCAACTTCAACTGTATATTGGGGATTCAGCAAATAGCACTGCTGTGTGATTAAAAATGTGAGAGAAAAAAAGTATCTTTAATTTACAATCTGTAGAAACTATGAGAATAAAAAGGTTCAGAAGTTTTGTGAAACATCCGAGCACAGTTGACAAATATATGGCAAGTAGAAACTGGTTGGTGTTCACATTTCCAAAAAAACTTCAAAGTGTTTCCTTTCAAATGGTATCATTAATATGTCATGTCCTTGCTTCAGGACCTGAGCTACAGGGCAGTTAGATTTGGATATTGTCATTTTAGGCCTTAAATTGGTGAAAAAAAAGGTCCGATCCTTATAACAAGTGACATCAATAAGGGATGATCATGGCTTTCACCTGGATTCACCAAGGTCAGTCTGTAACAGACAGAGCAGGTGTTCCTAATGTTTTGTACACTCAGTGTATAAATAGTAGAGAGGAACAGGCCCCAAAATCGACCCCTGCGGGACACCTTTAGATTGAGGTCACTTGACACCATCAGAAAGCATTGCGTCCTGTCTGACAGATAGTCCCCAAACCACCAAAATCGGACACTACGAAGGGCTCCATTTGGGATGCAGGCTGTGCGTTTGGATTGGACTCCATTTTGAGGTCTCTGTCTAATGCTTTGAGGCAGGACATTTGTATTTTATTAGGGATCCACATATACTGCTGCCAAGACAGCCGCTTCTCTTCCTTGGGTCCAGCTAAATGAAGGCAGTTATAAAAACATTTTTAAACATAACAATACATTCATAACAGATTTCACAATATGTTAAGTGTGTGCCCTCAGGCTTCTACTCTACTACCACATATCTACAGTACTAAATCCATGTGAACATGTGTGTATAGTGTGTATGTTATCGTGTGTGTGTATACATTTGTCTGTGTCTATGTTTGTGTTGCTTTACAGTCCTCATTGTTCTATAAGATGTATTTTATCTGTTTTTTAAAATCTGATTCTACTGTTTGCATCAGTTACTTGATGTGGAATAGAGTTCCATGTAGTCATGGCTCTATGTAGTACTGTGGAATAGAGTTCCATGTAGTCATGGCTCTATGTAGTACTGTGGAATAGAGTTCCATGTAGTCATGGCTCTATGTAGTACTGTGGAATAGAGTTCCATGTAGTCATGGCTCTATGTAGTACTGTGGAATAGAGTTCCAAGTAGTCATGGCTCTATGTAGTACTGTCCACCTTCCATAGTCTGTTCTGGATTTGGGGACTTTGAAGAGACCTCTGGTGGGGTAATGCAGGGTACATTAGTCTCAGGTGATGGACCTTCTCTGTCTCTCTCTCTCGCTGTCTCTCTCTCGCTCTGTCTCTCTCGCTCTGTCTCTCTCGCTCTGTCTCTCTCGCTCTGTCTCTCTCGCTCTCTCTCTCTCTCAATTCAATTCAATTCGATTCAAGGGCTTTATTGGCATGGGAAACGTGTTAACATTGCCAAAGCAAGTGAGGTAGATAATATATAAAGTGAATATATAAAGTGAAATAAACAATAAAAATGAACAGTAAACATTACACATACAGAAGTTTCAAAACAATAAAGACATTACAAATGTCAAATTATATATATACAGTGTTTTAACAATGTACAAATGGTTAAAGGACACAAAATAAATAAGCATAAATATGGGTTGTATTTACAATGGTGTTTGTTCTTCACTGGTTGCCCTTTTCTCATGGCAACAGGTCACAAATCTTGCTGCTGTGATGGCACACTGTGGAATTTCACCCAGTATATATGGGAGTTTATCAAAATTAGATTTGTTTTCGAATTCTTTGTGGATCTGTGTAATCTGAGGGAAATATGTCTCTCTAATATGGTCATACATTGGGCAGGAGGTTAGGAAGTGCAGCTCAGTTTCCACCTCATTTTGTGGGCAGTGAGCACATAGCCTGTCTTCTCTTGAGAGCCATGTCTGCCTACGTCGGCCTTTCTCAATAGCAAGGCTATGCTCA
The DNA here is from genome assembly GCF_036934945.1 of Oncorhynchus masou masou. Taxonomy (NCBI): domain Eukaryota; kingdom Metazoa; phylum Chordata; class Actinopteri; order Salmoniformes; family Salmonidae; genus Oncorhynchus; species Oncorhynchus masou. Next base: position 91,452,830 of record NC_088224.1, read on the forward strand.
CTGAGTCTGTACATAGTCAAAGCTTTCCTTAATTTTGGGTCAGTCACAGTGGTCAGGTATTCTGCCGCTGTGTACTCTCTGTGTAGTGCCAAATAGCATTCTAGTATGCTCTGTTTTTTTGTTAATTCTTTCCAATGTGTCAGGTAATTATCTTTTTGTTTTCTCATGATTTGGTTGGGTCTAATTGTGCTGCTGTCCTGGGGCTCTGTAGGGTGTGTTTGTGAACAGAGCCCCAGGACCAGCTTGCTTAGGGGACTCTTCTCCAGGTTCATCTCTCTGTAGGTGATGACTTTGTTGTGGAAGGTTTGGGAATCGCTTCCTTTTAGGTGGTTATAGAATTTAAAGGCTCTTTTCTGGATTTTGATAATTAGTGGGTATCTGCCTAATTCTGCTCTGCATGCATTATTTGGTGTTCTACGTTGTACACGGAGGATACTTTTTGCAGAATTCTGCGTGCAGAGTCTCAATTTGGTGTTTGTCCCATTTTGTGAAGTCTTGGTTGGTGAGCGGACCCCAGACCTCACAACCATAAAGGGCAATGGGCTCTATGACTGATTCAAGTATTTTTAGCCAAATCCTAATTGGTATGTTGAAATTTATGTTCCTTTTGATGGCATAGAATGCCCTTCTTGCCTTGTCTCTCAGATCGTTCACAGCGTGGAAGTTACCTGCGGAGCTGATGTTTAGGCCAAGGTATGTATAGTTTTTTGTGTGCTCTAGGGCAACAGTGTCTAGATGGAATTTGTATTTGTGGTCCTGGTGACTGGACCTTTTTTGGAACACCATTATTTTGGTCTTACTGAGATTTACTGTCAGGGCCCAGGTCTGACAGAATCTGTGCATAAGATCTAGATGCTGCTGTAGGCCCTCCTTGGTTGGTGACAGAAGCACCCGATCATCAGCAAACAGCAGACATTTGACTTCGGATTCTTGTAGGGTGAGGCCGGGAACTGCAGACTTTTCTAGTGCCCGCGCCAATTCGTTGATATATATGTTGAAGTGGGTGGGGCTTAAGCTGCATCCCTGTCTCACCCCACGACCCTGTGTGAAGAAATGTGTGTTTTTTGCCAATTTTAACCGCACACTTGTTATTTGTGTACATGAATTTTATAATGTTGTATGTTTTACCCCCAACACCACTTTCCATCAGTTTGTATAGCAGACCCTCATGCCAAATTGAGTCGAAGGCTTTTTTGAAATCAACAAAGCATGAGAAGACTTTGCCTTTGTTTTGATTTGTTTGGTTGTCAATTAGGGTGTGCAGGGTGAATACATGGTCTGTTGTACGGTAATTTGGTAAAAAGCCAATTTGACATTTGCTCAGGACATTGTTTTCATTGAGGAAATGTTCGAGTCTGCTGTTACTGATAATGCAGAGGATTTTCCCACGGTTGCTGATGACGCATATTCCACGGTAGTTATTGGGGTCAAATTTGTCTCCACTTTTATGGATTGGGGTGATCAGTCCTTGGTTTCAAATATTGGGGAAGATGCCAGAGCTAAGGATGAAGTTAAAGAGTTTAAGTATAGCCAATTGGAATTTGTTGTTTGTATATTTGATCATTTCATTGAGGATACCATCAACACCACAGGCCTTTTTGGGTTGGAGGGTTTTTATTTTGTCCTGTATCTCATTCAATGTAATTGGAGAATCCAGTGGGTTCTGGTAGTCTTTAATAGTTGATTCTAAGATCTGTATTTGATCATGTATATGTTTTTGCTCTTTATTCTTTGTTATAGAGGCAAAAAGATTGGAGAAGTGGTTTACCTATCTCCATTTTGGATAGATAATTATTTGTGTTGTTACTTCATGATGGTCAGCTTTGAGCTGGGATTGCCTCAAATAATTGGGGTTATTTTTACCCTTTAAAACAAACAAAGGCCAGTGCTGACGTTGTACCTCAGTCTCCCTCACACACACACACACACACGGGCACACACACACACACAAACACGGCCACACACACACACACACATGGCCCCACACACACACACACACACACACACACACACGGGCACACACACACACACACACACAAAGACGGCCACACACACACACACACACACACACACATGACCACACACACACACAAACACGGCCACACGCACACAAACACGGCCACACACACACACAAACACGGCCACACACACACACACACACCACACACACACACACGACCACACACACACACACGACCACACACACAAACACGGCCACACACACACAAACACGGCCACACACACAAACACGGCCACACACACACAAACACGGCCACACACACACACAAACACGGCCACACACACACAGAAACATGGCCACAGACAGGCGGGCAGGGGAAGATAGACTACAGCTGTGTCCCAAATTGTACCCTATTCCCTGTGTAGTATACTACTTTTTACCAGGGCGCCTATTCCCATAGGGTGCCATTTGGGATGCAGATTAAAGCAGCCAGGGTCACACCAACTCGCTAATACGCAGTTACCTAGAAATGAACAAGCTGGGACGCCACACACATGCGTGGATAAGCACACACTAAAACATATCATTCATATACCTATGCCACTTTTCCAAATATTAGGAACCATAGCAACCCTAGTACAGCTAAAAAGCTACAGCAGGGATTTACTAGGAACCATAGCAACCCTAGTACAGCTGAAAAGCTACAACATGGATTTACTAGGAACCATAGCAACCCTAGTACTGAAAATGATGATTAAGTCAATGCTCAGTGACAAACTCAGTGACAGAACACTGCAACTAAAGAGGTTCTGGAACACTGCAACTAAAGAGGTTCTGGAACACTGCAACTAAAGAGGTTCTGGAACACTGCAACTAAAGCGGTTCTGGAACACTGCAAATAAAGAGGTTCTGGAACACTGCAAATAAAGAGGTTCTGGAACACTGCAACTAAAGAGGTTCTGGAACACTGCAACTAAAGAGGTTCTGGAACACTGCAACTAAAGAGGTTCTGGAACACTGCAACTAAAGAGGTTCTGGAACACTGCAAATAAAGAGAAAAAGCACATCCATGATACTGTCGTGCGTGAAAAGTCCAGGAAGGTGTCTGTGAGGTACTGGATCCGGTGCGCCTGGCACCGACGATCATACCACGCTTAAAGTCCCTTACGGTACTCGTTTTGCCCATTCGAATGTTCAATCTAACAGTGACTGAATGCCTCGACGCCTTTCTGTCTGCTTTAAATAACAAGCCACGGTGACAAACTGTCTTTTGGAGCGATCCATTTCCGTGAATGGGGTGATGTACCTAATAAACTGTCCGTTGAGTGTAGAAGAACGTGCTAAAATCAGTATTGAGACAGAAACGAGGAAAAAACAGAAAACAAAAATGTGTTCAGGGAACCGTTACACCACTTCTGTGTCTTTTGAGAAGTGCAACTTGGTAAAATATATATAGAATATACTGTATATAATATATATTTCACCTAATTTGAAACATTCTGTCATAAATAGCACATGTTAAAATTCATAAAAGATTTTTCCCATCTCAAGAGGTGAAATAAATAAGACTATAATTAGTGCACAAATAAAGTAACAGGGTTGAAAATATCTGCTTAAATGAACCATAACTCCCCTCAGGACAGAGGGAATGGAAGCTTGTAGTGTGCAACAGGAAGTGGCATTTGAATGCAAGATTCACACATTGTTTTCTATCTCTTGGTAACAGGGTTGATGTGTTATGTTCGACCCGCTCAGTTTTCCTCCACAAAACACCAGAAAATGTCCAAAAGGAGTAGAACCAGCTCACCTGCTTTCACACTATGATCTGATTATTAGACATTCAGTTGTTTAAAAATATATATATATATATATTTTAAAAGGAATAGTTTCACCATATTAAAACAAGAGTTCCGTTCAAGTAACAGTGTTCACTTAAAACGAGGGACAGATATCACATGAAATAAATCATCATCTTTAGAAAACACTTTGTAAATCCTATTTATTATTTTACTAAGTGAAACTTGGAGAAAATATTGGGGTTCAAGTGGGTTCAAAGAAGTGACAAGGGGTTTGACGGAGGGACAACCCTTTAGCAAGTCTTTATTCATACAAAATAAAATCTGATTTCATGTGGTCTATATTAAAGGGCACTTCATTTAAGGTTTTTAAATTTGAATATTGGTGCACAATTTCTACTTAAAATATCAAAAGGATGCAAAAGGCACTCATTCACCCATCAGTGAAACCAGTTAAAGCACTCATTTCATGGAATGACCCATCAGTGAAACCAGTTAAAGCACTCATTTCATGGAATGACCCATCAGTGAAACCAGTTAAAGCACTCATTTCCTGGAATGACCCATCAGTGAAACCAGTTAAAGCACTCATTTCCTGGAATGACCCATCAGTGAAACCAGTTAAAGCACTCATTTCCTGGAATGACCCATCAGTGAAACCAGTTATAAAGCACTCATTTCCTGGAATGACCCATCAGTGAAACCAGTTAAATCACTCATTTCCTGGAATGACCCTCAAATCATCCATCCTCTTCTTGGCATTCACAGAATGACAGGTGACCAGCTGGAGACAAGAGAACATATCACACAGATCCCAAATTGCACCCTATTCCCTACCTTCTTCTTCTTTTTTACCAGAACCCATATAAACTGGAGCTCTATAGTTGTTGTACTGTTGTAATCCAATGGTGTTTCCTTTTATTTCTGCAGAGCCAAATCTCAGCCTGCCAAATGGCACTCTATCCCCTACATAAAGCCCTATGGGCCCTGGACAAACGTAGTGTTTTATATAGGGAATAGGGTGCCATTTGTATTTCAGTAACAACCTCAGGAGAGAAGCTGGAGTTCTGCCTCCAAGGTAGTCTCTCTAAGTACATCCCAACATTTTTTTTGTACCTTTATTTAACTAGGCAAGTCAGTTGAGAACAAATTCTTATTTTCAATGAAGGCCTAGGAACAGTGGGTTAACTGCCTGTTCAGGGGCAGAACGACAGATTTGTACCATGTCAGCTCGGGGGTTGAACTTGCAACCTTCCCATTTACTAGTCTAACACTAGACTACCCTGCCTCCCCAGGGCACACTTATGGTGAAATGTAGTGCACTATATAGGGAATAAGTGTGCCATTTGACTCTGAGTCAGACTGGCTGAGATAACATAGTACCCAGCTGCATAATTTTTATTTTTATTTATTTTACCTTTATTTAACCAGGCAAGTCAGTTAAGAACACATTCTTATTTTCAATGACGGCCTGGGAACAGTGGGTTAACTGCCTGTTCAGGGGCAGAACGACAGATTTGCACCTTGTCAGCTCGGGGGTTTGAACTCACAACCTTCCGGTTACTAGTCCAACGCTCTAACCACTAGGCTACCCTGCCACCTCTACGCTCTAACCACTAGGCTACCCTGCCACCTCTACGCTCTAACCACTAGGCTACCCTGCCGCCTCTACACTCTAACCACTAGGCTACCCTGCCACCTCTACGCTCTAACCACTAGGCTACCCTGCCACCTCTACACTCTAACCACTAGGCTACCCTGCCGCCTCTACACTCTAACCACTAGGCTACCCTGCCACCTCTACACTCTAACCACTAGGCTACCCTGCCACCTCTACACTCTAACCACTAGGCTACCCTGCCGCCTCTACACTCTAACCACTAGGCTACCCTGCCACCTCTACACTCTAACCACTAGGCTTCCCTGCCGCCTCTACACTCTAACCACTAGGCTACCCTGCCACCTCTACACTCTAACCACTAGGCTACCCTGCCTCCTCTACACTCTAACCACTAGGCTACCTACCTCCTCTACACTCTAACCACTAGGCTACCCTGCCACCTCTACACTCTAACCACTAGGCTACCCTGCCACCTCTACACTCTAACCACTAGGCTACCCTGCCGCCCCTACACTCTAACCACTAGGCTACCCTGCCACCTCTACACTCTAACCACTAGGCTACCCTGCCACCTCTACACTCTAACCACTAGGCTACCCTGCCACCTCTACACTCTAACCACTAGGCTACCTACCTCCTCTACACTCTAACCACTAGGCTACCCTGCCACCTCTACACTCTAACCACTAGGCTACCCTGCCGCCCCATGATGAGAGGATATTTCTTCGGGGAAGAGACACAGGAGAGTGGTTTGGTTCCTCTGTGTGCAATATGCCAGTGTAGGTGCCATTGGTGCAATGTGCATCCAGGCGATTATAGCAAACAGAGAAATGGAGTATATTAGAGCGATATCATAGGTGTGGTTAAGTCTCTGCCATACGGCGATTCCCAGTAGCAGCTTCGATGCAGTTTCACAGATTCATTGAATGACACAGCTTCCAAGAAAGCAATTGCAACTCTCGAGTCCAGAGTTGGCAAATCTGTACCACTTTGCAAAGGTTGACTGTAGGTAGTGGCCCAATAAGATGCATTTGGGGGCAGAGTGACCTGCTATTGAATGATTGGGCCATCACCCACTCTCCTATCCCCACCATTCTCACGATTCAAACCTCCACTCCCCCATCAGTCACTCTAAACACATTTCGGTGAGAGACTCAAAATGATTAATGATTCACCAAACCTATCAGATCCACTTACTGCTACAGCCCTTGGTGAGAGTGAGTGATGGCTCCCAATCACGAGGCTTGCTGGAGGTCAGAACGGCTCATAATAATGGCTGGAATGAAGTGAATGGAATGGTATCAAACAGGGAAACCATTTATTCCGTTTCAGCCATTACTACAGTACGAGCACGTCCTCCCCAATTAACGTGCCACAAAACCTCCTGTGCTCTCAACACACTGTGCAAAAAAACAAACAGTTTATCTAGGATAGTAACGGTATGACCGTGAACCGTTTGGACTAGCCTCAGCCTGTAACAGTGTGACCCATGAACCGTTTGGACTAGCCTCAGCCTGTAACAGTGTGACCGTGAACCGTTTGGACTAGCCTCAGCCTGTAACAGTTTGACCGTGAACCGTTTGGACTAGCCTCAGCCTGTAACGGTTTGACCGTGAACCGTTTGGACTAGCCTCAGCCTGTAACAGTTTGACCGTGAACCGTTTGGACTAGCCTCAGCCTGTAACAGTTTGACCGTGAACCGTTTGGACTAGCCTCAGCCTGTAACGGTTTGACCGTGAACCGTTTGGACTAGCCTCAGCCTGTAACGGTGTGACCGTGAACCGTTTGGACTAGCCTCAGCCTGTAACGGTTTGACCGTGAACCGTTTGGACTAGCCTCAGCCTGTAACGGTGTGACCCATGAACCGTTTGGACTAGCCTCAGCCTGTAACAGTGTGACCGTGAACCGTTTGGACTAGCCTCAGCCTGTAACAGTGTGACCGTGAACCGTTTGGACTAGCCTCAGCCTGTAACGGTTTGACCGTGAACCGTTTGGACTAGCCTCAGCCTGTAACAGTGTGACCGTGAACCGTTTGGACGAGCCTCAGCCTGTAACAGTGTGACCGTGAACCGTTTGGACTAGCCTCAGCCTGTAACAGTGTGACCGTGAACCGTTTGGACTAGCCTCAGCCTGTAACAGTGTGACCGTGAACCGTTTGGACTAGTTTGACCCATGAACCGTTTGGACTAGCCTCAGCCTGTAACAGTGTGACCGTGAACCGTTTGGACGAGCCTCAGCCTGTAACGGTTTGACCGTGAACCGTTTGGACTAGCCTCAGCCTGTAACAGTGTGACCGTGAACCCCTCAGCCTGTAAGTGTGACCGTTTGGACTAGCCTCAGCCTGTAACGGTGTGACCCGTGAACCGTTTGGACGAGCCTCAGCCTGTAACAGTTTGACCGTGAACCGTTTGGACTAGCCTCAGCCTGTAACAGTTTGACCGTGAACCGTTTGGACTAGCCTCAGCCTGTAACAGTTTGACCCATGAACCGTTTGGACTAGCCTCAGCCTGTAACAGTTTGACCGTGAACCGTTTGGACTAGCCTCAGCCTGTAACAGTGTGACCGTGAACCGTTTGGACTAGCCTCAGCCTGTAACGGTTTGACCGTGAACCGTTTGGACTAGCCTCAGCCTGTAACGGTATGACCGTGAACCGTTTGGACTAGCCTCAGCCTGTAACGGTGTGACCCATGAACCGTTTGGACTAGCCTCAGCCTGTAACGGTTTGACCGTGAACCGTTTGGACAAGCCTCAGCCTGTAACGGTTTGACCGTGAACCGTTTGGACTAGCCTCAGCCTGTAACACCGTGTGACCCTCAGCCTGAACCCGTGTTTGGACTAGCCTCAGCCTGCCTGTAAGCCTCAGCCTGTTTTTGACCGTGAACCGTTTGGACTAGCCTCAGCCTGTAACCTCAGCCTGTGTGACCCATGAACCGTTTGGACTAGCCTCAGCCTGTAACAGTGTGACCGTGAACCGTTTGGACTAGCCTCAGCCTGTAACAGTTTGACCGTGAACCGTTTGGACTAGCCTCAGCCTGTAACGGTTTGACCGTGAACCGTTTGGACTAGCCTCAGCCTGTAACAGTGTGACCCATGAACCGTTTGGACTAGCCTCAGCCTGTAACAGTGTGACCGTGAACCGCCTTTGGACTAGCCTCAGCCTGTAACGACCGTTTGACCTGTGACCGTGAACCGTTTGGACTAGCCTCAGCCTGTAACAGTGTGACCCATGAACCGTTTGGACTAGCCTCAGCCTGTAACAGTGTGACCGTGAACCGTTTGGACTAGCCTCAGCCTGTAACAGTGTGACCCATGAACCGTTTGGACTAGCCTCAGCCTGTAACGGTGTGACCGTGAACCGTTTGGACTAGCCTCAGCCTGTAACAGTGTGACCGTGAACCGTTTGGACTAGCCTCAGCCTGTAACAGTGTGACCCGTGAACCGTTTGGACTAGCCTCAGCCTGTAACGGTGTGACCGTGAACCGTTTGGACTAGCCTCAGCCTGTAACAGTGTGACCCATGAACCGTTTGGACTAGCCTCAGCCTGTAACAGTGTGACCGATGAACCGTTTGGACTAGCCTCAGCCTGTAACAGTGTGACCGTGAACCGTTTGGACTAGCCTCAGCCTGTAACAGTGTGACCGTGAACCGTTTGGACTAGCCTCAGCCTGTAACAGTGTGACCCATGAACCGTTTGGACTAGCCTCAGCCTGTAACAGTGTGACCATGGACCTTTGAATCATTGGCCATTACCCCCACCTGTGGAGCTGTTGGTTGTAAGTTGTGAGTTGTCGTAACCAATCCACATCCGACACAACTAAATATAGTGCAGAACTTATCCTGTATTGTCGTGGCTAAAAGACAAGACAGACCAACCTGAACATCGGCCATGCGCAGCAGGTGGCTGTCCTATCGCCTCTGACCACAGCACATCAACTGTCATTTTCTGTTCATATCCTGACCATCCTAAACCCAGCAGCTAAGCACAGCCAAAGTTCTTGTCTCTGTCGTGGTTAAGAGCATTGGGTATTGAAGGGAAGAACGTCTCTGTAGTTAAAAGATTGGGTGTTGAAGGGAGAACGTCTCTGTAGTTAAAAGATTGGGTGTTGAAGGGAGAACGTCTCTGTAGTTAAAAGATTGGGTGTTGAAGGGAAGAACGTCTCTGTGGTTAAAAGATTGGGTGTTGAAGGGAGAACGTCTCTGTAGTTAAAAGATTGGGTGTTGAAGGGAGAACGTCTCTGTAGTTAAAAGATTGGGTGTTGAAGGGAGAACGTCTCTGTAGTTAAAAGATTGGGTGTTGAAGGGAGAACGTCTCTGTAGTTAAAAGATTGGGTGTTGAAGGGAGAACGTCTCTGTAGTTAAAAGATTGGGTATTGAAGGGAGAACGTCTCTGTAGTTAAAAGATTGGGTGTTGAAGGGAAGAACATCTGTAGTTAAAATATTGGGTATGGAAGGGAAGAACGTCTGTAGTTAAAAGATTGGGTGTTGAAGGGGAGAACATCTCTGTAGTTAAAAGATTGGGTGTTGAAGGGAAGTAGTATTAGTACATCATCAACTGAGAGACACAGACAGTTTACTGTTCATGTTTGATTGTTTATTTCCCCTTCTGTTTATTATTAATTTCAATTGCTTTGGTAATGTAAACATGTGTTTTTCCGTGCCAATAAAGCCCTTAAAATGTCATTGAATTGAGATAGAGAAACAAAGACAGGAACAGGAGAGGCAGACACAGACGGAGACAGGGCCAGTGAGTTGTGGCAGTATTAATCGTCAATTGATGCAATTTAACTTCTTAGCTAGCTGCTGATGCTTTCAGTTGCCAAGCAACGCTGAGGTGGCTGACTGCGGTTTAAAGAGACAGAGACCTTTAAACCAGGAGCTGCAGCTGGGGCTTTGCTTACTGTCTCACTGACTCACATGCAGGTTTCTTTCTGTGTTTAAATGTCTAATGTATTAATGTATATGCAGACCCTATAGTACATTTCAGGTGACACAGGTTATAAATTACAAACAATTACATTACATTGCATGCTGGGTAGTGTACACCATCAATGCATTGATTTTCAATAGGGAACAGAAGGAGAATATACAATGTACATCAGACCAACTGAATCCCCAGTAATAATAGTCACGATTCCAGGCGGTGATCAGGTTATCAGGAGCGATAGGTAATCAATACACATTCCTCACATCTGCCGTTCGATCAGTTCAGACAGGGACAGATTGCCCACCAAGCCAAGGGAACTCCCAATACTGTCGGGCAGGAACTCATCTCATCAAAATAATCAAAGCGTTGCCTCTCCTCGTACCCTTTCTGCATCCCAAATGGCATGTCATTCCCTATGGCACTCTGCCTCTGGGCCCCGGGGAAAAGCACTCTGCCTCTGGGCCCCGGGGAAAAGCACTCTGCCTCTGGGCCCTGGGGAAAAGCACTCTGCCTCTGGGCCCCGGGGAAAAGCACTCTGCCTCTGGGCCCTGGGGAAAAGCACTCTGCCTCTGGGCCCCGGGGAAAAGCACTCTGCCTCTGGGCCTTGGGGAAAAGCACTCTGCCTCTGGGCCCTGGGGAAAAGCACTCTGCCTCTGGGCCCCGGGGAAAAGCACTCTGCCTCTGGGCCCCGGGGAAAAGCACTCTGCCTCTGGGCCCCGGGGAAAAGCACTCTGCCTCTGGGCCCCGGGAAAAGCACTCTGCCTCTGGGCCCCGGGGAAAAGCACTCTGCCTCTGGGCCCCGGGGAAAAGCACTCTGCCTCTGGGCCCCGGGGAAAAGCACTCTGCCTCTGGGCCCCGGGGAAAAGCACTCTGCCTCTGGGCCCTGGGGAAAAGCACTCTGCCTCTGGGCCCTGGGGAAAAGCACTCTGCCTCTGGGCCCTGGGGAAAAGCACTCTGCCTCTGGGCCCTGGGGAAAAGCACTCTGCCTCTGGGCCTTGGGGAAAAGCACTCTGCCTCTGGGCCTTGGGGAAAAGCACTCTGCCTCTGGGCCCCGGGGAAAAGCACTCTGCCTCTGGGCCCCGGGGAAAAGCACTCTGCCTCTGGGCCCCGGGGAAAAGCACTCTGCCTCTGGGCCCTGGGGAAAAGCACTCTGCCTCTGGGCCCCGGGGAAAAGCACTCTGCCTCTGGGCCCCGGGGAAAAGCACTCTGCCTCTGGGCCCCGGGGAAAAGCACTCTGCCTCTGGGCCCTGGGCAAAAGCACTCTGCCTCTGGGCCCCGGGGAAAAGTACTCTGCCTCTGGGCCCCGGGGAAAAGCACTCTGCCTCTGGGCCTTGGGGAAAAGCACTCTGCCTCTGGGCCCTGGGCACTCTGCCTCTGGGCCTTGGGGAAAAGCACTCTGCCTCTGGGCCCCGGGGAAAAGCACTCTGCCTCTGGGCCCTGGGGAAAAGCACTCTGCCTCTGGGCCCCGGGGAAAAGCACTCTGCCTCTGGGCCCTGGGGAAAAGCACTCTGCCTCTGGGCCCTGGGGGAAAAGCACTCTGCCTCTGGGCCCTGGGGAAAAGCACTCTGCCTCTGGGCCTTGGGGAAAAGCACTCTGCCTCTGGGCCCCGGGGAAAAGCACTCTGCCTCTGGGCCCTGGGGAAAAGCATTCTGCCTCTGGGCCCCGGGGAAAAGCACTCTGCCTCTGGGCCCCGGGGAAAAGCACTCTGCCTCTGGGCCCTGGGGAAAAGCACTCTGCCTCTGGGCCCCGGGGAAAAGCACTCTGCCTCTGGGCCCCGGGGAAAAGCACTCTGCCTCTGGGCCCTGGGGAAAAGCACTCTGCCTCTGGGCCCCGGGGAAAAGCACTCTGCCTCTGGGCCCCGGGGAAAAGCACTCTGCCTCTGGGCCCTGGGGAAAAGCACTCTGCCTCTGGGCCCCGGGGAAAAGCACTCTGCCTCTGGGCCCTGGGGAAAAGCACTCTGCCTCTGGGCCCCGGGGAAAAGCACTCTGCCTCTGGGCCCTGGGGAAAAGCACTCTGCCTCTGGGCCCTGGGGAAAAGCACTCTGCCTCTGGGCCCTGGGGAAAAGCACTCTGCCTCTGGGCCCCGGGGAAAAGCACTCTGCCTCTGGGCCCCGGGGAAAAGCACTCTGCCTCTGGGCCTTGGGGAAAAGCACTCTGCCTCTGGGCCCTGGGGAAAAGCACTCTGCCTCTGGGCCCTGGGGAAAAGCACTCTGCCTCTGGGCCCCGGGGAAAAGCACTCTGCCTCTGGGCCCTGGGGAAAAGCACTCTGCCTCTGGGCCCTGGGGAAAAGCACTCTGCCTCTGGGCCCTGGGGAAAAGCACTCTGCCTCTGGGCCCCGGGGAAAAGCACTCTGCCTCTGGGCCCTGGGGAAAAGCACTCTGCCTCTGGGCCCTGGGGAAAAGCACTCTGCCTCTGGGCCCTGGGGAAAAGCACTCTGCCTCTGGGCCTTGGGGAAAAGCACTCTGCCTCTGGGCCCACTCTGCCTCTGGGCCCCGGGGGAAAGCACTCTGCCTCTGGGCCTTGGGGAAAAGCACTCTGCCTCTGGGCCCTGGGGAAAAGCACTCTGCCTCTGGGCCCTGGGGAAAAGCACTCTGCCTCTGGGCCCTGGGTTAAGGCCTCTGGGCCCCGGGGAAAAGTACTCTGCCTCTGGGCCCCGGGGAAAAGCACTCTGCCTCTGGGCCCTGGGGAAAAGCACTCTGCCTCTGGGCCCTGGGGAAAAGTACTCTGCCTCTGGGCCCCGGGGAAAAGCACTCTGCCTCTGGGCCCTGGGGAAAAGCACTCTGCCTCTGGGCCCTGGGGAAAAGCACTCTGCCTCTGGGCCCCGGGGAAAAGTACTCTGCCTCTGGGCCCCGGGGAAAAGCACTCTGCCTCTGGGCCCCGGGGAAAAGCACTCTGCCTCTGGGCCCCGGGGAAAAGTAATACACTATACAGTGGAACGGATTCAGACCCCTAGACCTTTTCCACATTGTCTTACGTTACAGCTTATTCTAAAATGGATTAAATGAAAAAAATGTCCCTCAATCTACACACAACATTCCATAATGACAAAGCATAAACAGTTTTTCAAAAAAACTTTTTGCTTTAAAAATAAAAAACTGAAATATCACATTTACATAAGTATTGAGATCCTTTACTCAGGACTTTGTTGAAGCACCTTTGGCAGCAATTACAGCCTTGAGTCTTCTTGGGTAGGATTTGATATGATGATGCTACAAACCCTCCCTGACCAAGACCGTTTTCCCCCAACTGCTCAGTTTGGTCAGGCAGCCATCTTTAGGAAGAGTTTTGGTGGTTCCAACTTCTTCCATTTAAGAATGATGGAGGCCACTGTGTTCTTTGGGACCTTCAATGCTGCAGAAATGTTTTGGTACCCCCTCCCCCAGATTTGTGCCTCGACACAATCCTGCCTCGGAGCTCTACGGACAATTCCTTCAGCCTCATGGCTTGGTTTTTGCTCTGACTTGCAAAGTCAATTATATAGACAGGGTGTGTGCTAGGGATTCACCGATATGACATTTTTGGCCAATACCGATATCCGATATTTTCCTTGGCAAAAAAAAACAATACCGATATCCGATATTTTCCTTGGGAAAAAACAACAACAATACCGATAAACGATATTTTGAATTTTTGTGGCTTTTTAAGCATTCTAGTACAATTAAACAGTTGGCCCAGCTTCGTCCGGGTTTGGCCCGGGGTAGGCCATCATTGTAAACTGACTTGTCTTGTTAAATAAAGGTTACACACACACACCACACTGACCAAAAAGTTATTTTGTTGGCAATTATGTATGTCCCCATTACCAGTAAAACATAATCCAAACCTATTTATTTCACTTACTTGCTGTGCTGTTTCGTTGTTCATTTGTTCAGTCATTTCATTCCAAACCAGGATTTCTATGAAATGCCGTGTGTCTTACTGTGTCAAAAAAATATACTATTTAACACTATGTGCCAATTAAGCTTGCTGACCAATCAGGACCTGAATATGACTGCATGTCACATAATAATTTAAAGCGTTCATACATTTTTTAACGTAGTTATTACACATTGATTACACTATCACTCGTATTTCATATGTCACAACGATTCATCGATAAGTATGCAACGATGCTGGTAAAGTTGCCTTGCGCACCTACAGTGCTGGTCATAGAAAAAGCTAGCTAACGTAAACTCACGTAAACTCGTACATCGCCTTGGTCCGAACAATTGCCCTTATTTTAGCGCACCAAAAACGTAATACTTCCAGATCAACTGTAATGTGAATACCATTGTAAAGCACAATTTCTCCCCTTTCCAACAGAATCAATTACATGACCTAAACGCTGCACCGTTTCTGCGTAATTCAAGAAGGCAATGAGCCCCGTCGGGTCTTTTTAAAAATGGCGGGTGGGGGAGTGAAACTCATGCGTGATAGTGAAAAGGAGAGATGTCGTGTGGGAAAATTGCTTTTTTTCACTCGATCTGTCCAACTTATCACCTTATCGCCTCTAAAATGTAAATAAAACACTATAAAGAGTTTATATAATGTGTCATTACATACCTATTTGAAGGTTTGTGTCAAATTTTAAATCGGGTTTTTAGGGCGGTGCTAAAGTGATCTTAGAAGTAAACAGCGGCTTTGAGAATGATGATCGCATGCAATGATGATGGAAAAAATGACAAGGTATCCCCCCTTACCCCGCCACTGTCCATTTCTTGTTTCTAAAGGATGAGAGAAGTGCTACACCTGGTGGAGAGAGATTGTAAGACAGAAATTGCTTTATGCGTGTGTAACAGTATAACTTTAGACCGTCCCCTCGCCCATACCCGGGCGCGAATCAGGGACCCTCTGCACACATCAACAACTGACACCCACGAAGCATCGTTACCCATCGCTCCACAAAAGCTGCGGCTGTTGCAGAGCAAGGGGAACCACTACTTCATTTCTCAGAGCAAGTGACGTCACCGATTGAAACACTATTTAGCGTGCACCACCGCTAACTAAGCTAGCTAGCGTTTCACATCTGTTACACGTGCTGTACGTTACGACATGACACGCCAAGATGTAACGGAGGGTCCGTTTTTTCAGCTTTTCTCCAATACTATAGAGCCGTTACCATGTCGATCAACGCTAGTATAGAAACCTAGTTCACACCCCCGATTTTGACGTCAACACAGTCGCTACAGTCCCATTAGTTTTCTTTGTAGCCTCGTTTGAATGTTGCAGTTGTGCACATTTGTACGGAATGGGGTGAGTTTACGTTAGCTCATGGATGCAAACAATGTTCTTCCCCAAAAAACATAGCAAACTATGGCTAGCTAACTATATAAATAGGTGTCATCATCTAAAAAATAAACAAATTTACAAGACAGTTCTTATTTGATTAATGGTGGTCGGACCCATCTATGTGAAGCTAGCCACAAAAAGGATTAGCCACAACAGTGGTCTTTGCGGTTAGTCTTCAAAATAAAAGTATGGCATAATCTACTACCTGTATTAATTTGCATCACTGTCAATGACATACTTTTATTTTGAAGGCAAACCACAAATTCCACTATTGTACATAATGCTTATTGTAGATTGCTTCACAACCCATAACCCGGTCAGGTCGAGCCTTGCAAGCCAGATGAAGCTAGCTGGCTGCTTATAACATTAGCTTTGGGCAACAGGGTTATGTAGCTGGCTAGCTATTTATTTTCATGAATTGAAGTTCAATTTCAATAGGCGAGCAAAACAAGTGGAAACCTAGCTAATGCTTACTCACAAGGATTCCAAAACGAATGCTAAGAATAATGAAAATGACTGCAGTTTCTACTGGTCATTGTTTTCAGGCAGGTTGTACTGGTGCTGGCTAGGTAACGTTACCAAGCTAAAGCTAGCTAGGTACTAAGCTAAAGCTAGCTACCCCAGAAGTTGCGGACGAACAAATGATGCTTTATTACCAACGCGGTTCCGTAAACAGATCGTTCGTGGCCGGTGTTTGCAAACTTCTTTGTACAGCTTTGACAGTGCTACTGTGTCTTTTTTGACACGTAAAGACCCAAACGGCGTTCCATTGTATGTATGTCGTGAAGCTAATAGCAGTGACGCTACCACTGTGTAACTCCGGTAGGTGCAACATCTGACAAATAGCGCACTTGGTAGTGTGTACCGGTCTTCGACCAGTCGGCGAAAACCAACATCACCCACGACAGAGAACGGTTGATTGTCAAGGGCAAGAGCAAATTCCATTATCTTGGCTTTAATGGATTTCACTGAAATGTTCTTACTCTTTCAAATGACTGCTCGTCTTGTTGACTGCTCGATCCACACAGCAGACATTGTGGGCTAGGTTAGGAATGCTGTGTTGCACATGTAGCTCAAAAATTGTACGTGGCGTCATTACGCCATCCACCTACGTCATATAGGTATTCATGTCCGCTTTGACATCGGTTTAGCCAATCGGCGTTAAACTAGACGTCGGGCCAATAACGATGTTGCCATTTTTAGCTAATGCCATTTTTAGCTAATGCCAGTTTATCACAGTGCCATCCGTTTTGTCACTAAAGCACCTCATACCACCCACCACTGTGACTTGTATGCTCTAGTCGGCTGGCCCTCGCTCCATATTCGTCGCCAGACCCACTGGTTCCAGGTCATCTACAAGGCCATGCTAGGTAAAGCTCCGCCTTATCTCAGTTCCCTGGTCACGATAGCAACACCCACCCGTAGCACACGCTCCAGCAGGTGTATCTCACTGATCATCCCTAAAGCCAACACCTCATTTGGCCGCCTTTCGTTCCAGTTTTCTGCTGCCTGTGACTGGAACGAATTGCAGAAATCACTGAAGCTGAAGACTTTTATCTCCCTCACCAACTTCAAACATCTGCTATCTGAGCAGCTAACCGATCGCTGCAGCTGTACATAGTCTTATCGGTAAATAGCCCACCCAATTATACCTACCTCATCTCCATACTGTTTTTATTTATTTACTTTTCTGCTCTTTTGCACATCAATATCTCTAGCTGTACATGACCATCTGATCATTTATCACTCCAGTGTTAATCTGCAAAATTGTAATTATTTGCCTACCTCCTCATGCCATTTGCACACAATGTATATAGACCCTTTTTTTTCTACTGTGTTATTGACTTGTTTATTGTTTACTCAATGTGTAACTCTGTGTTGTCTGTTCACACTGCTATGCTTTATCTTGGCCAGGTCGCAGTTGCAAATGAGAACTTGTTCTCAACTAGCCTACCTGGTTAAATAAAGGTTAAATAAAAAAATAAAAAATAAAAATATATGTTCACTGATATATCGTGCATCCCTAGTGTGTGCCTTTTCAAATCATGTCCAATCAATTTAAATTTACCACAGGTGGATTCCAATCAAGTTGTAGAAACATCTCAATGATGATAAATGGAAACAGGATCCACCCCAGCTCAATTTGGAGTCTCATAGTAAAGGGTCTGAATAATAATGTATATAAGGAATTTCTGTTCTATATTTTTAATACATTTGCTAAAATTTCTAAAAACCTGTTTTCGCTTTGTCATTATGGGATACTGTCTGTAGATTGATGAGGAAAAAAAAGATTTTATCAATTTTAGAATAAGCTACAAAGTGACCAGTCTGTCTGGCCAATACAATCTGTAGGCTACACAGTGACCAGTCTGTCTGGCCAATACAATCTGTAGGCTACACAGTGACCAGTCTGTCTGGCCAATATAATCTGTAGGCTACACAGTGACCAGTCTGTCTGGCCAATACAATCTGTAGGCTACACAGTGACCAGTCTGTCTGGCCAATACAATCTGTAGGCTACAAAGTGACCAGTCTGTCTGGCCAATACAATCTGTAGCCTACACAGTGACCAGTCTGTCTGGCCAATACAATCTGTAGGCTACACAGTGACCAGTCTGTCTGGCCAATACAATCTGTAGGCTACACAGTGACCAGTCTGTCTGGCCAATACAATCTGTAGGCTACAAAGTGACCAGTCTGTCTGGCCAATACAATCTGTAGGCTACACAGTGACCAGTCTGTCTGGCCAATACAATCTGTAGGCTACACAGTGACCAGTCTGTCTGGCCAATACAATCTGTAGGCTACACAGTGACCAGTCTGTCTGGCCAATACAATCTGTAGGCTACACAGTGACCAGTCTGTCTGGCCAATAAAATCATTTGGCTACATAGTGACCAGTCTGTCTGGCCAATGCAATCTGTAGGCTACACAGTGACCAGTCTGTCTGGCCAATACAATCTGTAGGCTACACAGTGACCAGTCTGTCTGGCCAATACTATCTGGCCAATAAAATCATTTGGCTACATAGTGACCAGTCTGTCTGGCCAATGCAATCTGTAGGCTACACAGTGACCAGTCTGTCTGGCCAATACAATCTGTAGGCTACACAGTGACCAGTCTGTCTGGCCAATAAAATAGTTTGGCTACACAAAGTGACATTTCAGTGTCTCCCATGTTGGCAAATTGATCTTGACTAGTCTGTCTGGCCAATACAATCATTAGGCTACACAGAAGGAGAGACTTCCAGAAGATTGTCTTCATCGGTGTCAATAAATGAACTCAACAAAACAAACTTCTACGTAACGTTTTCTCGAACACAGATCAAGCCGAGTTCTGGCGTAAAAAAAAGCAAGCTCAATGGAGCCTCTCCTTTGAAAGGGGCCGGAAACCTCTCCGCAACTGTGCATGTAATCCTACACATAGGCAGTCATATGGCATGCATCACTGCATCACTACAGACATCGGCACACATTCCTCAAACAAGCTTGTCTTTGACGCACAGAAGGGCAGTTTGTTTTATGAAAGCTTTATCGTCAACAGGAAACATTAATTATTCATCTATGCCATTTTTTTTTTTTAAACACCAGTGAATATAACCCGAAGGCAACGTTCAAAGACTAGAGCCCAGAGCACCATACTGCTGTCACCACGTCCCTGTGTCTGTGTCTGAGTGTGTGTCCCAGTACCCCACAGGTACATCACACAGTCCTTTCGCTGACCGCCTGGTCTGTGTGTTGGGAAGCTGTGATGACACACGTCTCTGCTACAGCCAGACAGTCTCGTGTCCCTGTTTTATTCTCAGCATCACAGATGTTATGATCGTTCTATTATGCACACGGCATTATGTCAAGTCAAATTTTGATATGACAGGGGACACAATCTGATGTGTTTATTACAAGGCAATCAAAAATAAATAGAATAATGTTTCACTGTCATTTATGCCAAACTACTATGTATTCATGAAATTAAATGACTAATTGCAATCACATACTTGGTGGTTAAGTCCTAGTATTACATGTATTTCAGCTTGAGTACTTAATTAATGTACAACATGAAGAGGGGATCATTAGCGTATGAAACACATGAAAAAACAAACACTTTCAGGTCATTTTTATGTCAATTCTGATTGGTTAATTGCAGACAATAAGGTACTTTTCATGATATCCCTATCAGAATGACATAGAACACTTTGAAACCAATGGCACGCTGCTAGCTGTTTGGTGGACACCCCCAGTGGCACGCTGCTAGCTGTTTGGTAGACACCCCCAGTGGCACACTGCTAGCTGTTTGGTAGACACCCCCAGTGACACACTGCTAGCTGTTTGGTGGACACCCCCAGTGGCACACTGCTAGCTGTTTGGTGGACACCCCCAGTGGCACGCTGCTAGCTGTTTGGTAGACACCCCCAGTGACACACTGCTAGCTGTTTGGTAGACACCCCCAGTGGCACACTGCTAGCTGTTTGGTAGACACCCCCAGTGACACCCTGCTAGCTGTTTGGTAGACACCCCCAGTGACACACTGCTAGCTGTTTGGTAGACACCCCCAGTGACACACTGCTAGCTGTTTGGTAGACACCCCCAGTGGCACACTGCTAGCTGTTTGGTGGACACCCCCAGTGGCACGCTGCTAGCTGTTTGGTAGACACCCCCAGTGGCACGCTGCTAGCTGTTTGGTGGACACCCCCAGTGGCACGCTGCAAGCTGTTTGGTAGACACCCCCAGTGACACACTGCTAGCTGTTTGGTAGACACCCCCAGTGACACACTGTTAGCTGTTTGGTAGACACTCCCAGTGGCACACTGTTAGCTGTTTGGTAGACACCCCCAGTGGCACACTGCTAGCTGTTTGGTGGACACCCCCAGTGGCACGCTGCTAGCTGTTTGGTAGACACCCCCAGTGGCACACTGCTAGCTGTTTGGTAGACACCCCCAGTGGCACACTGCTAGCTGTTTGGTAGACACCCCCAGTGACACACTGCTAGCTGTTTGGTGGACACGTCTGTATTGTAAAACATGTATTTCCAACCAACAACCTCTGACATTCATATTAATAGTTCCAACTGAGCATCCAGTTTTTAAACCGAGGGCAAATGATGCAATGTACACCTATGCTTTTTTTTGCTCAGTGACTGTGGGGCTGAGTGCCTCAGGCATAGTCTCTTAACACCTGTTGTTATAGCGAAACGACAAGTCACTACACAGGTATACGTGCAACTTAATGTGAAGCGTTATCATTTTCTGATCGTGGAGTTCCCATTTTCTGATAGTCTTTTACGGTATAATTATGAACAAATCAGCAGAAGAAGAAAAAGCGTAGCATGCAAACAGCTGTACAAAAAAAATAAAGATGGATTTGATTGTAACAACAGTTGCATAACGGTCTGTGTCCTATTCATTTAAAACTGCCGGAGCATCGTTAGTATCCTAATGAGTGTCGTAATATCGATATGCAAAGAAGGTTTCACTGCACTGTGCTACAATTAGCTGCTGCAGTAGATATATCTATATCCTATATGGCACTGCAATAGCCTAGGCTATCATTCACTGTGTGTTCCACCTGTAGCAATCCTTCTTGT
>NC_088224.1:91478978-91518978 GCF_036934945.1 Oncorhynchus masou masou
AGAACGCCCGTTGCTTCTCTCCACAGGTTCCAGAACCACGCCCGTTGCTTCCCTCCACAGGTTCCAGAACCACGCCCGTTGCTTCCCTCCACAGGTTCCAGAACCACGCCCGGTGCTTCCCTCCACAGGTTCCAGAACCACGCCCGGTACTTCCCTCCACAGGTTCCAGAACCACGCCGGATCAAGTCCTCCACAGGTTCCAGAACCACGCCACAGTTTCTCTCCACAGGTTCCAGAACCACGCCCGTTGCTTCTCTCCACAGGTTCCAGAACCACGCCCGTTGCTTCTCTCCACAGGTTCCAGAACCAAGCCCGGTGCTTCCTCCACAGTTCCAGAACCACGCTTCCCTCCACAGGTTCCAGAACTTCCCTCCAATAGGTTCCAGAACCACGCCCGTTGCTTAAAACACGTTCCAGAACCACGCCCGGTGCTTCCCTCCACAGGTTCCAGAACCACGCCCGGTACTTCCCTCCACAGGTTCCAGAACCACGCCCGGTACTTCCCTCCAAAGGTTCCAGAACCATATGGACAGATGTAACGGTGTCAGATTAAGTATTGGATAAACTCACCCCACAGCTTGAAATGTTGTCAATAGTGCCGTTGAATTGGATAATTTTTTTGCGTGGCGCATGATTAAAACACGTTAAGAGACGTTCTCAAGCAGAGACGTCAAATGTGATGATGAGGCAGAGGGTGCGAGATCAAGTACCTGCAATGATGTTGTGAGAAAGGAAGGAATTGCTGCTAAGCAGGCAAGTGTATCCTGTTACACAAAGACTGGGCTATTTGAAACCTTTTTATTATGGAAAACCAAGTGAAAATAAAGGAATAAAGATGATTAAAACACGTTAAGAGAGCGAGGCACTCCCTTAAATAAAGGAATAAAGATGATTAAAACACGTTAAGAGAGCGAGGCACTCCCTTAAATAAAGGAATAAAGATGATTAAAACACGTTAAGAGAGCGAGGCACTCCCTTAAATAAAGGAATAAAGATGATTAAAACACGTTAAGAGAGCAGGCACTCCCTTAAATAAAGGAATAAAGATGATTAAAACACGTTAAGAGAGCGAGGCACTCCCTTAAATAAAGGAATAAAGATGATTAAAACACGTTAAGAGAGCCACTCCCTTAAATAAAGGAATAAAGATGATTAAAACACGTTAAGAGAGCGAGGCACTCCCTTAAATAAAGGAATAAAGATGATTAAAACACGTTAAATAAAGGAATAAAGATGATTAAAACACGTTAAGCGAGGCACTCCCTTAAATAAAGGAATAAAGATGATTAAAACACGTTAAGAGAGCGAGGCACTCCCTTAAATAAAGGAATAAAGATGATTAAAACACGTTAAGAGAGCGAGGCACTCCCTTAAAAGTGTGAAAGGAAAGGCACTGTCATAAAGATGATTAAAACACGTTAAGAGAGCGAGGCTCCCTAAATAAAGGAATAAAGATGATTAAAACACGTTAAGAGAGCGAGGCACTCCCTTAAATAAAGTGTGAAGAGCATGATCCCCAAAGGCTATGATGATACCTGATTAAATCCCTGTTAATAAGAATGACCTGCCATTCATGAACATGATCCCCTACTGCACAAGCATGATCCCCGGCTACTGCACAAAGCATGATCCCCGGGCTACTGCACAGCACAAAGCATGATCCCCGGGCTACTGCACAGAGCATGATCCCCGGGCTACTGCACAGAGCATGATCCCCGGGCTACTGCACAAAGCATGATCCCCGGGCTACTGCACAGCTACTGCACAGAGCATGATCCCCGGGCTACTGCACAGAGCATGATCCCCGGGCTACTGCACAGAGCACAGAGCATGATCCCCGGGCTACTGCACAGAGCACAGAGCATGATCCCCGGGCTACTGCACAGAGCACAGAGCATGATCCCCGGGCTACTGCACAGAGCACAGAGCATGATCCCCGGGCGCGTGCACAGAGCACAGAGCATGATCCCCGGGCTACTGCACAGAGATGATCCCCGGGCTACTGCACAGAGCACAGAGCATGATCCCGGGCTACTGCACTGCACAGAGCACAGAGCATGATCCCGGGCTACTGCACAGAGCACAGAGCATGATCCCCGGCTACTGCACAGAGCACACAGCATGATCCCCGGGCTACTGCACAGAGCACAGAGCATGATCCCCGGGCTACTGCACAGAGCACAGAGCATGATCCCCGGGCTACTGCACAGAGCACAGAGCATGATCCCGGGCTACTGCACAGAGCACAGAGCATGATCCCGGGCTACTGCACATGATCCCGGGCTACTGCACAGAGCACAGAGCATGATCCCCGGGCTACTGCACAGAGCATGATCCCCGCTACTGCACAAGCATGATCCCGGGCTACTGCACAGAGCATGATCCCCGGGCTACTGCACAGATGATCCCCGGGCTACTGCATGATCCCCGGGCTACTGCACAGAGCATGATCCCCGGGCTACTGCACAGAGCACAGAGCATGATCCCGGGCTACTGCACAGAGCATGATCCCGGGCTACTGCACAGAGCATGATCCCCGGCTACTGCACAGAGCATGATCCCAGGGCTACTGCACAGAGCACAAAGCATGATCCCGGGCTACTGCACAGAGCATGATCCCCGGGCTACTGCACAGAGCATGATCCCCTACTGGGCTCCCGGGCTACTGCACAGAGCACAAATAATGATCCCCGGGCTACTGCACAAAGCAGGAACATGATCCCAGGGCTACTGCACAGAGCACAAAGCATGATCCCCGGGCTACTGCACAAAACATGATCCCCGGGCTACTGCACAAAGCACAAAACATGATCCCCGGGCCACTGCACAAAGCACAAAACATGATCCCAGGGCTACTGCACAAAGCACAAAACATGATCCCCGGGCTACTGCACAAAACATGATCCCCGGGCTACTGCACAAAGCACAAAACATGATCCCCGGGCTACCGCACAAAGCACAAAACATGATCCCAGGGCTACTGCACAAAGAATGATCCCCGGGCTACTGCACAGAGCATGAACATGATCCCAGGGCTACTGCACAAAGAATGATCCCAGGGCTACTGCACAAAGAATGATCCCAGGGCTACTGCACAGAGCATGAACATGATCCCAGGGCTACTGCACAGAGCATGAACATGATCCCAGGGCTACTGCACAAAGCACAAAACATGATCCCAGGGCTACTGCACAAAGCACAAAACATGATCCCAGGGCTACTGCCCTGGGCCGAAGTATCTGGGAATAAGATTATCCATTTATAGACATCGTTGAATGTGTCCCTCAAGTTAATTTTCATGAAAAAGTCTTAGGCATGATTTATATGTCAGCATGCGATATGAGAAACTCTCAAAACTATAAATATACAGACAAAAAAAAAAACATTCAGTCTTCCCTGTCTATTCACAGAAGGCAAAAGGGTTGCTCGTGATACATTTTCTGGTCCTTGAACTTGTCACAACCCCCCCCCCCCCCCCCCCCAGCTGTATAATAAATGTACACAAACCATCTATATGTCTGTATGCTACCTACACTGAGTAGACCAAATATTAGGAACACCTTCCCAAATATTGAGTTGCACCCCCCTTGCTTTGTTCTCAGAACAGCCTCAATTTGTTGGGAGTATGGACTCCACAAGGAGTCGAAAACATTCCTTAGGGATGCTGGCCCATATTGACTACAATGGTTCCCATAGTTGTGTCAAATTGGCTGGATGTGCCTGGCACATGCTACCATACCCCGTTCAAAGGCACTTCAATATTTTGTCTTGGCCATTCACCCGCTGAATGGCACATATACACAATCCATGTCTCAATTGTGTCAAGGTTTAAAAATCCATCTTTAAACGGTCTTCTCCCCTTCATCTTCGCTGATTTGAAGTTGCAATTTTGATTGTATGAACACAGATTTGATTGTTTTGTGAAGAAGAGAGTTCTATGTAAAATAAAGAAGAAACAGCATAAGCACCTCAACATTTTAAATCACGATTTTTCCATCGACAAAGTCTGACAGGCACCAGGGTGATGCAGCATGGCAGCCATTTTGTGCCCAAGGCCATTTTGGGGCCAACAACACCAGTGCTTCAGTGGTGGGTGTAGTGATTAAGTGAAGAGCCAGCAGGAACCAGTTTCCTCCTCTGTGGTGAGATGGGACACATCCTTAAGGCGCCAGCTAGCTACAGTTCGGCTGGCACCTAGCCGTAGGCAAACAAGTGTGCTCACATACTCCCTTGAAAAATGTGAAAAAAGTGGCAATAGTACTGTTTGTCTATATTGAGATGCCGTAGCCAGAATACACTTCAAAATAGTCAGAATTCATCTGAGATAATTTATGAAATCTGTCATTCATTTTAACGTTTTGCAGAGATCTTAGACGCGCAATTTTACATTTAACTAAGAGGTCTGGTGCAGTATTTCTCAAGTGAAAAAAATGGGCATGAAAACTAGTCGTCTCTTGTTGAACGACAATAAAAAAAACACTTCATTGAAGAATCCCTACTGTTGACCAATCACCGACAAAAGGGGTAGACTTCAGCTACAGATTTCGGCTTGCCTCACGGATTTTGTGTTTGTGTGTGTGCACGAACAGCTGAAAAAAAAAAAGAAACTTGACTAAGACCAAAACAAAAAAAAATCATAAAATATAATTATAATGTTATACACACACTGTTTCTGAACAGTTTTGGATGGGAAGCATACTGACGCCTTTAGTGTCCCAGTGGCTGGTCAGTAAGGAGTGGTGAGATGGCACCCTTTGCCCCTTATACACTACTTTTGAACAGAGCCTTATTGGTATAGGATGGGGACTAGGGTGCCTTTTGGGAGCCATCACTCACTCTCACCAATGGCTGCAGAGTAACAGTAATTAGTGCAGATAGGTTGGATGAATCATTACATACATTTTGAGGCTCTCGCTGAGAGGTGACTGACAGGGAGATGAGGGTTCGAATGGTAGTGCACTACATAGTGCGTCATATTGAGACGTATCACTTAGTGTCCCAGCGGCAGGTCAGCAGGGAACCAGTTTCCTCCTCTGTGGTTAGATAGGCTTCGTCAAAAACGGCACATTATTCTGTACATTTGACCAGAGCCCTATGGGCCCCTATCTCCTATACAGAGCACTATGGGCCCCTAATTCCTATACAGAGCCCTATAGGCCTCTATTTCCTATACAGAGCCCTATAGGCCTCTATTTCCTATACAGAGCCCTATAGGCCTCTATTTCCTATACAGAGCCCTATGGGCCCCTATTTCCTATATAGAGCCCTATAGGTACCCTATTTCCTATATGGTGCAGAGCCCCTATGTCCCAGGGCCGGTCGTCGTATTTCTATACAGAGCCCTATGGGCCTCTATTTCCTATACAGAGCCCTATGGGTGTGGCCTCTATTTCCTATACAGAGCCCTAAGTGTCTCTATTTCCTATACAGAGCCCTATGATCCTGGCCTCTATTTCCACCTGAGATAGAGAGCACAAACAGGGCCCCATTTAGCTATACAGAGCAAAATAGGTGCCCAGCAATGATGGACTGCCTATGAACAAATAAGAGCCCTATGGGCCCCTATTTCCTATATAGAGCCCGTGTCAAAAGTAGTACACCATATCGGGAATATGGTGCAATTTGAGACGCATCCTTAGTGTCCCAGAGGCCGGTCGTCGTAGATGCTATACCCCAGAGTGGGTGGGGCCTTCCTCCTCCTCGCTGTGGAAACCACAGTGGGTGTGGCTGTGGGCGTGTCGACGGCGTGTGGCCTCCAATAGGGAGTCGTCAGGGACAGGAAGTGTCTCATAAAGCAAAGCGTTCAGGGTCACCTCGTAGATCCTGGCCTCTGGAAACTCCACCTGAGATAGAGAGACGGACAAACAGGGTCAACATTAAGATAGCTAGCTACAGTACAAAAGATAGTGTGCCTGTGTCAGCAATGATGGACTGCCATGAACAAATAAGTGAGTGAGTGAGTGAGTGAGTGAGTGAGTGAGTGAGTGAGTGAGTGAGTGAGTGTGTGTGAGTGAGTGTGTGTGTCAAACCCCTAACCAACCTTGGTCTGTTTTTTCTCTGTGGCGTAGACTATGGATGTGCAGCAGACCTCTGCCAGTTTGCGTCCCTGTCCGTAGAACGACCAGCAGCAGATCTCGTCGCCGATCACGTCCTTGATGAAGAGAACACGGCCATTGTAGCTCAGAGACAGCTGGTCAAACAGCTCAATGTTCTTCAACAGGTTGTCGTCTGAATTACTGTGGAGAAATTACAACCCACGGGTCAACAGGTTGTCGTCTGAATTACTGTGGAGGAATTACAACCCACGGGTCAACAGGTTGTCGTCTGAGTTACTGTGGAGGAATTACAACCCACGGGTCAACAGGTTGTCGTCTGAATTACTGTGGAGGAATTACAACCCACGGGTCAACAGGTTGTCGTCTGAATTACTGTGGAGGAATTACAACCCACGGGTCAACAGGTTGTCGTCTGAATTACTGTGGAGGAATTACAACCCACGGGTCAACAGGTTGTCGTCTGAATTACTGTGGAGGAATTACAACCCACGGGTCAACAGGGTTCAACAGGTTGTCGTCTGAATTACTGTGGAGGAATTACAACCCACGGGTCAACAGGTTGTCGGAGGAGGAATTACAACCCACGGGTCAACAGGTTGTCGTCTGAATTACTGTGGAGGAATTACAACAGGTTGTCGTCTGACTGGGTCAACAGGTTGTCGTCTGAATTACTGTGGAGGAATTACAACCCACGGGTCAACAGAATTACAACCCACGGGTCAACAGGTTGTCGTCTGAGTTACTGTGGAGGAATTACAACCCACGGGTCAACAGGTTGTCGTCTGAGTTACTGTGGAGGAATTACAACCCACGGGTCAACAGGTTGTCGTCTGAATTACTGTGGAGGAATTACAACCCACGGGTCAACAGGTTGTCGTCTGAGTTACTGTGGAGGAATTACAACCCACGGGTCAACAGGTTGTCGTCTGAGTTACTGTGGAGGAATTACAACCCACGGGTCAGGAGGTTGTCGTCTGAATTACTGTGGAGGAATTACAACCCATGGGTCAGAAGGTACAGCATTCCATTGTCAACACAGAGGACATAACGAGTACTTGACATTAGAGGCCCTCACTAAGCACTTACCAACAGTCATGAACTATTACTGACTCTCCAAACAACAGAACAAGCACAGGGATGCCATTTTGTAAGGCACTATACTTGTAGTACCTCACCTAGTATAGGAGTACTTGTTGTTGCTTCTTTTGTACAGCAGCTTCACCACAGGCTTGGTGCAGGCCTGGATCAGTCTCTCTTCCTCCTTGGCAGAGGTGACAACAGGGATTACACACAGAGACTGCTCCTTCTGGTCCTGTTAATCAAAACAGACACCACAGGCAGGCTGGTACAGTACATAAGAGAAAAAGAGGACCTGAACCAGTCTAAACAATGTCTGGTTCCACTCTCACTGGCTCTGTGCTGCTGAACAATACCAAGGATGCATGTCAGGACTAGAGGTCGACCGATTCATCGGAATGGTCGATTAATTAGGGCCGATTTCAAGTTTTCATAGCAATCGGTAATCTGCATTTTTGGATGCCGATTATGGCCGATTACATTGCACTCCACGAGAAGACTGCGTGGCAAGCTGACCACCTGTTACGCGAGCGCAGCAAGGAAGTAAGTTGCTAGCTAGCATTAAACTTATCTTATAAAAAACAATCAATCTTAACATAATCACTAGTTAACTACACATGGTTGATGATATTACTAGTTTAACTAGCTTGTCCTGCGTTGCATATAATCGATGCGGTGCCTGTTAATTTATCATCGAATCGCAGCCTACTTCTTAAACGGGTGAATTTAACAAGCGCATTCACGATTCCTGTCGTTGCACCAGTGTACCGAACCATAAGCATCAATGCCTTTCTTAAAATCAATACACAAGTATATATTTTTTTAAACCTGCATATTTAGTTAAAATAAATTCATGTTAGCAGGCAATATTAACTAGGGAAATGGTGTCACTTCTCTTGCAACAGAGTCAGGGTATATGCAGCAGTTTGGGCTGCATGGCTCATTGCGAACTGTGCGAAGACCATTTCTTCCTAACAAAGACCGTAATTAATTTGCCAGAATTTTACATAATTATGACATAACATTGAAGGTTGTGCAATGTAACAAGAATATTTAGACTTAGGGATGCCACCCGTTAGATAAAATACAGAACGGTTCCGTATTTCACTAAAATAATAAACGTTTTGTTTTCGGAATGATAATTAATTAATTCTACCACATTCATCACCAAAGGCTCATATTTCTGTGTGTTTATTATATTATAATTAAGTCTATGATTTGATATTTGATAGTGCAGTCTGACTGAGCACTGGTAGGCAGCAGCAGGCTCGTAAGCGTTCATTCAAACAGCACTTTCCTGCGTTTGCCAGCAGCTCTTAGCAATGCTTGAAGCACAGCCCTGTTTATGACTTCAAGCCTGTCAACTCCAGAGATTAGGCTGGCAATACTATAGTGCCTATAAGAACATCAAATAGTCAAAGGTATATAAAATAAAAATGGTATAGAGAGAAAAAGTCCTATAATAACTACAACCTAAAACCTCTTACCTGGGAATATTGAAGACTCATGTTAAAAGGAACCACCAGCTTTCATATGTTCTCATGTTCTGAGCAAGGAACTGAAGCGTTAGCTTTTTTACATAGCACATATTGCACTTTTACTTTCTTCTCCAAAACTTTGTTTTTGCATTATTTAAACCAAATTGAACATCTTTCATTATTTATTTGAGACTAAATTAATTTTTATTTGTGTATTATATTAAGTTAAAATAAATGTGTTCATTCAGTATTGTTGTAATTGTCATTATTACACACACACACACACACACACACACAGTGGGGAGAACAAGTATTTGATACATTGACGATTTTGCAGGTTTTCCTACTTACAAAGCACGTAAAGGTCTGTAATTTTTTATCATAGGTACACTTCAACTGTGAGAGACAGAATCTAAAACAAAACAAAAATTTAAATCACGTATGATTTTTAAGTAATTAATTTGCATTTTATTGCATGACATAAGTATTTGATACATCAGAAAAGCATAACTTAATATTTGGTACAGAAACCTTTGTTTGCAATTACAGAGATCATACGTTTCCTGTAGTTCTTGACCAGGATTTTGGCCCACTCCTCCTTACAGACCTTCTCCAGATCCTTCAGGTTTCGGGACTGTCACTGGGCAATCAACTCCCTCCAAAGATTTTCTATTGGGTTCAGGTCTGGAGACTGGCTAGGCCACTCCAGGACCTTGAGATGCTTCTTACGGAGCCACTCCTTAGTTGCCCTGGCTGTGTGTTTTGGGTCGTTGTCATGCTGGAAGACCCATCTTCAATGCTCTTAGTGAGGGAAGGAGGTTGTTGGCCAAGATCTCGCGATACAAGGCCCCATCCATCCTCCCCTCAATACGGTGCAGTCGTCCTGTCTCCTTTGCAGAAAAGCATCCCCAAAGAATGATATTTCCACCTCCATGCTTCACGGTTGGGATGGTGTCCTTGGGGTTGTACTGTGGTTTAGACCAAAAGCTCTATTTTTGTCTCATCAGACCACATGACCTTCTCCCATTCCTCCTACGAATCATCCAGATGGTCATTGGCAAACTTCATGCCTGGACATGCGCTCCTCTTACACTTATGGTGGCGCTATTTCATTTTTGAAGAAAAACGTGCAAACAAGATATTTTGTCACAAAAAGATGCTCGACTATGCATATAATTGCTACTTTGAAAGAAAACACTCTGAAGAAATACAAATATCTTCTCTGCGTGCCCTTTAACGTGAGCTTCAGGCAAAACCAAGATGACTTGGCATCCAGGAAATGACAAGGATTTTTGAGGCCACTTTCATGATCTCCTTATATGGCTGTGAACGCAAGAGGAATGAGTCTGCCCTTTCTGTCGTTTCCCCAAGGTGTCTGCATTGTGACGTTCAGATCTTGACCATAAGAGACCACATTTACCACGTGTCCGCCCGGTGTCCTGCGCTTTGGTGCGCAAAAGTCACCTGCCAGTATTTTTCCATCCAAACAAGCTGAACTGCATGTCAATGAAGAGATATGTGAAAAAACACCTTGAGGATTGATTCCAAACAACGTTTGCCATGTTTCTATATTATGTAGTTAATCCGGAAAAAGTTTCACGTTGTAGGTGACTGCATTTTCGGTTCGTTTCGGTAGCCAGGCGCAATGTAGAAAACGGAACGATTTCTCCTACCACAGACGCTTTCCACTGCGCATTTGGTATGTGGCTGGGAGTCTCCTCATTGAAAACATCAGAAGCTCTTCAAAGGTAAATGATTTTATTTATTTGGTTATCTGGCTTTTGTGAAAATGTTGCGTGCTACATGCTACACAAAATGCTATGATAGCTTTGCATACTCTTACACAAATTAGTCAATTTCTATGGTTCAAAAGCATATTTTGAAAATCTGAGATGACAGTGTTGTTAAGAAAAGGCTAAGCTTGAGAGCAAACGCATTATTTTAATTTTATTTGCGATTTTCAGAAATCGTTAACGTTGCGTTATGCTAATGAGCCTGAGGCTTAGTCACAATCCCGGATCCGGGATGGGGAGTTTCGCTGAGCCGGAGACATGGGACACTGTAGGTGATCCCGCGGGAGTATTTTAATCCATGACGGCGCAGTGTGTTACTAATGGTTTTCTTTAAGACTGTGGTCCCAGCTCTCTTCAGGTCATTGACCAGGTCCTGCCGTGTAGTTCTGGGCTGATCCCTCACCTTCCTCATGATCATTGATGCCCCACGAGGTGAGATCTTGCAAGGAGCCCCAGACCGAGGGTGATTGACCGTCATCTTGAACTTCTTCCATTTTATAATAATTGCGCCAACAGTTGTTGCCTTCGCACCAAGCTGCTTGCCTACTGTCCTGTAGCCCATCCCAGCCTTGTGCAGGTCTACAATTTAACCCTGATGTCCTTACACAGCTCTCTGGTCTTGGCCATTGTGGAGAGGTTGGAGTCTGTTTGATTGAGTGTGTGGACAGGTATTTTATACAGGTAACGAGTTCAAACTGGTGCAGTTAATACAGGTAATGAGTGGAGAACAGGAGGGATTCTTAAAGAAAAACTAACAGGTCTGTGAGAGTCGGAATTCTTACTGGTTGGTAGGTGATCAAATACTTATGTCATGTAAAGGCCATTTGAACAACTCAGGTCGGGAGGTGACTTTACTGACTGAAGCATGCCCACGGAACTGGAACGGACCGCAAATGAACCCTCACGCCCGACATAGAAGAGTGTAAAGATTATGTTGAAACCTGTATTCACTCAACTCTGTAAAAAATTAAATTAAATGTAAAAAAAATCTGAGGTTGAGTGACTCTTACATTTCCTTATTAAAAGACTCCAAGATGTAATAATAGCCTTTAAGAAGTATATTCCAATCTAAAAACTGTGGAATCATAAACCGTTTAGTGACATCGGCTATCTGTCATAAAAAAAAATTTAAAAGGAGGACATGATATGAACGAAATATGAATTCAACGTGGTATTGGATTCAAGACTCCTTAGCATAGATGTGGTAAAGAGATCAATGGAATGCAGGCCATGGAGGATAGAAGAAGGACGTTTGGGTTAGTGGATATTGGAATAGTCGGAAGTTTACATACACCTTAGCCAAACTCAGATCTTCACAATTTCTGACATTTAATCCTAGTAAAAAACCCTGTTTTAGGTCCATTAGGATCACCACTTTATTTTAAGAATGTGAAATGTCAGAATAATAATTGAGAGAATGATTTATTTCAGCTTTTATTTCTAATCATCACATCCCCAGTGGGTCAGAGGTTTACATTCACTCAATTAGTATTTGGTAGCATTACCTTTACATTGTTTAACTTGGTTTCGGGTAGCCTTCCACAAGCTTCCCAAAATAAATTGGGTGAATTTTGGCCCATTCCTCCTGACAGAGGTGGTGTAACTGAGTCAGGTTTGTAGGCCTACTTGCTCGCACACGCTTTTTCAGTTCTGCCCACAAATTTTCTATAGGATTGAGGTCAGGGCTTTGTGATGGCCACGCCAATACCTTGACTTTGTTGTCCTTAAGCCGTTTTGCTACAACTTTGGAAGTATGCTTGGAGTCATTGTCCATTTGGAAGACCCATTTGCGACCAAGCTTTAACTTCCTGACTGATGTCTTGAGATGTTGCTTCAAAATATCCACATAATTTTCCTACCTCATGATGCCATCTGTATTGTGAAGTGCACCAGTTCCTCCTGCAGCAAAGCACCCACACAACATGATGCTGCCACGCCCGTGCTTCACGGTTGCGAAGGTGTTCCTCGGCTTGCAAGCCTCCCCCTTTTTCCTCCAAACATAACGATGTTCATTACGGCCAAACAGATCTATTTTTGTTTCATCAGACCAGAGGTCATTTCTCCAAAAAGTACGATCTTTGTTCCCATGTGCAGTTGCAAACCGTAGTCTAGCTTTTTTTAATGGCAGTTTTGGAGCAGTCGCTTCTTCCTTGCTGAGCGGCCTTTCAGGTTATGTCGATATTGGACTCGTTTTACTGTGGATATAGATACTTTTGTACCTTTTTCCTCCAGCATCTTCACAAGGTCCATTGCTGTTGTTCTGGGATTGATTTGCACTTTTCGCACCAAAGTACGTTCATCTAGGAGACAGAACGCATCTCGAACGGTATGACGACTGTGTGGTCCCATGGTGTTTATACTTGCATACTAGGTCTACAATTTATTTTCTAAGGTCTTGGCTGATATCTTTTGATTTTCCCATGATGTCAAGCAAAGAGGAACTGAGTTTGAAGGTAGGCCTTGAAATACATCCACAGGTACACCTCCAATGGATTCAAATGATGTCAATCAGCCTATCAGAAGCTTCTAAAGCCATGATATCATTTTCTGGAAATTTCCAAGCTGTTTAAAAGGCACAGTCAATTTAGTGTATGTAAACTTCTGACCCACTGGAATTGTGATACAGTGAATTATAAGTGAAATAATCTGTCTGCAAACAATTGTTGGAAAAATGACTTGTGTCATGTACAAAGTAGATGTCCTAACAGACTTGCCAAAACTATAGTTTGTGAACAAGAAATTTGTGGAGTGGTTGAAAAAGGAGTTTTAATGACTCCAACCTAAATGTATATAAACTTCCGTTTTAATTCTATTGACTCCAACTATTGGACTAAGTTAGTTGTATTGGATAAACTTATTCTATTGGACTGTTACCTTCTATTGGACTGTATATTCTATTTCTATTGGACTGTATGAGATTCAACTGTATATTCTATTGGACTGTATGAGTTAGTTGATAGTTGAATATAACCTATATTCTATTGGACTGTATGAGTTAGTTGATAGTTGAATATAACCTATATTCTATTGGACTGTATGAGTTAGTAGATAGTTGAATATAACCTATATTCTATTGGACTGTATGAGATAGTTGAATATAACATCCATATTCTATTGGACTGTATGAGATAGTTACCTACTGATTTATATAACCCCAACTATGTATTTCACTATTGGACTGTATGAGATAGTAGATAGTTGAATATAACCTATATTCTATTGGACTGTATGAGTTAGTAGAATGTATTGGGGTAGGCATCCATACAAATATTACCTACCGATTTATACCCCAACATAGTGTATTTCACCCACGCGTTTCCATAGCATTTCCATTGTTTTGGTTGGGTTTGATTGATCTCTCTACCGCATGTATCATTGCCCACTGTCACCATGGAGACAGCAGAACCTCCCAGTAGAACCTTGGTTGGTCCAAATACTGAATGCCATGCATTCCAATGAACATCTATCACACTGACACAGCCTGCATCCTAAATGGCATCCTAGCGGGCAGCAGGTTGCCTGGCAGTTAAGAGCGTTGGACCAGTAACCGAAAGGTCGCTGGTTCGAATCCCCTGAGCCAACAAGGTGGGATATATCCACTGTTTAACCCCCCCAACACCAACTACTCCCTGGGCGCCAATGATGTGGACGTTGATTAAGGCCGCCCCCGCACGTCACATTTCGGTTGAATGCATTCAGTTGTGCAACTGTCTAGGTATCCCCTTTCCAATAGTGTTCACTAGGGGCCCAGGTAAAAAGTAGTGCACTACATAGGGAATAGAGTGCCATTTGAGACTCAGGCACATTATACCCACTGCCACTATGGTTGTAACAGTCTTGGATGAAGGTGATTGGCCAGCCAAATTACTGCGGTTCTCGTAATAGATATATACATTTTTTTTTTTTTTCTCCTCCTCTGCACCTGACTGCATGTGCTGCCATAGAAATATATTGAATAGAACAAGTGTCCCCATTCAAGTCAATGATGGGTGGACATTGCAAGTGTACTCATAGGAGCAAAGCAGGAAGTAAAAGATGTGCTAAAATATGTGGTGTGTTATGTTGATTCAACTCAACTGACATTACAAAAAAAACACATTACATTGCATGAGCCACATCGGTTAACATCATGTCAATGAACATTCTACATTACCATGGAAATTATTGCATCACAATATCAGGCAGCCATTGAAAGGGTACCCATGAGTTAACCAATCAAATTGCCTGGGTTAGAGGTTCCATTCCCATTCTATGTGTGTTGCTGCTGCACTGTGTGTGTGTGTGTGTGTGTGTGTGTGTGTGTGTGTGGGGGGGGGGTTGCCTAGGCAACCAAAGACTTGTTTGCTTGTTTCAACATTGCTTTCATCCAGAATCCTACGGGCCCTGGTCAAAAGTAGTGCACTATATAGGGAATATGGTTCCATTTGGGACATACGTCTCTCTGTGTCACTGACCTGCAGGCCTCCCTGGCACAGCTCCACCAGACCCTGGATGAGATAATGCTTTGCCTCTGCCAGTAGCTCTAGAGGCCCCTGTCTGCCAGGGGGCAAGGTGACCCGCTTCCTCCCGCAGGTACGTCAGGACGGAGGCAAAGTGCTTCCCACTGCGATCTATCAGGATCCAGCCTGGACGGGAAGATACAAGGCAAGTGAAAGGCAAAGGTCGAATTCCAATCAGATTTTTAGATTAGCGTAGTTCTGTGTTTCTTTTTGATTATATTTTACCTTTATTTAACTAGGCAAGTCAGTTAAGAACAAATTCTTATTTTCAATGACGGGCCTAGGAACAGTGGGTTAACTGCCTGAACGATAGATTTGTACCTTCTCAGCTCGGGGGTTTGAACTTGCAACCTTCCGGTTACTAGTCCAACTCTCTAACCACTAGGCTACCCTGCCGCCCCATATGCCTGCCATGGGACCTGTACATCTAAATGGTATTTGTATTCATTGCATATGATTGTTGTTTTAGTCATCTGTTCCATTCGGAAGTCTGTATTAAGACTAAGTAGAGATTCATCTATGTTTCTGATCCATAAGAGTGACTGAGAGACGTTCTGGAAGTCTCCAAAGTCCTTCTCACCTTCTCTGTCAATGAAGACCTCCTTCCTGCCACTGAACATGGCCTTCAGCATGGAGTCCTGCCTGGTGAGCACCTGCAGCGTGGTGTAGAACAGGGTCCCCCCTACGTTTAGACGCACATACTTGTTACCCAGGCCCAACGCCGCTCTGTAGCTGCACGTCTTGGACTTGGGACACACCATCTGGGAGGCTGTGGAGGGGGAGAATATAATATAACTTTATTGTCTATTCAATGATGAAAATGTTTTTTTGGCATCACCATATAAGCATTTAAAATATTATTTTTAATGTGTATGATGTGTAAGTGTATGCAGTCAGCCTAGCACACTGTATAGCCTACATAAACGCAGAGGATATTGGCACATTCATTCATAACTGACCGCTGCCCTGATTGCCCACTGTTCCATGTATACCTTCATGGTAAGGTCTAATGGCTTGGGAGCCAGTGGAGGTGACCTGGGTTTGGAGGCATAGCCGGTGCAGGGGGAGCTGGCTGCTGTCCCCAGACATGTCCCTCTGAAGGTAGATGACCACCCTGCAGACGGAGGTCCTGATGTCCCCCGCCGTGGTGACAGCTACTGGGGGTGGGGCAGCCGCAGCCTCTCACTGGCCAGGCATATCATACCTGGTGGATGGGAGGCAATAGAAACGTACAGCAAAAACCTCAATCCTCTGGCCTGTGCTGAGATGACAGACTAACAAGGTGACCGTTGGGACAATGTCCCTCTGAAAGGAATGAAATGTGAAACCTTGATTTATAGTCATTGGGTGAAATTAGAGGGGAGTTGCTCTGGCCAATGCGGTCACACTTAAAACACCAGTAGTCGAGAACACTGTGAACACAATGGAGAGGAAGCCACCCACCCAATCAGTATCCCCCCTCTCCATTTCCCCTAGCATGGAATTTAGCAGGGCCCACAACACTGTGTGTGTGTGTCTTATTTCAAATCAAAATGGATTTGTCACATACACATGTTTAGCAGATGTTATTGCGGGTGTAGTGAAA
This sequence comes from Oncorhynchus masou masou, assembly GCF_036934945.1. NCBI lineage: Eukaryota > Metazoa > Chordata > Actinopteri > Salmoniformes > Salmonidae > Oncorhynchus > Oncorhynchus masou. Next base: position 91,495,467 of record NC_088224.1, read on the forward strand.
TGCTTGTGTTTCTAACTCCAACAGTGCAGTAATATCTAACAAGTAATATCTAACAATACACACAACCTAAAAGTAAAATAATGAAATTAAGAAATATATAAATATTAGGATGAGCGATGTCGTAGTGGCATAGACTAAAATACTGTAGAATAGAATACAGTATATACACATGAGATGAGTAAAGCAAAAATATGTAAACATTATTAAAGTGACAAGTGTTCCATTATTAAAGTGGCCAGTGGTTGGACCTTAAATAAAGGTTACATTTCAAGTCTACATAGGGTGTATGGGGCAGCAGCATCTAAGGTGCAGGGTTACGTAACAGGGTGGAAGCTGCCCTAGTGATGGCTTATTTGGTAGAATGTCCCCAAAAACGTTGCATACCAGAGGAAGACAGTCTGTCTCTGGGGAACTTTGATTCCGATGGGTGCAGTAGTGTAATTCCGATGGGTGCAGTAGTGTGATTCCGATGGGTGCAGTAGTGTGATTCCGATGGGTGCAGTAGTGTAATTCCGATGGGTGCAGTAGTGTAATTCCGATGGGTGCAGTAGTGTAATTCCGATGGGTGCAGTAGTGTAATTCCGATGGGTGCAGTAGTGTAATTCCGATGGGTGCAGTAGTGTAATTCCGATGGGTGCAGTAATGTAATTCCGATGGGTGCAGTAGTGTAATTCCGATGGGTGCAGTAGTGTAATTCCGATGGGTGCAGTAGTGTAATTCCAACCAGCAGAGGAAGTGATGTATTCTGATATCAAACCATAGGCTCCTCCCATGGAACTGTCATGTCATATGTCCTAATACGTAGTACAATTTGTGACAACTAAATTAGGTCTAAAACGTCTGTACATATAATTATGAGATAACGCTAACTCACAACATGCCACATTAGGTTTGAGTCACAAACTGTAGTTCAGCTAGAGCTATATACTAGTTAACTAGACTATTTGTTTTCTTTTGTTCTACTGTATTGTAGCGACCCGCACAGACAGCTGTGTGTTATGTTTTAGGCTAGGAGGTGGTTGTGTTGTACTGACCAGTACCCGGTGTTCGCGGGGTCCGACATGTCAATCAACCTGCTATCTGCCAATCACGGGAATGCCTGGAATGTTCTGATGCCGGGCATCCTGGTGGTTGGCGGAGTGGCGTGGAGGGGGGTTGGGCAGGGGGGTGGAGCATTGGAAGTTAAGACCAGGTTCAGCCTTTGTTCTCTCTCTCTTACGTCTGGGCTTCCCAAGAGGAGGTCACGATTGGCTTGTGGGTTATCTGTCATCTTTTTGGCGTGTGCTACGGCCCAAACAGTAGCCTGTGTAAAGTTGGTTTAATAAACCGTCAATTCGCAAACTCAAGCCTCTGTCTGGACAATTGTTAATTTATGATCTAGTCAGGTCATTACAGTATTATTGATTGTATGTTTGTTTATTCCATATATAAACTCTTTATAGTGTTTTATTTACATTTTAGAGGCGATAAGGTGATAAGTTGGACAGATCGAGTGAAAAAAGCAATTATCCCACTATCACGCATTAGTTTCGCTTCCCCACCCGCCATTTTTAAAAAGACCCGACGGGGCTCATTGCCTTCTTGAATTACACAGAAACGGGCAGCGTTGACGGGGCTCATTGCCTTCTTGAATTACACAGAAACGGGCAGCGTTGACGGGGCTCATTGCCTTCTTGAATTACACAGAAACGGGCAGCGTTTAGGTCATGTAATTGATTCTGTTGGAAAGGGGAGAAATTGTGCTTTACAATGGTATTCACATTACAGTTGATCTGGAAGTATTACGTTTTGGGGGCGCTAAAATAAGGGCAATTGTTCGGACCAAGGCGATGTACGAGTTTACGTTAACTTAACTGACGTTACTGGTACTGCCAGCTATAATATGTCAAGTACAAATTCAAGAACATTGAGACAAAACTTGGAACGACGTAGTCCTAGTGTATAATAACTAGATAACGTTTCAAATCGAATTTGAAATATAACGATTAAAATGTGTGGTTTACTTGCTTTTCTCCTTGCCACCCCAGGCACACACAAAAAATAGCTAACTTTCTAGATACTCACCCACGCCTTCTTTCTCTTGGGATAATTAGTTTGTTGAACAGCTGTTCGTTAGTACATTAAAAGCTATGTTATATGTACGCCACCTACAATTGTCAATGTTAACAAGGCAACGACGATAAATAACTTTCCCGACTCCATAAAAGTGTCCTACTACAACTCCCATCCACCTCCATCCCGGAAGGTACATCCCATTGCCAGGCAACTGTTTCCCCCTCTGAGACGGTCCCCTTGTGGATTATGCCACCTAGATCACAACATTGATATCAAATTGAAATACATTTAAGGTAAGTGAAAGACTGACTTGAATTCTCACTTGTAGACAATAATGATTTGACTTTTGTACAGTTTGTAAGCAGCAGCACACGATGAAATACCGAGTAGGATGGCTAAAACAGTTAGCTAATGCTACCTAGCTAGCCCTGCTACTGGCTAGTTTCTAGCCTCTTCCTCTTATCCAGTTAGCTAATGCTACCTAGCTAGCCCTGCTACTGGCTAGTTTCTAGCCTCTTCCTCTATTATCCAGTTAGCCCATAACATTGACAGTCCGATGAGGGCATCAAAACAAGCTGTGATGAAGCTAATTAGCTTGCTGTCTATCTAGATAGCAGTCTTGGTAAGTAACTATAGAGAATATGTATGTGTAAATTAATTAGTGAGAGCCCTTCTGGTTGTAAATTATAGCTAACGTTAGCTAGTTATAGAGTACGTTGCCAAAGAAGCAGCTGGCTAGCGCAGATTAAAGGTGATCGCATATGTGCCAACAACTAATTATATCAGATGGTTAGCTAGTGATTAGTCAAAGGTCACAGAATCAAATGGTGTGTGTTAAAAAATAAATAATAATAGTGTGAACAATATTTAGCTAACTAACATTATCCCTGTCTGTCACAACACAAGACGGGATTCTGGCTTTTCTCAACTTTTTAATTTAAAAAAAGTGTTTTCTCAACTCCTACTTCCCAAGTTTACTAATGTAGCATCATCATGGATCGTTGTAAAAAGTTTATTTTTTATAATAATTGTAATAAATGTAACAGTTGGACAATGGATGAAGATTCCAAAAATTCCAAAATAAAATGGGAGTGATATTGGAAAGACACCAAGAGATTATGATATATATATTACTGTACAGTTAAATTAGATCTATAGAAATGGGTCATATTTACACAAATGTAAATCACCATTGATATGTACAAATAAGTACCAATCCACAAATGTAAACCACTATCCACAAAGGGGCAGCAGGGAGCCTAGTGGTTAGAGCGTTGGGCTAGTAACCGAAGGGTTGCTAGGTCGAATCCTGAGCTGACAAGGTAAAAATCTGTCATTCTGCCCCTAAACAAGGCAGTTAAATTCACCCACTGTTCCTAGTCTGTCACTGTTGATAAGAATTTGTTCTTAACTGACTTGCCTAGTTAAATCACTATCCACAAGTGCAATTCACTATTCACAAACATTTTGTATGTGTAAATCGATATATTGCTCTGTACATTTTGTTATGACTGCAGATATGCGGGTCATTTCCAAGGGCCTTAAGTAAAATGACTGCCATAAAGATGTGCACATAGGAGAGTTATCCACAAACATGACAGATAAGGAAAACCTGCATCTCCATATTTGGAAGCTCTTGGGTCACCTGACAAAGTTCTCACGCATAATCTTTATTTAACTAGACAAGTCAGTTAAGAACAAATTCTTATTTACAATGACAGCCTACCCCAGCCAAAACCTAAACCCGGAGGACGCTGGGCTAATTATGCGCCACCCTATGGGACTCCCAATCACGGCCAGCCTGGAAACAAACCAGGGTCTGTAGTGACGCCTCAGAACGCTGAGCCAATCGGGAGCCCACACCGCTTGCTTTTTGTGTGCGAGTGTTGCAAAATAAATAAATGTTCACATACATTATTCTTTCATTGCATCCAAACTGCTCGTGCACGTCAATAAACATCTGCATAGCCATGTGCTAAAATCTTGATGCGCTGCAAAGGGTGTTTTATATCCCAGGACAAATTTAGCTAGCAACAGCAAAGTAGCTTGCTAAATTACCATGAATGTTTCATGTTTTTTTGTGATTTAACGCACCGTCTCGACACTTACAGTACCAGTCAAAAGTTTGGACATCTACTCATTCCAGGGTTTATTTTTGCTATTTTCTACATTGTAGTATAATAGTGAAGACATCAAAACCACGAAATAACACATGGACTCATGTAATAACAAAAAAAAGTGTTAAACAAATCAAAATATTTTATATTTGAGATTCTTCAAAGTAGCCACCATTTGCCTTGACAACTTTGCACATTTGGCATTCTCTCAACCAGCTTCATGAGGTAGTCATGAGGTAGTCACCTGGAATGCATTTCACATGTGTTTAGCAGATGTTATTGCGAGTGTAGTGCAGCACTAGAATCACAAGCATTTCGCTATCTAACAAGTAATATCTAACAATTTCACAACATATAAACACAAACCTAAGTAAAGGAATGGAATTAAGAATATATAAATATACGGACGAGCAATGTCAGAGCGGCATAGACTAAGATACAGTAGAATAGTATAGAATGCAGTATATACATAACAGATGAGTAATGCAAGATATGTAAACATTATTAAAGTGGCCAATGATTTCAAGTCTGTGTATGTAGGCAGCAGCCTCTCTGTGCTAGTGATGGCTATTTAACAGTCTAATGGCCTTAAGATAGAAGTTGTCTCTCAGTCCCAGCTTTGATGCACCTGTACTGACCTCGCCTTCTGGATGATAACGGGGTGAACAGGCAGTGGCTTGGCTTTTCAATTAACAGGTGTGCCTTGTTAAAGTTAATTTGTGGAATTTCTTTCCTTCTTAATGCGTTTGAGCCAATCAGTTATGTTGTGACAAGGTAGGGGTGGTATACAGATGATAGCCATATTTGGTAAAAGACCAAGTTCATATTTTGGCAAGAACAGCTCAAATAAGCAAAGAGAAACGACAGTCCATCATTACTTTAAGACATGAATGTCAGGCAATCTGAAAAATGTCAAGAACTTTGAAAGTTCCATCAAGCGCTATGATGAAACTGGCTCTTATGAGGACCACCACAGGAAAGGAAGTTACCTCTGCTGCAGAGGATAAGTTCATTATAGTTAACAGCCTCAGAAATTGCAGCCCAAATAAATGCTTCAGAGTTCAAGTAACAGAAACATCTCAAATTCAACTGTTCAGAGGAGACTGTGAATCAGTCAAGCCTTCATGGTCGAATTACTACAACAAAACCAGTACTAAAGGACACCAATAAGAAGACTTGCTTGGGCCAAGAAGCAATGGACATCAGCCCAGTAGAAATCTGTTCGATTCCATATTTGAGATTTTTGCTTCCAACTGCCATGTCTTTGTGAGATGCAGAGTAGGTTAATGGATGATCTCTGCATGTGGTTTCCACCGTGAAGCATGGAGGAGGTGTGATGTTGTGGGGCTGGTGACACTGTCAGTGATTTATTTAGAATTCAAGGCACACTTAACCAGCATGTCTACCACAGCATTCTGCAGTGATACGCCATCCCATCTGGTTTGCGCTTAGTGGGACTATAATTAGTTTTTTTCAACAGGACAATGACCCAACACACCTCCAGGCTGTGTAAGGGTTATTTGACCCAAGAAGGAGAGTCAATGCTGCTTCAGATGACCTGGCTTCCACAATCACCCGACCTCAATCCAATTGATGTTTAGGATGAATTGGACCGCAGAGTGAGGGGAAAAGGAGCCAACAAGTGCTCAGCATATGTGGGAACTCCTCCAAGACTGGAAAAGCATTCCAGGTGAAGCTGGTTGAGAGAATGCCAAGAGTGTGCAAAGGGTGGCTACTTTAAAGAATTTAAAAATATATTTTGATTTGTCCACACTTTTATTTTACTGGTATCGTACATGCTGTCTAGACCGGGCGCACGTGCGTCTGCATGTTGCATCTGGTGTGTATGGACAAAAATCAATCAGGACACGCAGGTGGAAATATCACAACAAACATACATGCCAATTTAGCTAGCTAGCTTGCTGTTGCTAGCTCATTTATCCTGGGATATAACCATTGGGTTGTAATTTTACCTTAAATGCACTAGGTCATCTACTCCGACAATTAATCCACTGATAAAAGGGTAAACTGAGTTCATTTCTATTAATCGCTCCTCCTTCAGACATCTTCTTTGGACTTTATATGGCAGTTGGCAAACAACTTTAAGGTACATTACCACCACCAACTGGACAGGAGTGTAGTAAACCTCCAGTTCATCTTTCAGTCGCCCATGTGGGTATATGCTCCTAAAAACCAATGAGGGCGTAACGCGAGCGGTGTAGTTAGCATGTTAGCGTTCTTATAGAATCAAAGGAAAGACAATATATTCCATTGAGCCCATTTCACCCATTCCCGGGGGTGTGTTTGACGGGTCATTAAAAACATTTACGTGGTCGTAATGTTAAGGGGGGGGGGACGACAGGCACAAGCAAGAGTGTTAATAAATAAAGAGCCACAGGGGTAAAATGAAAGCAATTGATACAGCGAGATTCAAGTGTATTTTAGCACTCCTAACACAGGGAATAGATGGCTGAAAAAGACAGACCCTCGGGTAGGCGGGGAATGCCCGTTGCTATACTAATGTGACAGACATGACTAAAATAATACAAGCCCACAAGTTGTCTTTCACCTATTCCTCCCTTTTAGAACCAAATGCAGATAAGGAAAGGAAGCCACTTGAGATGCTGGATAAATAAAGGTTGAATAATATATATTTTAAAGCATCTGTATATCCAGGGCATCTCATGGTATTTTTTTATTTAATTTTACCTTTATTTAACCAGGCAAGTCAGTTAAGAACAAATTTGTATTTTCAATGACGGCCTAGGAACAGTGGGTTAACTGCCTGTTCAGGGGCAGAACGACAGATTTGTACCTTGTCAGCTCGGGGATTCGAACTTGCAACCTTTCGGTTACTAGTCCAACGCTCTAACCACTAGGCTAACCTGCCGCCCCAAATTAATGCTGTGTTTTTCAGCCCCCCCCCCCATCTATAACCCAGCTCTTGGAGACAGGCCTTGTGGCCATGGCGAAAGACCAGTTGGGTGAAGCTGGTCTTCATTTTGATGAGCTCAACAAGCTACGGGTGCTGGAACCAGAGGTGGACCAGAAGACCAGGGAGCTCAAGGAGGAGTGTGAAGACTTTGTTGACAGTAAGAGCATTCCATTTATCTTCTGTTCTGTGTCCCAAATGGCACCATATTCCCAGTATGTATGTTGGTATGTGTGTGTGTCCTGTGAAAAATTATTGCACTATATAGGGAATAGTGTGCCATTTGGACTACCATTGGTGTTAAGTTTCATGACTTGCATAGAATATTGTGGAGATGTACACTCACACGGTCTTAATCTTAAAACTGTGTTCTTCAAATGTTGTTGACACCTATAATTTACCAAATAGTGTGTTACTAACTTTCGTGCATTCATTCAATACATAGAAATGGGCCAGTTTCAGAAGATAGTGGGTGGTCTCATTGAGCTGGTGGATGAATTGGCGAAAGAGGCAGAGACAGAAAAGATGAAGGTAAGGGGTTTGTGAGTTTCTTAGTCCATCTTGACAGGGCTCAGACACACACCGATGCCGCCATACTTTTTGTTCACTCATTCAAAGTCAATTGTTTTTAACGTGTCAGTCAGATCAGCGTGACCGCTGGCTCTGCAAGCAATTTCAGGTTGAAAACAAAACGGTGTACTTTGACTGCTAGCTAGCTAGGCCACTGAGTACACTTGCTGCACTTTTCTGTGGGAATGACTGAGGGCTTCTTATCTGGGTGAATGACATGCTGCTGCACTGCCCTCCTTCTCCCAGGCGATTGGAGCCAGGAACCTGTTGAAGTCTGTGGCCAAGCAGAGGGAAGCCCAGCAACAGCAGCTCCAGGCCCTGATAGCAGAGAAGAAGATGCAGCTGGAGAGGTAAGAAGACTTGTAGCCTGGTCCCAGATCGGATCTCGCTAGCCTGGTCCCAGATCGGATCTCGCTAGCCTGGTCCCAGATCGGATCTCGCTAGCCTGGTCCCAGATCTGTTTGTGCTTTTGCCCAATCCATTGTCAAGCCAAACATGTTTGGGAGGACAATTCCATAAGGAGTTGGCAAGAGCGCAGAAAGAGACTGGCACCCAGGCTATATTAAAGAGACTAGAAACAGACTGGTACCCAGGCTATATTAAAGAGACTAGAAACAGACTGGTACCCAGGCTATATTAAAGAGACTAGAAACAGACTGGCACCCAGGCTATATTAGAGACTAGAAACAGACTGGCACCCAGGCTATATTAAAGAGACTAGAAACAGACTGGTAACCAGGCTATATTAAAGAGACTAGAAACAGACTGGCAACAGACTAGAAACAGACTGTATTAAAGAGACCAGACTGGCACCCAGGCTATAGACAAGCAGACTATATTAGAGACTAGAAACAGACTGGCATCCAGGCTATATTAAAGAGACTAGAAACAGACTGGCATCCAGGCTATATTAAAGAGACTAGAAACAGACTGGCACCCAGGCTATATTAAAGAGACTAGAAACAGACTGGCACCCAGGCTATATTAAAGAGACTAGAAACAGACTGGCATCCAGGCTATATTAAAGAGACTAGAAACAGACTGGCACCCAGGCTATGTCAAAGAGACTAGAAACAGACTGGCACCCAGGCTATGTTAAAGAGACTAGAAACAGACCGGTACCCAGGCTATATTAAAGAGACTAGAAACAGACCGGCACCCAGGCTATATTAAAGAGAATAGAAACAGACTGGCACCCAGGCTATGTCAAAGAGACTAGAAACAGACTGGCACCCAGGCTATGTTAAAGAGACTAGAAACAGACTGGTACCCAGGCTATGTTAAAGAGACTAGAAACAGACTGGTACCCAGGCTATATTAAAGAGACTAGAAACAGACTGGTACCCAGGCTATATTAAAGAGACTAGAAACAGACTGGCACCCAGGCTATGTTAAAGAGACTAGAAACAGACTGGTACCCAGGCTATATTAAAGAGACTAGAAACAGACTGGTACCCAGGCTATATTAAAGAGACTAGAAACAGACCGGTACCCAGGCTGACTAGTTTAAAAAATAATATTGTACTGAGGACAGCTGGTTGGTAAAATGTGCCTCGAGGGCAGAAACAAACGTGATTGGTCAAATGTATTAGGCAAGAAATGTGTGACTGAGGTCAAGTCTCTTTGTGAAATCAATAACGATGTGGAAATCTATTTAGTTAGTGTCTCATTCTCAGTGGTTGACCTTAAAGTCAGTCAGTCAGTTAAATACTGGGGTTTAATTAAGTTTGTTTGTTTGTAATCTATTCCAGATATCGCATTGAGTACGACGCTCTCTCCAAAGTGGAGGCTGAGCAGAATGAGTTTATTGAACAGTTCATTCTGCAGAAATAAGGCCCGAAGTGTGTGTTTGTGTGTTAGTGACCATGTTTCCAGGGTGCCTGTGTTGTTTTCTATGGGTGATATCCACTACACTATGGGTTAACGGGAATTGCTCATCTGAACACCACAACCTCTCTTACACTTCACAAGCAATCCAAAACTGTTTCAACTAAAACACGGTTTGGCCCAGACACCAACAGACAGACGACATGCAAAGTTAAACTGAATAACACCATCAAATGTCCCTCACTAGCAGGTGTCTCAGTGACAATCCCCCTATTTTTATTTTTTAGCATTTAAGTGTTGGAATGCTTGAATATAGTTCAAACCTGAGGCTCTATAGATGTGAAAGGTGTGACAACACTACAGTATGCCAGTCAACCAAATGGGGTCGAAAGCTATTTATATATGAAGGAATTTATTTATACTATTTAATACTGAATAATTACTCTGTATAGATTTGTTTTATTACCTTTTTCTACAAGTGGAAAAACAAAGTACAGTATGTGCATGTTACTGTAAAAAAAATCATCATGATTTTGAAAACAAGTACATTTCTTGCTGTTCCCCCCCCTCCCTTTGTATCTTACTTCTGTTTTACATCTAAAGGTATGAATATGTTCACGGTTTTATCATTTCACCTTTGTCTGTGGTACGACACCAACACATTTAACCTCAGGTGGCTTATTGGAGTTTCAGGCCAGTGTATACTTTTTATTTTTTTTCCCCAAGTAAAGTACATTTCAAAGGTATATTATTTTATGTTTACAGTAAATATCAAGACGTTAGAAAATATCATCCTCCTCTGCATTCATCTTATCCATGTTAAGAGTTAGTAAACCAACTTGGTGGACCAACTTCATCGACAGATGAGATATACTTGAATAAAGGATTTGCACATTTTGATTCTCTTGGGTGTCCAATATTCTTGACTATTGCTAATCTGTGATGATCAAAACATATTAATTGTTAAGAATGTTTAATGTACCTATGATGTTTTATTGACTTGAAATGTACCAATTGACAAATCATCACTTGAGGGAAAAAAATAAAAATAAAAAATCACTATGAAAATGAGTACTGTAGACTAAGAGGTATGATAGCCTGGACAGACTGCCAGGTAACAGTACAGTGTATTCCAGAATGTACAGGTGGCTTAGTAGCCCGAGTGCCAATCTGTTTGTGCCATCAAACCAAACAGGTGACAAGGACAGCAATGGAGTTGGACAATAGCACAAACAGACTGGCACTCAGGCTAGAAATGAGTGTCTTTATTTGATCTTCTTGGCCTTCGCTGAGCCCTTTCCTCCCTGAGTGTTGGTGTTGTAAGCTGAGCTGAAGAGCATTGTGAACAGCAGCATCAGAGGAATCAGGAGGTATGGAGCGTAGATGGCTGCCAGGGTGTAACGCTCCTTCTGGGTCTGGGGGCCAGGGTGGGGCTCTGTGGGGAAGGGGTAGTAGAGGATGTGGGCTAGGATAGGGACCAGGGTAGTGACTACGTGGGTGGAATACACAATGGCCGGAGTCCTGATCCACTTGCAGCCTCCTGGAAGAGAGGATGGTTGATGGAACAGAATTAGGTTGATTCCCTCCAGTGTTATGACAGACTTACCTGCCTTGTCATACATTTTTTTTTTAAAAGACAATGTCTGTGTCCTATTCCCTATATAGTGCACTACTTTTATAATCAGGGCCCTGGTCAAAAGTAGTGGGACAGAGGGTGCCATTTGGGATACATAAACTGATAGAGGGGTGTTAAGGAATGGGCATCCGCTAGAGGTCACACTTGAGTTACACAACTATAACGTGCCAAATCAAAATATTTTGCAACATGGGCTTATATGTTGTTATTCCAAATACCACAGATTTTTTTATTTTTACATTAGTTTGCTAGACATTATGGGTCGTCCCAAATGCCACCCTATTCCCTATGTAGTGCGCGAGTTTTGCTCGCTCTCGTCCAAAGTACTGAACTAAAGGGGAAAGGGTGCCATTTGGGACGAAACCCATTGTTATCTGACCTTTCAGGAAGGCGTATGCAGCTATGGGGAAGAAGGGTGTTTGAACCAGGGCTTCGCAGAAGATGAAGGACTTGAACCAGGTGGGGGGATCCAGCATCATGGGGTCTCTGAACTCAGCCCCATACCATCTCAAAACATCTTTCAGCTGTAAAATATATTTTTGTAAACACTCAATGTTGCATCACTATAGGCACATTGGTTGTTACAAGTGATTTCCAACATCCCACTTCAAAAATAAATATGGTGATTATGACGCAGTCGACGTCACCCACGACAACCTTTCCTTCAAGGACCTACTAATACACACAAGTCAATTAAACATGTCAAACTTAACGTCAACGTTACCTGTTGAGGATACATCTCTGCAGGCAGCAACGCTTGAAGATCAATGAATAATGTAATAGGAATGTGAGAAGCAAAATAAAAGACAAATATAATTTCTAATATACGAAGAATACCCATATTGAATCAAAGGAAAGATACGCCAAAAATATAAACAGCTATCTCTAAGCTTTAATTGAGATGTTATCGAGAACGCATGCGAATTTCACAACGTTGAAAGAAAAGGAGGATGGGCTGGTGTCGTGGCAGCGCACGTTGGATGGTTCGATTCTATTGGCCCTTTTGCTTGGTTGATCTAGCTGAGGGGCGGTACTGAATATGGAGGCTTTTGTTCAAACATTTTAAACACGGAGCAACCTTCCTTCCTCGACCAGGAATTACTTCAAGCCCAGGGAGGTAGATAAATAGAATTGAATCAGGCTCTATGGCGTTAAAGTACATGTCATTTTAGCGCGACACTCAATGCTTCATTGCTGTGACTCGATTGCTAGTTGATATTTCTGATCATGTTAGGCTGCGTTTAATTTAATTTATGTCGATTTGATCGCGGGGAAGCAGTAGTAATGTCTGCAGTTTTCGGGTTGGCTATTTGTTTGAAGTGTATTAGTCCATAAATAAATCTATTTGCCAAAATTCGTCATCTATCCCATGTCTTATTCGACTAGTTGTTTTGAAATGGTTATTGCTTGCCTACATTTTACTCCCTCCTCTATGTTTAATATAACACATACATTAATTATTCATTTCGGGTTGTTTGTTCTATCAGAAAGCAAATTGTAAAGAAAATGCAAGCTGAGGCCAAATCATATGCATTCCTGTTTTTTTAACCTTGAGTAGTACCTCGTTGGAGAATATGAAGGCTTTTTCATATGTTGTATGATGAGTTGTCCAGGAAGACACCATGGCTTTATACCACCACCAATACTGCAACAGGTGGTTCCTGCTGCCTCCGACACCCTCCTATTGCTGCCTCCGACACCCTCGTATTGCTACCTCCGACACCCTCGTGACCCTCCCCCCTCCTCCGACTGCTGCCTCCGACACCCTCGTCCGATTGCAACACCTCCGACCCCTGACCCCCTCCTACTGCTGCCTCCGACACCCTCCCCCTCCTACTGCTGCCTCCGACCTCCTACCTCCGACCCCCTCCTACTGCTGCCTCCGACACCCTCCTATTGCTACCTCCGACACCCTCCTATTGCTACCTCCGACCCCCTCCTACTGCTGCCTCCGACACCCTCCTATTGCTGCCTCCGACCCCCTCCTACTGCTGCCTCCGACACCCTCCTACTGCTAAACCAACGGAAGAGAGGAGGAATATGAGGAAGGGGCTGAAATAGAGATGGATGGTCCAGTGAAGGAAAGAGAGGAGGAAGACTGTGGTCCAGTGGAGGAAGGGATTGGAAGACTGGGGTCCAGTGGAGGAAGAGAGGAAGACTGGGGTCCAGTGGAGGAAGAGAGAGGAAGACTGGGATCCAGTGGAGGAAGAGAGTGAAGGAGAGGAGGAAGACGGATGGAGAGAGGAAGACAGAGGACCAATAGTCCAGGGAGAGATGGAGAGAGGAAGACAGAGGACCAATAGTCCAGGGAGAGATGGAGAGAGAGGAAGACAGAGGACCAATAGTCCAGGGAGAGATGGAGAGAGGAAGACAGAGGACCAATAGTCCAGGGAGAGAGGGAGACAGAGGACCAATAGTCCAGGGAGAGATGGAGAGAGGAAGACAGAGGACCAATAGTCCAGGGAGAGATGGAGAGAGGGAGACAGAGGACCAATAGTCCAGGGAGAGATGGAGAGAGGAAGACAGAGGACCAATAGTCCAGGGAGAGATGGAGAGAGGAAGACAGAGGACCAATAGTCCAGGGAGAGATGGAGAGAGAGGAAGACAGAGGACCAATAGTCCAGGGAGAGATGGAGAGAGGAAGACAGAGGACCAATAGTCCAGGGAGAGATGGAGAGAGGGAAGACAGAGGACCAATAGTCCAGGGAGAGATGGAGAGAGAGAAGACAGAGGACCAATAGTCCAGGGAGAGATGGAGAGAGGAAGACAGAGGACCAATAGTCCAGGGAGAGATGGAGAGAGGAAGACAGAGGACCAATAGTCCAGGGAGAGATGGAGAGAGGAAGACAGAGGACCAATAGTCCAGGGAGAGATGGAGAGAGGAAGACAGTCCAGGACCAATAGTCCAGGGAGAGATGGAGAGAGGAAGACAGAGGACCAATAGTCCAGGGAGAGATGGAGAGAGGGAAGACAGAGGACCAATAGGGGAGAGATGGAGATGGAGAGGAAGACAGAGGACCAATAGTCCAGGGAGAGATGGAGAGACAGAGGACCAATAGTCCAGGGAGAGATGGAGAGAGGAAGACAGAGGACCAATAGTCCAGGGAGAGATGGAGAGAGGAAGACAGAGGACCAATAGTCCAGGGAGAGATGGAGAGAGGAAGACAGAGGACCAATAGTCCAGGGAGAGATGGAGAGAGGAAGACAGAGGACCAATAGTCCAGGGAGAGATGGAGAGAGAGGAAGACAGAGGACCAATAGTCCAGGGAGAGATGGAGAGAGGAAGACAGAGGACCAATAGTCCAGGGAGAGATGGAGAGAGAGGAAGACAGAGGACCAATAGTCCAGGGAGAGATGGAGAGAGGAAGACAGAGGACCAATAGTCCAGGGAGAGATGGAGAGAGAGGAAGACAGAGGACCAATAGTCCAGGGAGAGATGGAGAGAGAGGAAGACAGAGGACCAATAGTCCAGGGATGGAAAGAGAAGACAGAGGACCAATGTCCAGGGAGAGATGGAGAGAGAGGAAGACAGAGGACCAATTCCAGGGAGAGATGGACAGAGGACCAATAGTCCAGGGAGGAGGAGAGAGGAAGACAGAGGACCAATGAGGGAGAGATGGAGAAAGGGGAGGAAGAGGGACCAATAGTCCAGGGAGATGGAGAGAGGAAGACAGAGGACCAATCCAGGGAGAGATGGAGAGAGGAAGACAGAGGACCAATAGTCCAGGGAGAGATGGAGAGAGGAAGACAGAGGACCAATAGGAGAGAAGGAGAGGGACTCATCGACAGAGTTAAATGAAAAGGGAGAAGGTGGACTCGGATGAAAGAGATGAGGAGGACTTTGACAAAGGGAGGAGGAGCACTGATGAAAGGGAGGAAGAGGACTCTGATGAAAGGGAGGAAGAGGACTCTGATGAAAGGGAGGAAGAGGACTCTGATGAAAGGGAGGAAGAGGACTCTAATGAAAGGGAGGAAGAGGACTCTAATGAAAGGGAAGAGAATGAAAGGGAGGAAGAGGACTCTGATGAAAGGGAGGAAGAGGACTCTTATGAAAGGGAGGAAGAGGACTCTGATGAAAGGGAGGAAGAGGACTCTGATGAAAGGGAGGAAGAGGACTCTAATGAAAGGGAGGAAGAGGACTGATGAAAGGGAGGAAGAGGACTCTGATGAAAGGGAGGAAGAGGACTCTAATGAAAGGGAGGAAGAGGACTCTAATGAAAGGGAGGAAGAGGACTCTGATAGAACAGTGGAGACTGAAAACATTGGAATGAACCTCACCTGTGAGACTGATTAGAGAATGTTTCAGAGAGGATGTCTGGAGATTACAAATCTAGGCCAAGGCTACATCTCTGAACAAGGCCGGGACAATCATAGTTCACAAAACGATAAAACCTTTGAACTGTACGTAATGGTCATAAATGGTCATAAATATGACATGACACATATACTGACATCTTGAGTCCATGTGCAGGGGTACGAGGTAGTTAAGGTAGATATGTACATATAGGTAGGGATAGTTGAGGTAGATATGTACAGTTGAAGTCGGAAGTTTACATACACTTAAGTTGGAGTGATTAAAACTAGTTTTTCAACCACTCCACAAATTTCTTGTTAACAAACTATAGTTTTGGCAAGTTGGTTAGGACATCTACTTTGTGCATGACACAAGTCATTTTTCCAACAATTGTTTACAGACAGATTCTTTCACTTATAATTCACTGTATCACAATTCCAGGGAGTCAGATGTTTACATACACTAAGTTGACTTTGCCTTTAAACAGCTTGGACAATTCCAGAAAATGATGCCATGGCTTTAGAAGCTTCTGATAGGCTAATTGACATAATTTGAGTCAATTGGAGGTGTACCTTTGGATGTATTTCAAGGCCTACCTTCAAACTCAGTTCCTCTTTGCTTGACATCATGGGAAAATCAAAAGATATCAGCCAAGACCTCAGAAAACATATTGTAGACCTTCACAAGTCTGGTTCATCCTTGGGAGGTACCAAGTCTGGTTCATCCTGAAGGTACCACGTTCATCTGTACAAGCAATAGTACGCAAGTATAAACACCATGGGACCACACAGTCGTCATACCGCTCAGGAAGGAGACGCGTTCTGTCTCTTAGAGATGAACGTACTTTGGTGTGAAAAGTGCAAATAAATCCCAGAACAACAGCAAAGGACCTTGTGAAGATGCTGGAGGAAACAGGTACATAAGTATCTATATCCACAGTAAAACGAGTCCTATATCAACATAACCTGAAAGGCCGCTCAGCAAGGAAGAAGCCACTGCTCATAAAAATGCCAAACTACGGTTTGCAACAGCACATGGCGACAAAGATCATACTTTTTGGAGAAATGTCTTCTGGTCTGATGAAACAAAATAGAACTGTTTGGCCCTAATGGCAGCATCATGTTGTGGGGGTGCTTTGCTGCAGGAGGGACTGGTGCACAAAATAGATGGCATCATGAGGCAGAGAAAATTGTGTGGATATATTGAAGCAACATCTCAAGACATCAGTCAGGAAGTTAAAGCTTGGTCGCAAATGGGTCTTCCAAATGGACAATGACCCCAAGCATACTTCCAATGTTGTGGCAAAATGTCTTAAGCACAACAAAGTCAAGGTATTGGAGTGGCTATCACAAAGCCCTGACCTCAATCCTATAGAAAATATGTGCGCAGAACTGAAAAAGCATGTGCGAGCAAGGAGGCCTACAAACCTGACTCAGTGACACCAGCTCTGTCAGGAGGAATGGGCCAAAATTCATCCAACTTATTGTGGGAAGATTGTGGAAGGCTACCCGAAACATTTGACCCAAGTTAAACAATTTCAAGGCAATGCTATCAAATACTAATTGAGTGTATGTAAACTTCTGACACACTGGGAATGTGATGAAAGAAATAAAAGCTAAAATAAATCATTCTGTCTACTACTATTCTGACATTTCACCTTCATAAAATAAAGTGGTGATCCTAACTGACATAAGACAGGACATTTTTACTCGGATTGAATGTCAGGAATTGTGAAAAACTGAGTTTAAATGTATTTGGCTAAGGTGTATGTAAACTTCTGACTTAAACTGTACATACAGGTAGGGATAGTTGAGGTAGATATGTACATATAGGTAGGGATAGTTGAGGTAGATATGTACATATAGGTAGGGATAGTTGAGGTAGATATGTACATATAGGTAGGGATAGTTGAGGTAGATATGTACATATAGGTAGGGATAGTTGAGGTAGATATGTACATATAGGTAGGGATAGTTGAGGTAGATATGTAAATATAGGTAGGGATAGTTGAGGTAGATATGTAGATATAGGTAGGGATAGTTGAGGTAGATATGTAAATATAGGTAGGGATAGTTGAGGTAGATATGTAGATATAGGTAGGGATAGTTGAGGTAGATATGTACATATAGGTAGGGATAGTTGAGGTAGATATGTAAATATAGGTAGGGATAGTTGAGGTAGATATGTAAATATAGGTAGGGAATGAGTCAAAAGAGAAATGTAAATATAGGGGCAATGCAGATAGTCCGTGTAGCTATTGGTTAACTATTTATTGAATCATAGGAAGGGAACTGTTTATTATCTATCCTGCTGCCTAGTCACTTTATCCCTACATATAGGTAGGGATAGTTACCTAACTATCCCTACATATAGGTAGGGATCTACCTTATCCCTACCTATATTTAATATCTACCTAGGTATGAAAAGTGAGTGATGTGGACACCCAAGGAACTAGATAATAAACCAGCTCCACTACAACTACGTCAATGTGGATAAGGACATGCTTGGCCCTCCATTTCCTGTAGTTCTGTAATCCTTCTTTGTCTTGCTGACGTTGAGGGAGAGGTTGTTGTCCTGGCAACACACTGCCAGGTCTCTGACCTCCTCCCTTATAGGCTGTCTCATCATCGTTGTGTCTTCGGTAAACTTAATGATGGTCTTGGAGTCGTGCACGGCTAAGCAGTCGTGGGTGAACAGAAGGGGACTAAGCACGCACCCCTGAGGGGGACCCAGTGTTGAGGGTCAGCATAGCGAGTATGTTGTTGTCTACCCTCACTACTTGGGGGCAGCCCGTCAGGAGGTCCAGGATCCAGTTACAGAGTCAGAAGTCAAGTGACAACAGTGTAATTTTCCATGTATTGGAAACACGAGAGGTTTGGTGGCAGCTAAATTGGGGAGGACCGGCTTGAGGACAGGCCTAGTGGTTAGAGTGTAGGGTAATCGGCTCCACTAGCCTAGTGGTTAGAGTGTAGAGGCGGCAGGGTAGCCTAGTGGTTAGAGTGTAGAGGCCATTTAGCCTAGTGGTTAGAGTGTAGAGGCGGCAGGGTAGCCTAGTGGTTAGAGTGTAGAGGCGGCAGGGTAGCCTAGTGGTTAGAGTGTCCTGGCAGGGTAGCCTAGTGGTTAGAGTGTAGACGGCAGGGTAGCCTAGTGGTTAGGTGTAGATCGGCAGGGTAGCCTAGTGGTTAGAGTGTAGAGGTGGCAGGGTAGCCTAGTGGTTAGAGTGTAGAGGCGGCAGGGTAGCCTAGTGGTTAGGTGAACGGCAGGGAAGCCTAGTGGTTAGAGTGTGAGGAGGCAGGGTAGCCTAGTGGTTAGAGGGTCAGCATAGCGGCAGGGTAGCCTAGTGGTTGGAGTGTAGGGGCTCACAGGGTAGCCTAGTGGTTAGAGCCCGTAGGAGGTCCAGGATCCAGTGGTTAGAGTCAGAAGTCGGCAGGGTAGCAAGAGTGTAGAGGTTCCATGCCTAGTGGTTAGAAACACAGGGTAGCCTAGTGGTTAGAGTGTAGCAGCTAAATTGGGAAGCCTAGTGGTTAGAGTGTACCGGAGGCAGGGTAGCCTAGTGGTTAAGTGTAGAGGGCGGCAGGAGAGTGGTTAGAGTGCAATGGTTTCCATGTGTTTGATGTTTTGCATGCCATTATTGTGGCTGGTCAGTCTAGCAGGCTTGTAACTGCGTGTGCATATTACACGTGGTTAGTCTAGCAGGGTTGGAACTGCGTGTGCATATTACACGTGGCTAGGTCTGCAGGGTTGTAACTGCGTGTGACAAAGTAAAAATCTGTCGGGTTGTAACTGCGTGTGCACTGAACAGGGCCAGGACCCAGGGTGTAACTGCCACTGTTCCTAGGATGTCAGTCTGAAAATTGTAATTTGTTCTTAACTGGCCAGTCAGTCTAGCAGGGTAAACTGCGTGTGCATATAAAGTCAGTCTAGCAGGGTTGTAACTGCGTGTGCATATTATGACGTCCCCAGTCAGTCCAGATGGGAAATGTAACTGCGTGTGCATATACTACAAAGCAAGTGGCAAGTCAGTCTAGCAGGGTTTTGCGTGTGCATATTACAGCTAGTCAGTCTAGCAGGGTTGTAACTCGTGTCATATTCCAGTCAATCTAGCAGGGTTCATCTGTACTACTACAGTGGGTCAGTCTAGCAGGGTTGTAACTGCGTGTGCATCAGTGGCCAGTCAATCTAGCAGGGTTGTAACTGCGTGTGCATATTACACGGCCAGTCAGTCTAGCAGGGTTGTAACTGCGTGTGCATATTACACGTGGCTAGTCAATCTAGGGTTGTAACTGCGTGTGCATATTACACGTGGCTAGTCAGTCTAGCAGGCTTGTAACTGCGTGTGCATATTACACGTGTCTAGTCAGTCTAGCAGGGTTGTAACTGCGTGTGCATATTACACGTGTCTAGTCAGTCTAGCAGGGTTGTAACTGCGTGTGCATATTACACGTGGCCAGTCAGTCTAGCAGGGTTGTAACTGCGTGTGCATATTACACGTGGCCAGTCAGTCTAGCAGGGTTGTAACTGCGTGTGCATATTACACGTGGCCAGTCAGTCTAGCAGGGTTGTAACTGCGTGTGCATATTACACGTGGCTAGTCAGTCTAGCAGGGTTGTAACTGCGTGTGCATATTACACGTGGCTAGTCAGTCTAGCAGGGTTGTAACTGCGTGTGCATATTACACGTGGCTAGTCAGTCTAGCAGGGTTGTAACTGCGTGTGCATATTACACGTGGCTAGTCAGTCTAGCAGGGTTGTAACTGCGTGTGCATATTACACGTGGCCAGTCAGTCTAGCAGGGTTGTAACTGCGTGTGCATATTACACGTGGCTAGTCAGTCTAGCAGGGTTGTAACTGCGTGTGCATATTACACGTGGCTAGTCAGTCTAGCAGGGTTGTAACTGCGTGTGCATATTACACGTGGCTAGTCAGTCTAGCAGGGTTGTAACTGCGTGTGCATATTACACGTGGCTAGTCAGTCTAGCAGGGTTGTAACTGCGTGTGCATATTACACGTGGCTAGTCAGTCTAGCAGGGTTGTAACTGCGTGTGCATATTACACGTGGCTAGTCAGTCTAGCAGGGTTGTAACTGCGTGTGCATATTACACGTGGCTAGTCAGTCTAGCAGGGTTGTAACTGCGTGTGCATATTACACGTGGCCAGTCGAACGCAGAACTCTTCATTGAGGCAAAGCTTAAACATCAATCCATGGGCGAAACTGTGACACATTTTCATTTCCCGAAATCAATAAGAAAGACAAATTGTCTTGCAAATTCATCAGACTATTATGTTTCGTAGACTTTTAGAAGTGATGTCTTCATGTGATTGCTTTGGTGTAGTTATCAATGCAAGACCACCTATTTCCCCACTCCTATCGATACAATAATTATATTAAATGCATTTTTCATTACTAAATGTTTCAATGTGATAGGTAATTCAACACACAAACACGTTTGATTAATGAAATATGTTATCAAACGAGGTGGATGATCATGCAGTCTTTGCGAGAGAGAATCTGATTTATTGCGTCCTCAACACGCGGTTTGGACACTTTATTCCGGATAAATGTAGTTAGCCTGCCTCGGAGCAGGTCAGATCTGAATGATTCGTTGCTATAGAAATTCATTTGACAAATTAAAGGCAAGCCACTTTCGTACTACCGGTTATCCCGTTGTTGAACTCAAGAGTTGGCCAAAGTTACCTTTGCTAACTCTTCGAACTACATTCGTAGTATACTTTAAAAAAATATATGTTTGTTAATCTTGTTTTGGTGTCAACATTCTTGAGTATTGCTGATCTATGCAAGTGATTAGATATTGTAGATAATCATGTTTAATTACACATACACAAGCATGCATACAGCACATACTAGAGAAGTTATTAATTCTAATAGCAAAAAAACGAGTTTATCCAATGCAACGTGGTACAGTATTATTTGACCAATTGTTAGACAAATAACTTTAACTTTTTAGTAGACGAGACAAGCGTTACCTTATGCAATGCATATACGGCCAACTTTATGATGAAACCTTTTCAACTATATCCACAAGGGGGAGCCAGAGACAAGGACAGCTTTGACAGTTTTACAAAATGGTAACATTGTAGGTTAAAGTGGGACAAGACAGACCCCAAACGGTATTATTGTGTGAAACAATTTGGCAATATAGCGCTGCAAAAAAATTTTTTACATTGGGGTAAAGCGCTACATAATAGTAACAGCATCTGAAAGCTGGCTGTATTTGATTGCTTATCTCATGCGCGTAGACCGTAAAAAGACATATCTGCGCAACCATTTCATGTCAACCAATCAAGTGACACGAGGAATCCCGATCATGTGATCATAGCCAGCATGGAGGCGGAGGCGACGAGAGAGACAGAGGCGACGCGACGAGAGGGGCGGAGGTGACGAGAGAGACAGAGGCGACGCGACGAGAGGGGCGGAGGTGACGAGAGGCGTCGCTCGTTGAAAACACAGCAAGACACATCGCTGGTAACGGATTTCGCAAGAAACGGACAACGGCAACAGGCGCCGTTCATACACTCCACATTTTATTTTCTCACATCTTAGTGAAATGAGGGCAACATGGGTGCAAAGGAGTCAAGGATAGGTTTCCTTTCGTATGACGAGGCCATTAAAAGAGGTAAGCGAACCACGGTAACCGCTAGAGATGGGTTGTCTAGTCAACGAAACGAGAGAGAGTGTCATGCGAAGACGGTGGAACTTGCTTTCTCATGCGGTGGGCATGTTCGCTGCAGAGCTGTGCGGATAGCGAGGCTGTGTTGCTTAATATCACAGTCTACACGTTGACAAGTTTACTGCTAGCGACCCGTTCAGGTAGCTGTCAGTGTCAAGTCTTTCAAAACATACTGCCGTCTGGAATCAAAGCTGTGTGTGTGTGTGTGTGTGTGTGTGTGTGTGTGTGTGTGTGTGTGTGTGTGTGTGTGTGTGTGTGTGTGTGTGTGTGTGTGTGTGTGTGTGTGTGTGTGGGCCACACTATTTGTGATTATGTTGGGAAAAGATCGCGCTGGGGATAACGTTAACGACGTGAGTGTGTATCACTGTTTTATCAATCAGACGCTGCCCACATCAACAAACACAGAGAGAGGGAGTGATAACAAGCTTGATCCGTGAATAACCAACATAATATTCTCTACTTGTGTCTGCTAAATCTCACACGGCATAACCCATCTCGTCTACTGTACGAGTTGATTAGGGACATATTTTTTTTAGTTAATTAATTAATTTACAGTTTTTGAGCCAATCAGTATATAGAGAGAAAGCATGAGATGTCAGCTGTGTTCTTGTAGGAGGCCGGCAGGATGTATTTCTCTCTTCAGATCAGATATTGAGACAATTATCACAAGGGCATTGCAGAGGTTAGACCGGATAAATGTAGCCTCGCTCGTACCAGCCAAAAAATGTTTAGGATCAAATATTGAATCAATTTGTTATAGTTCTGCGTTTCCATCTGTTAGTTTGTTCATTGATGTAAGAGTCGGTTGAATATCTATCAGGAAGCTCTTGAAAATATCTTATTCGATTAGGTGATACTTGCTGTACTTTGGTCTCTGCAGTCATAACAACTGAACTTTGTCTGCCAGGATTCATTAGCTAAATGTGTTACACATTGAGTTCTGTCCCTGTGACCTCATATGGTAATGTGCATTTATACCCATTGACCTTTACAATGTGTGGTGTAGGACTGAAGGAGTATATTCCAGTAGTGACCACAGGAAGCCTATTTCTGTTCTGCTGAATGCTTGATATGCTGTCTATTCCTGACAATTAAACTGCATTGAAAGGTCCACTGACTGATCAATTGCCTGGTCTTTGGAAGGGACTGTTTACCTATTTCACTCTACTGTAGGCTTTCAACCAATCACATTTATTTATAAAGTCATTTTTACATCAGCCGATGTCACAAAGTGCTTATACAGAAACCCAGCCTGAAACCCTAAAGAGCAAGCAATGCAGATGTAGAAGCACGGTGGCTGGGAAAAACTCCCTAGAAAGGCCAGAACCTAGGAAGTGACATAAAGAGGAACCAGGCTGTGAAAAGTGGTTAGTCCTCTTCTGGCTGTGCTCGG
>NC_088224.1:91526478-91639812 GCF_036934945.1 Oncorhynchus masou masou
ACTTCGGTTACACCAGCCTTATCTCGGGAGTTGATAGGCTTCAAGTCATAAACAGCGCAGTGCTTGACGCACAACGAAGAGCTGCTGGCAAAACGCACGAAAGTGCTGTTTGAATGAATGTTTATGGGCCTGCTTCTGCCTACCACCGCTCAGTCAGATACTTAGATACTTGTATGCTCAGTCAGATTATATGCAATGCAGGACATGCTAGATAATATCTAGTAATTAACATCAACCACGTGTAGTTAACTAGTGATTATGATTTATTGTTTTTTTATAAGATAAGTTTTAATCCTAGCTAGCAACTTACCTTGGCTTACTGCATTCTCGTAACAAGCAGTCTCCTTGTGGAGTGCAACGAGAGAGAGGCAGGTCGTTATTGCGTTGGACGAGTTAACTGTAAGGTGGCAAGATTGGATCCCACGTGCTGACAAGGTGGAAATCTGTCGTTCTGCCCCTGAACGAGGGAGTTAACCCACCGTTCCTAGGCCGTCATTGAAAATAAGAATGTGTTCTTAACTGACTTGCCTAGTTAAATACAGGTATACATCTTTTTCTTTTCTGCAAATCGGCGCCCAAAAATACCGATTTCCGATTGTTATGAAAACTTGAAATCTGTCCCTAATTAATCGACCATTCCGATTTAATCGGTAAACCTCTAATTTGCATGCAGCCAGGCAGTCACTACAGTAGGGCTGTCCCCCCGACTAAAATAAATCTTGGTCGGCCAAGATGTTCTTTCGACCAATCGATTTTAGTCGACCTTTTTTAAACTTGTATTTTTTTCCATATATAGACACACTCTGTTTTATTTTTTATTGATTCAACTATATGCACTAAAGCTTGTCTGATGCTGCAAACTGTTTAATGAAGTAATTAAGACACAAACATGACTAGACTGAGTCCGACCTGGCTCTGTGTTTATAAAAAAACCGTGAGGAGATGAGTGTGACGAGCACCCGTTGTCGCTCTCTCCTCCCTGCTGCAGCGACCGCCAGAGAGCATCAACAGTGTTTATCGCTCTGTCTTTCTTTTTCTTAAGCCTGTAACATAATTACAGCCATTTCTGACTGAAAAGTTATCTTACCAAAATCACTCATTTTGTTTAGGGGGGGGGGGGGAAATCCCTGTTGCCTCAACCCTTTGTTCTCTTTACGTGACACATGTATGTATTGGCATGCACGTCAACAATAGGGCCTGACCTATATAGCATATCATAAATTGGTTATAACAATTGGTTATAACAAACTCTGAACAAAGTAAAACACGTGACCGCAAAATGGATGCAGAGGACGTGATAAATTAACTGTTTACTGGTTGCTCAGGAGGTAAAGGGGAAGTTGTGGAAAAATACCACGAGAGTAAGGAAAATGTAAGGAACAAGCTGCATATTATGTGTGACAAACAGGTGCTGTTAAATAAATCTGATACTTTTTCTGACCGTTTTGAACAATGTAAATGACACTAAAACAATTATAAAACCTTTTTTATTACAGCAAAGACTAAAAAACAGTCGCATTCATTCGTGAAATGGAACAGTTCATGAACGAATAAATGATTGATTAACTAAGTTACAGGATGTGTTCTGAGGCCTGCAGCTCGATGGTGGTTATACAAGGCTGCTATACTAAGCCTACTAATGATTATGACGTTAATAATAATAATAATATTGATCCACATAATAATAATAACAATAAGGAGATCAAGGAATTTTTTTTATTATAAATGTAATTTTTCTGACCATTTCAATCGGCGTTAACAACAGTAAATACATTTATAAATAATACCGGTGAGACTGGTCTAATGGAAAATGGTGTAAAGCCTTAATATTACAGCATAGTAAAGATTAAAAACTCTAATTTGTGAAATAGTTTATCCAACGTGTTGTGTGAGGCTTAGAGCTCACGGATTCAGTAGGCTATTAAACAAACACTGAAACGGGCAACAGAAGCAGGATCCGTTTTACTTCTGTTAATATATATAGATATATTGATGAATTGTAAAGCCAGGCACATTTTAACAGTTAGGTTATTGATTATAGACCTAACTGCTCGACTAAAGAAATCTCAATAGGCTGTTGGTTTATCGACCAAATGGGGCCAGCCCCATGCCATGTCACTCTCCCCCTCGGCAGACAGGCCTGTGATACTTCAGGATGCAGCCAGCCAGCCCCATGCCATGTCACTCTCCCTCTTGGCAGACAGGCCTGTGATATTTTAGATTTTTCAAAGTAGTCACCCTTTGCCTTGATGACAGATTTGCACACTCTTGGCATTCTCTCAACCAGCTTCATGAGGTAGTCACCTGGAATGTTTTTACAACACTCTTGAAGGAGTTCCCAACTCATCCCAAACCATCTCAGTTGGGTTGAGGTCGGGTGATTGTGGAGGCCAAGTCATCTGATGCAGCACTCCATCACTCTCCTTCTTGGTCAAATAGCCTTTACACAGCCTGGAGGGGTATTTTGGGTCATTGTCTTGTTGGGGGAAAATAAAATGATAGACCCACTAATCGCAAACCAGATGGGATGTTTTTTTTTCTAAATAAATCACTGACAGTGTCACCAGCAAAGCACACCTCCTCCTCCATGCTTCACGTGGGAACGACACATGCTGAGATCATCAGTTCACCTACTCTGTGTTTCACAAAGACACTTAGTTTGGAACCAAACATCTCAAATTTGGACTCATCAGACTAAAGGACAGATTTCTACTGGTCTACTGGTCTATTGTGTTTCTTGGCCCAACGAGCAAGTCTCTTCTTATTGGTGTCCTTTTTAGTAGTGGGTTCTTTGCGGGAATCAGGCCTTCATGGTCTAATTGCTGCAGTCTCCTCTGAACAGTTGATGTTGAGATGTCTGTTACTTGAACTCTGAAGTGTTTATTTGGGCTGCAATCTGAAGTGCAGTTAATTGCCAATTTCTGTGACTGGTAACTCTAATGAACTTATCCTCTGCTGCAGAGGTAACTCTGGGTCTTCCTTTCCTGTGGCAGTCCTCATGAGAGCCAGTTTCATCATAGCGCTTGATGGTTTTTGCGACTGTACTTGAAGAAATGTTCAAAGTTCTTAGGAGATTTTCCAGATTGACTGACCTTCATGTTTTAACAAAATTATGGACTGTTGTTTCCCTTTGCTTATTTGAGCTGTTCTTGCCATAATATGGACTTGGTCTTTTACCAAATAGGGCTATCTTCTGTGTACCAACGCTACCTTGTCACAACACAACTGATTGTCTCAAACGCATTAAGAAGGAAAGATTCCACAAATTAACTTTTAACAAGGCACATCTGTTAATTGAAATGCATTCCAGGTGACTACCTCATGAAGCTGGTTGAGAGAATGCCAAGAGTGTGCAAAGCTGTCATCGTGTGTGTCCCTCAAGCCGACACCACGACGGCCCTCAAGGAACTTCACTGGACTTTATGCAAACTGGAAACCATATATCCTGAGGCTGCATTTATTGTAGCTGGGGATTTTAACAAAGCACATTTGCTACCAAGGACTGTGGCTCTCCTTCTCCGTGGCCGATGTAAGACATTTAAACGTGTTAACCCTCGCAAGGCTGCCCGCCCAGACAGCATCCCTAGCCGCGTCCTCGGTGCATGAGCAGACCAGCCTGCTGGTGTGTTTACGGACATATTCAATCTCTTCCTATCCCAGTCTGCTGTCCCCACGTGCTTCAAGATGGCCACCATTGTTCCTGTACCCAAGAATGGTAAAGAAACTGCTCCGTAGCATTCACTTCTGTCATCATGAAGTGCTTTGAGAGACTAGTCAAGGATAATATCACCTCCACCTTACCTGTCACCCTAGACCCACTTCAATATGCTTACCGCCCTAATAGGTCCACAGACGATGCATCTCCATCACACTGCACACTGCCTTATCCCATCTGGACAAGAGAAATGCCTATGTAAGAATGTTGTTATCGACTATATCTCAGCATTCAACACCATAGTACCCTCTAAGCTCTTCTTTAAGCTTTAGGCCCTGGGTCTGATCCCTGCCCTGTGCAATTGGGTCCTGACGGGCCGCCCCCAGGTGCCGAAGGTAGGAAATAACATCTCCACTTCGCTGATCCACAGCATGGTCCCCACAAAGGTGCATGCTCAGCCCCCTCCTGTACTCCCTGTTCACCCATGACTGCGTGGCCATGCACGCTTCCAACTCAATCATCAAGTTCGCAGATGACACAACAGTAGTAGGCTTGATTACCAACAACGATGAGACAGACTACAGGGAGGAGGTGAGGGCTCTGGGAGTATGGTGTCAGGAAAATAACCTCACTCAACGTCAACAAAACAAAGGAGATGATTGTGGACTTAAGGAAACAGCAGAGGGAGGACCCCCAGGACCAAAGTGGAGAAGGTGGAAAGTTTTAAGTTCCTCGGTGTACACATCACTGAAACTGAATTAGTCCACCCACACAGACAGCGTGGTGAAGAAGGTGCAACAGCACCTCTTCAACCTCAGGAGGCTGAAGAAATTTGGCCTGTCACCTAAAACCCTCACAAACTTTTCCAGATGCACAATTGAGAGCATTCTGTCAGGCTGTATCACCGCCTGGTATGGCAACATGCGTTGTGCAGACTGCACCACCCTCTGGAGAGCCCTGCGGTTGTGGGCGGTGCAGTCTGCACAACGCATCACCGGGAGCAAACTACCTGCCCTCCAGCACCCGATGTCACAGGAAGGCAAAAAAAAGTACAATAACCACCTGAGCCACTACCTATTCACCCCGCTATCATCCAGAAGGCGTGGTCAGTACAAGTGCATCAAAACTGCGACCGATAGAAGCTGTTTTTCCAGTCAATCTCAAGGCCATCAGACTTAAATAGCCTTCACTAGCACAGAGAGGCTGCTGCCTACATACAGACTTGAAATTGTTTGTCCACTTTAATAATGGAACACTAGTCACTTTAAAAATGTTTACATATTTTGCGTTACTCATTTCATGTATATACAATATTCTATACTATTCTACTGTATCTTAGTCCATGCTGCTCTCATTCTTAATTCCAATCCTTTACTTAGATTTGTGTGTTTTAGGTATTTTGTTGTGGAATTATTAGATAATACTTGTTAGATATTGCTAATCTGTCGGAACTAGAAGCACAAGCATTTCGCTACACCCGCAATAACATCTGCCAAAACACGTGTATTTGACCAATGACATTTGATTTGATGTGAAGGTCAGTTGTCCACGTCGTATGTGTTTTTGTTGGGTGGGAGGAGAATCGGCTCCATTGTTCCTCCAGTGATGAATGGTGGCCCACTGGACCACTGCAGTTAATGTGGCCTAGTGTCCAAAAATACAACCGTTACGTCACAGCATCGCAACAATACCACCTAGTGTTAGCCACAACGCGATCCTCTTTTTGTTTTCCTCTATCTGCAACCATTTTACTATTATTTAGCAAAGTCATTGGCGTTAAATCATTACGGGACAAGTGTTTTGTTACGTGGTTCCTGGGTCTGTTTAGTTACTATTGAGAGAGATGGGGATTCCAAACGCTTTCATATACAGAATGCACAAAAGCCTTAACCTCCCAAAATGTCCGATTTCAAATCCTCTCAGGCGGTAAGGGGTGGAAGAAAGCTTGGTTGGGGCGTAGCCTATTCATTGAATTAAACATAGTAGTTACATGCCCTGCCCTGCCTTGTTCCAGGCCCCCGCCCCCCCTCCTTAGAGATGGGCACTGCACTACTGCATCGTGATTGACTGCGTTGCCATGGATCTAACTGGTGTGTCTGGCACCGGCTATGTTGGGAGGTCCATTCATTAAAATCTGTGTCGCTGTTAAGATTTGAGCGAGCAGCGAGACCATGGCCTGAGGTTTAGTGGTGTAAAGGTGCTCTGAATGCAGGCAAGATAATGAGCTCTTACACGTGACTGGACCCATGGTTATATATGACACACAGACACACACACACACACACACACAGACACACACACACACAGACACACACACACACAGACACACAGACAGCCAGGGGCCACTAGCGGTGACCTGAATGAACATTTGGATAGTGTGTTTTAAATAAATAAATAAATAAAGTCTCTCCTCGGAATTCAAGAAGGACCAAAATTCTAGATAAGTGTTTGGTACGTGGTTGCTTGAAGTATGCTAGAGCAGCGAGGTAGAATCCCAAACAACGCCAACCTCCAGCCCTTTCCTCTCTATCCTTCCGTCTATCCTTCCAGCGAGAGAATCTGGCGTAATTGAAAGCCTGTCGAAGGCTGAAGCTGCCAGGTGATTTTTCTGCGGCTGTCATTGTGTGTGTGTGTGTGTGTGTGTGTGTGTGTGTGTGTGTGCTCTTCAAACTGGTTCAAATGGCTTTCCACCACGTGTTATTTGTAAGCTTTTGACGCTGCTGAAATCCTCTGCTTTTAACAGATTCCTTAGACTATACTGTCATTACTTGTCAGCAGAGGAGAAGACAAAAACAACCTGCAATATTACCAGTCTCCCATCACCATGGCTTTAGTATAGGTTAGGCCAGAGGCTAGTTCAGGACCACGGCTTTGGTGTCGGTTAGGCCAGATGTAGTTCAGGACCACGGCTTTAGTGTCGGTTAGGCCAGATGTAGTTCAGGACCATGGCTTTAGTGTCGGTTAGGCCAGAGGCTAGTTGAGGACCACGGCTTTAGTGTAGGTTAGGCCAGAGGCTAGTTCAGGACCACGGCTTTAGTGTAGGTTAGGCCAGAGGCTAGTTCAGGACCATGGCTTTAGTGTCGGTTAGGCCAGAGGCTAGTTCAGGACCACGGCTTTAGTGTCGATTAGGCCAGATGCTAGTTCAGGACCATGGCTTTAGTGTCGGTTAGGCCAGAGGCTAGTTCAGGACCACGGCTTTAGTATAGGTTAGGCCAGAGGCTAGTTCAGGACCACGGCTTTAGTGTCGGTTAGGCCAGATGTAGTTCAGGACCATGGCTTTAGTGTCGGTTAGGCCAGAGGCTAGTTCAGGACCATGGCTTTAGTGTCGGTTAGGCCAGATGTAGTTCAGGACCACGGCTTTAGTGTCGGTTAGGCCAGAGGCTAGTTCAGGACCATGGCTTTAGTGTCGGTTAGGCCAGATGTAGTTCAGGACCACGGCTTTAGTGTCGGTTAGGCCAGAGGCTAGTTCAGGACCACGGCTTTAGTGTCGGTTAGGCCAGAGGCTAGTTCAGGACCACGGCTTTAGTGTCGGTTAGGCCAGAGGCTAGTTCAGGACCATGGCTTTAGTGTCGGTTAGGCCAGATGTAGTTCAGGACCACGGCTTTAGTGTCGGTTAGGCCAGATGTAGTTCAGGACCACGGCTTTAGTTTCGGTTAGGCCAGATGTAGTTCAGGACCACGGCTTTAGTGTCGGTTAGGCCAGAGGCTAGTTCAGGACCACGGCTTTAGTGTCGGTTAGGCCAGATGTAGTTCAGGGCCACGGCTTTAGTGTCGGTGAGGCCAGATGTAGTTCAGGGCCACGGCTTTAGTGTCGGTTAGGCCAGATGTAGTTCAGGACCACGGCTTTAGTGTCGGTTAGGCCAGAGGCTAGTTCAGGACTAGCCTCTATCTTTTGATAAAGGTCTTCTACACATGCTTCTGTTCTTTTCCCTGCTTTTTCTATGTTTTTCTATTTGCATTTAAACCTACAAGAGCCACTTCCTACCGTGCCTCAACACTGTGTCACACTCACACACATACCCATTTTTAATATGAGCACTGTGTCACACACATACCCATTTTTAATGTGTTCAGGACCATGGCTTTAGTGTCACCACATACAGGACCATTTTTAATATGAGCACTGTGTCACACTAGTTCACACACACATACCCATTTTTAATATGAGCACTGTGTCACACTCACACACATACCCATTTTTAATATGAGCACTGTGTTACACTCACACCCATTTTTAATATGAGCACTGTGTTACACTCACACCCATTTTTAATATGAGCACTGTGTTACACTCACACCCATTTTTAATATGAGCACTGTGTCACACACACACCCATTTTTAGTATGAGCACTGTGTTACACTCACACCCATTTTAGAAAAATATATCTTTAGAAAAATATATCTTTAGAAAAATATATATATATCTTTAGAAAAATATATCTTTAGAAAAATATATATATATCTTTAGAAAAATATATATATATTTCTTTAGAAAAATATATATATATATATTTCTTTAGAAAAATATATATTTCTTTAGAAAAATGTTTTTACTACTAATGGAGAAAACAACATTATTTAACTAGGTAAGTCAATTAAGAACAAATTCTTATTTTCAATGACGGCCTAGGAATAAGA
Organism: Oncorhynchus masou masou; assembly: GCF_036934945.1. Classification (NCBI taxonomy): domain Eukaryota; kingdom Metazoa; phylum Chordata; class Actinopteri; order Salmoniformes; family Salmonidae; genus Oncorhynchus; species Oncorhynchus masou. The sequence goes on from NC_088224.1 coordinate 91,534,772, forward strand.
AAGGAAGTGGGTTAACTGCCTGTTCAGGGGCAGAATGACATATTTGTACCTTGTCAGCTCGGGGGTTTGAACTCGCAACCTTCCGGTTACTAGTCCAACGCTCTAACCACTAGGCTACCCTGCCGCCCTCCACTCTAACCACTAGGCTACCCTACCGCCCAAGCAGGTCCACTCTAACCACTAGGCTACCCTGCACGCCCCTCCACTCTAACCACTAGGCTACCCTGCACGTCCCTCCACTCTAACCACTAGGCTACCCTGCCGCCCCCTCCCTCTAACCACTAGGCTTTACCCTGCCACACACCACACTCTAACCACTGGGCTTTAATATGAGCACTGGCTACCTTGCCTCCCCAGCCTAAATGATTCCCGTGCTGGAGGCTTCAATCCTGCAGCACAACCCTGCTGGAGGCAAAGCAAAATGAGTGAGCGAGACATTTTACCCCATCTATCCTGCATGTGTTTTAATAACATCATTCTACAGCAGCAGGGGGGGGCTGGGATGGGAATATGCTGAGGCTGAGCTTGTCTGTGTGAATATATGCAAATAAGCCTTGTTTAATTGACCCTGATGACCCTAGAGGACCTAGAGGGGGAGATGGGGAGATGGCGAGGGGGAGATGGCGAGGGGGAGATGGAGATGGGGAGATGGTGAGGGGGAGATGGGGAGATGGAGATGGCGAGGGGGAGATGGGGAGATGGCGATGGTATTATTTTCAAAACATCCGTCCCAGGCTTTCTAAAAGCAGGCAGTGGCCTAAGAACAGATTCACAGCTGGAGGTCTGCTGTGGGCTTTAATCCTGCAGCACAACCCTGCTGTGGGCTTTAATCCTGCAGCACAACCCTGCTGTGGGCTTTAATCCTGCAGCACAACCCTGCTGTGGACATTCATACTCAAAATGTCTGGTACAATAATCCTGGTGGACTCCGAGAAAAGCTCCAACTAGATTTGTTCGGGGACGGCAGGTAGTCTAGTGGTTAGAGCGTTGGATTTGTAACCGAAAGGTTGCAAAATCTAATCCCTGAGCTGACGAGGTAAAAATCGGTCGTTCTGCCCCTGAACAAGGCAGTTAACCCACTGTTCCTGAATTTGTTCTTAACTGACTTATCTAGTTAAATAAATGTGTAAAAAAAATATATATATAAAAAAAATCACCACACTGGGTGTTGCAGTTGTAAACACGTACAATTCACAGAAACACCTTCTGACGAGGTGGAGGCACCTCCTTGTATTTCTAGCATAAACCATCAGTCTCTGTTGCTAGCCATCACCAGCTCTGTGGGCATCGGGGCCTGTAACCACAAGGCATAGCAGAGCCAGACCAAGCCATCACCAGCTCTGTTGGCGTCAGGGCCTGTAACCACAAGGCATAGCAGAGCCAGACCTAGCCATCACCAGCTCTGTGGGCATCGGGGCCTGTAACCACAAGGCATAGCAGAGCCAGACCTAGCCATCACCAGCTCTGTGGGCATCGGGGCCTGTAACCACAAGGCATAGCAGAGCCAGACCTAGCCATCACCAGCTCTGTGGGCATCGTGGCCTGTAACCACAAGGCATAGCAGAGCCAGACCTAGCCATCACCAGCTCTGTGGGCATCGGGGCCTGTAACCACAAGGCATAGCAGAGCCAGACCTAGCCATCACCAGCTCTGTGGGCATCGGGGCCTGTAACCACAAGGCATAGCAGAGCCAGACCTAGCCATCACCAGCTCTGTGGGCATCGGGGCCTGTAACCACAAGGCATAGCAGAGCCAGACCTAGCCATCACCAGCTCTGTGGGCATCAGGGCCTGTAACCACAAGGCATAGCAGAGCCAGACCTAGCCATCACCAGCTCTGTGGGCATCGGGGCCTGTAACCACAAGGCATAGCAGAGCCAGACCTAGCCATCACCAGCTCTGTGGGCATCAGGGCCTGTAACCACAAGGCATAGCAGAGCCAGACCTAGCCATCACCAGCTCTGTGGGCATCGGGGCCTGTAACCACAAGGCATAGCAGAGCCAGACCTAGCCATCACCAGCTCTGTGGGCATCGGGGCCTGTAACCACAAGGCATAGCAGAGCCAGACCTAGCCATCACCAGCTCTGTGGGCATCGGGGCCTGTAACCACAAGGCATAGCAGAGCCAGACCTAGCCATCACCAGCTCTGTGGGCATCGGGGCCTGTAACCACAAGGCATAGCAGAGCCAGACCTAGCCATCACCAGCTCTGTGGGCATCGGGGCCTGTAACCACAAGGCATAGCAGAGCCAGACCTAGCCATCACTAGCTCTGTGGGCATCGGGGCCTGTAACCACAAGGCATAGCAGAGCCAGACCTAGCCATCACCAGCTCTGTGGGCATCGGGGCCTGTAACCACAAGGCATAGCAGAGCCAGACCTAGCCATCACCAGCTCTGTGGGCATTGGGGCCTGTAACCACAAGGCCTCGCAGTAAGAGTGCTGATGGAGATGAGACGCTCTGTGGATGCGGCCACAGCACTGCAGCCTTTGGAGACAACACACACACACACACACACACACACACACACACACACACACACACACACACACACACACACACACTTGACCCAGTGTGAGTGGTGGTTTAATCCCCCTGCTGTGACAGGCTAGTGTGTTTTATAATGGACTGTTCTATGAGCAGGGATAGGAACTGAAACGTGGAGAGAGGTGGTTGGTAACTAGGTTACTACAGTTACCCTCCTAGGGGAGAGAGGCGGTTGGTAACTAGGTTACTACAGTTACCCTCCTAGGGGAGAGAGGCGGTTGGTAACTAGGTTACTACAGTTACCCTCCTAGGGGAGAGAGGCGGTTGGTAACTAGGTTACTACAGTTACCCTCCTAGGGGAGAGAGGCGGTTGGTAACTAGGTTACTACAGTTACCCTCCTAGGGGAGAGAGGCGGTTGGTAACTAGGTTACTACAGTTACCCTCCTAGGGGAGAGAGGCGGTTGGTAACTAGGTTACTACAGTTAGCCTCCTAGGGGGAGAGAAGCGGTTGGTAACTAGGTTACTACAGTTACCCTCCTAGGGGAGAGAGGCGGTTGGTAACTAGGTTACTACAGTTACCCTCCTAGGGGGAGAGAGGCGGTTGGTAACTAGGTTACTACAGTTAGCCTCCTAGGGGGAGAGAGGAGGTTGGTATCTAGGTTACTACAGTTAGCCTCCTAGGGGGAGAGAGGCGGTTGGTAACTAGGTTACTACAGTTACCCTCCTAGGGGAGAGAGGCGGTTGGTAACTAGGTTACTACAGTTAGCCTCCTAGGGGAGAGAGGCGGTTGGTAACTAGGTTACTACAGTTAGCCTCCTAGGGGGAGAGAGGCGGTTGGTAACTAGGTTACTACAGTTAGCCTCCTAGGGGGAGAGAGGCGGTTGGTAACTAGGTTACTACAGTTAGCCTCCTAGGGGGAGAGAGGCGGTTGGTAACTAGGTTACTACAGTTAGCCTCCTAGGGGAGAGAGGCGGTTGGTAACTAGGTTACTACAGTTACCTCCTAGGGGAGAGAGGCGGTTGGTAACTAGGTTACTACAGTTACCCTCCTAGGGGGAGAGAGGCGGTTGGTAACTAGGTTACTACAGTTAGCCTCCTAGGGGGAGAGAGGCGGTTGGTAACTAGGTTACTACAGTTAGCCTCCTAGGGGGAGAGAGGCGGTTGGTAACTAGGTTACTACAGTTAGCCTCCTAGGGGGAGAGAGGCGGTTGGTAACTAGGTTACTACAGTTATCCAACATGAATAAAATTGTTGCCAGGATGATGGAAAAAAAGTAATTCCATTGCAAAACAATGCTTTTAATTAATTGATGAAAACACCAGTCAATGGGCTTCGAAGGCCAATACACTTCAGAGTATTAAATCCTCAAGCAGCTGGTAAATTAGTCTCTTTTTGTTGTTTTTACTCCCGTTTAAAGATGTGTTGTCCTTTTTATAAGGGGCTTCGGCTAAGTGTCCCACGACTGTTGATTATCCCCGTTTCCCAGCGTGCCAGCAGAGAGGGGATTCTTTCTCCACAACAGAGGCCTCGAGATCGCTCCTTCTTGAGGACCAAGTAGCGCGGCTGATGTGCGTCGCCCTGCTCCAAGGAATGTTTGAGCTGGCCAATTAGAAGCAAATTATTGTGTTCGTTAGGACCGGTCCTTAGCAGTTCTGCTGTCGTCCGAGTCAAGCTCAACACATTCAGCCCCTGTGTCATGTATAGTATAAAGATTTGGAATGGATTGATTAAGAGTTATGATGTGCAATTTGATGCGTTTCAATTTAGCTTCTTTTCAGATGCACTTGGAAACAAAACATTGTTGACCACTATTTACATAGGAGAGTTACAATGTTACACTCACCTGTCTACAGTAGGACACAGAGCTGTCATCACATAGGAGAGTTACAATGTCACCTGTCTACAGTAGGACACAGAGAGGTCATCACATAGGAGAGTTACAATGTTACACTCACCTGTCTACAGTAGGACACAGAGCTGTCATCACATAGGAGAGTTACAATGTCACCTGTCTACAGTAGGACACAGAGCTGTCATCACATAGGAGAGTTACAATGTCACCTTCTACAGTAGGACACAGAGCTGTCATCACATAGGAGAGTTACAATGTCACCTGTCTACAGTAGGACACAAAGCGGTCATCACATAGGAGAGTTACAATGTTACACTCACCTGTCTACAGTAGGACACAGAGCTGTCATCACATAGGAGAGTTACAATGTCACCTGTCTACAGTAGGACACAGAGCTGTCATCACATAGGAGAGTTACAATGTCACCTGTCTACAGTAGGACACAGAGCTGTCATCACATAGGAGAGTTACAATGTTACACTCACCTGTCTACAGTAGGACACAGAGCGGTCATCACATAGGAGAGTTACAATGTCACCTGTCTACAGTAGGACACAGAGCTGTCATCACATAGGAGAGTTACAATGTCACCTGTCTACAGTAGGACACAGAGCTGTCATCACATAGGAGAGTTACAATGTTACACTCACCTGTCTACAGTAGGACACAGAGCTGTCATCACATAGGAGAGTTACAATGTCACCTGTCTACAGTAGGACACAAAGCGGTCATCACATAGGAGAGTTACAATGTCACCTGTCTACAGTAGGACACAGAGCGGTCATCACATAGGAGAGTTACAATGTCACCTGTCTACAGTAGGACACAAAGCGGTCATCACATAGGAGAGTTACAATGTCACCTGTCTACAGTAGGACACAGAGCTGTCATCACATAGGAGAGTTACAATGTTACACTCACCTGTCTACAGTAGGACACAGAGCGGTCATCATTAGGTCACGTATATCACACATGACAAGTCATGACCCCATGATTAGTGATTAGTTCAAATTACAATAAACATAAAATGTATCACCATCATCCAGTAGAACTGTAAAAAAAAATATATATATATATATTTAGAGCTTTGAAAAGCAGTGTTTTCATTAAATTCATTGGCACAGGCCTTGTTTCACAGAAGCATTGTAAAAAATCATCTTTGTCTCAATGAACCAGCCTCGATGAATTTTGTTTTTTAATTTACTCATCGAATTTGATTGTCCAACCACGAGTTTTATAATGTCTTAATTGTGTGTCCGCCTAGAGTGTCCACTTCCCACTGCTGTGGTGCTGAATCACTGCCGGAGTGGGGAGGACAGGCCTGGTCATGGCAAGAAGGGATCCATCTTTTGTCAAATTCAAAATCAAGTTTAAAAAAAAAAAAATGTAAGCATTATAGCTAACACTAACCTCCCCCATTTCCTAACCTGCTACTTTAACTCTACTAACCTATCTAAAGTCAAATCTGACATTAATTTTTACAAAAGCTGTATCCCTTCTAGCCATGAATGTTTGATGGATGCCTTTTTTTGTTTTCCTTTTTATTTAACCAAGTCAGTTAAGAACCAATTCTTATTTACAATGACGGCCTGGGAACAGTTTAACTGCCTTGTTCAGGGGCAGAACGACGGATTTTTACCTTGTCAGCTCGGGGATTCGCTCTAACCGCTAGGCTGCCTACCTCTAACCGCTAGGCTACCTACCTCTAACCGCTAGGCTGCCTACCTCTAACCGCTAGGCTGCCTACCTCTAACCGCTAGGCTGCCTACCTCTAACCGCTAGGCTGCCTACCTCTAACCGCTAGGCTGCCTACCTCTAACCGCTAGGCTGCCTACCTCTAACCGCTAGGCTGCCTACCTCTAACCGCTAGGCTGCCTACCTCTAACCGCTAGGCTGCCTACCTCTAACCGCTAGGCTGCCTACCTCTAACCGCTAGGCTGCCTACCACTAACCGCTAGGCTGCCTACCTCTAACCGCTAGGCTGCCTACCTCTAACCGCTAGGCTGCCTACCTCTAACCGCTAGGCTGCCTACCTCTAACCGCTAGGCTGCCTACCTCTAACCGCTAGGCTGCCTACCTCTAACCGCTAGGCTGCCTACCTCCTAACCGCTAGGCTGCCTACCTCTAACCGCTAGGCTGCCTACCTCTAACCGCTAGGCTGCCTACCTCTAACCGCTAGGCTGCCTACCTCTAACCGCTAGGCTGCCTACCTCTAACCGCTAGGCTGCCTACCTCTAACCGCTAGGCTGCCTACCTCTAACCGCTAGGCTGCCTACCTCTAACCGCTAGGGTACCTACCTCTAACCGCTAGGGTACCTACCTCTAACCGCTAGGGTACCTACCTCTAACCGCTAGGGTACCTACCTCTAACCGCTAGGCTACCTACCTCTAACCGCTAGGCTACCTACCTCTAACCGCTAGGCTACCTACCTCTAACCGCTAGGCTACCTACCTCTAACCGCTAGGCTACCTACCTCTAACCGCTAGGGTACCTACCTCTAACCGCTAGGGTACCTACCTCTAACCGCTAGGCTACCTACCTCTAACCGCTAGGCTACCTACCTCTAACCGCTAGGCTGGCCCTGGTGTTTTGTAGACAGCCATCTTGTGTTATTTATCAGACCTAATTAAAATGTTCATGCCTAGACTAAATTACATTGAGAGAGGCCTAGATTTGTATTTGAAAACAGCTGTTTTTTGTTATTCATTAAGTAAAATGTTCATATAAATAGCCTTTGGGACAGGTCATTCTCTAATTATATTATTTGTGTTTTATTACTGTTTAGGCGACTTGTTCTAGATAAAAAAAATAAAATAATATAATTTAAAGAATGTATGATTTATAGCAGGGATGAAGATTAAAAACTGACAAATGTTTTGCTTTTCAATAAAACCTGTCACGATGGTATAAGAACATTGTTCTACTTTATTTTATGACAACATAACAGGCTAATTTTGATTTACAATAATGTAAATGTGATTTGGAGCACCGTGGGTGCTTGCCATAATGCTTTATGGTCCCAATTTGGGATGTCATGTACATTTCTCAAATATCCGGTGAATTAAAAAATCTTGCAGGTCACGTTGTCCTAACGGAAACCTTGGTGTGTGAGAGTGAGAGCACTGAGTGCCCCTGCAGTCATAACTCCACTGTCGTAACAACCTAACAGGCATCAGTGGAGAGGTGTTGATGAACTTTCTGTTAGACCTGCAGTGTCAGTGTTCCTGGACTGGACAGCCGGCTGCTCTGGGCTCAGCAGACCTGGACTGGACAGCTGGCTGCTCTGGGCTCAGCAGACCTGGACTGGACAGCTGGCTGCTCTGGGCTCAGCAGTTCCTGGACTGGACAGCTGGCTGCTCTGGGCTCAGCAGTTCCTGGACTGGACAGCTGGCTGCTCTGGGCTCAGCAGACCTGAACTGGACAGCTGGCTGCTCTGGGCTCAGCAGTTCCTGGACTGGACAGCCGGCTGCTCTGGGCTCAGCAGACCTGGACTGGACAGCTGGCTGCTCTGGGCTCAGCAGACCTGGACTGGACAGCTGGCTGCTCTGGGCTCAGCAGTTCCTGGACTGGACAGCTGGCTGCTCTGGGCTCAGCAGTTCCTGGACTGGACAGCTGGCTGCTCTGGGCTCAGCAGACCTGAACTGGACAGCTGGCTGCTCTGGGCTCAGCAGTTCCTGGACTGGACAGCTGGCTGCTCTGGGCTCAGCAGACCTGAACTGGACAGCTGGCTGCTCTGGGCTCAGCAGACCTGAACTGGACAGCTGGCTGCTCTGGGCTCAGCAGACCTGAACTGCACAGCTGGCTGCTCTGGGCTCAGCAGTTCCTGGACTGCACAGCCGGCTGCTCTGGGCTCAGCAGTTCCTGGACTGCACAGCCGGCTGCTCTGGGCTCAGCAGACCTGAACTGCACAGCTGGCTGCTCTGGGCTCAGCAGTTCCTGGACTGCACAGCCGGCTGCTCTGGGCTCAGCAGTTCCCCTGGACTCCCCCCGCTCTCTCTCCTTCCCTCTCCCAGTTCCTGGACTGCACAGCCGGCTGCTCTCCTCCCCTCTCCCCCCGCCGCTCTCTTCCCTCTCCCCCAGTTCCTGGACTGCACAGCCGGCTGCTCTGGGCAGAAGTTGCCTGTAGACAGAATCTGCGTCCCAAATGGCACCCTATTCCCTAGGACTTTGGTCAACAGTCGTGCACTAGGGAATGGGGAACCATTTGGGATTCTACCCATGACACCAATAAGAACAACTTACTCTCCCCAAATTCCCCTTTAGTTTAGGACACCTTTGTCTTTAGCCTGATGTTATTTGACCCTCTTTCATTTTTCTCTTCCTCTGTCCCCCCGCTCTCTCTCCTTCCCTCTCCCGCCTGCTCTCTCTCTCTCCCTTCCCCCGCCTCTCTCTTCCCTCTCCCCCCTCCCGCCTCTCTCTCTCTCTCTCTCTCCCTCTCCTTCCCCCCCCCTTCCCTCTCTCTGTAGTGACTGATGTCTTGAAGCTCTCCAGGATGCCTTTAAGAGGACCAGCGGCCTGTCCTTCTCATGGCCCAACAGTGCTTCTACTCCTGGGAGACTCCCTCCAAAGGTTGCAGAGGTCCCCAGAACATACCCACACCACATCTACATGTACATACTCCTCAATCAGCCTGACTGACCGGTGCTGTATCCTCTCTACTCTCTAGAGCCTCTCTACTGTATATATGTACATACTACCTCAATCAGCCTGACTAACTGTCTGTATCCCCCTCTCCTTCCCTATGTACCCCCCTCAATCAGCCTGACTAACTGTCTGTATATCCTTCTACTCTCATTCCCATACTCCCCCCGCCTGACTAACAGGTGTCTGTATAGAGCCTCTCTACTGTATCTAGCTCTCTCTACTCTCCTTCCCCTCTCTACTTCCCCCCTCTCTACCCTCTCTACTGTATATGACTGATGTACCTCAATCAGCCTGACTAACTGGATGCCTGTATATAGCCTCCAGTGGCCTGTCCTTCTACATGGCCCAACAGTGCTTCTACAGAGAAGTCCTGGGAGACGGAGTCCCTCCAAAGGTTGCAGAGGTCAGACCCAGAACATACAGACACACCACATCTACATGTACATACTACCTCAATCAGCCTGACTAACAGGTGTCTGTATAGAGCCTCTCTACTGTACATAGCCTCTCTACTGTATATAGCCTCTCTACTGTATATATGTACATACTACCTCAATCAGCCTGACTAACAGGTGTCTGTATAGAGCCTCTCTACTGTATATATGTACATACTACCTCAATATGCCTGACTAACAGGTGTCTGTATAGAGCCTCTCTACTGTATATATGTACATACTACCTCAATATGACTGACTAACAGGTGTCTGTATATAGCCTCTCTACTGTATATATGTACATACTACCTCAATCAGCCTGACTAACAGGTGTCTGTATATAGCCTCTCTACTGTATATAGCCTCTCTACTGTATATATGTACATACTACCTCAATCAGCCTGACTAACAGGTGTCTGTATATAGCCTCTCTACTGTATATATGTACATACTACCTCAATCAGCCTGACTAACAGGTGTCTGTATATAGCCTCTCTACTGTATATATGTACATACTACCTCAATCAGCCTGACTAACAGGTGTCTGTATATAGCCTCTCTACTGTATATATGTACATACTACCTCAATATGACTGACTAACAGGTGTCTGTATATAGCCTCTCTACTGTATATAACCTCTCTACTGTATACATCTACATACTACCTCAATCAGCCTGACTAACTGGTGTCTGTATATAGCCTCTCTACTGTATATATGTACATACTACCTCAATATGACTGACTAACAGGTGTCTGTATAGAGCCTCTCTACTGTATATATGTACATTACTACCTCAATCAGCCTGACTAACAGGTGTCTGTATAGAGCCTCTCTAATGTATTAGAGTCCCTCTACTGTATTAGAGTCCCTCTACTGTATTAGAGTCCCTCTACTGTATTGGAGTCCCTCTACTGTATTGGAGTCCCTCTACTGTATTAGAGTCCCTCTACTGTATTAGAGTCCCTCTACTGTATCAGAGTCCCTCTACTGTATATTGTAGATTTATATATTATATATATATAGATATATATAGATATATTTCACTGTCTTTTTACTGTAGTTTGATTTCTTTACTTACCTATTGTTCACCTAATACCTTTTTTGCACTAATGGTTAGAGCCTGTAAGTAAGCGTTTCACTGTGAGGTCTACTACACCTGTTGTATTCAGCATTTCACTGTAAGGTCTACTACACCTGTTGTATTCAGCATTTCACTGTCAGGTCTACTACACCTGTTGTATTCAGCATTTCACTGTGAGGTCTACTACACCTGTTGTATTCAGCATTTCACTGTAAGGTCTACTACACCTGTTGTATTCAGCATTTCACTGTGAGGTCTACTACACCTGTTGTATTCAGCATTTCACTGTGAGGTCTACTACACCTGTTGTATTCAGCATTTCACTGTGAGGTCTACTACACCTGTTGTATTCAGCATTTCACTGTGAGGTCTACTACACCTGTTGTATTCAGCATTTCACTGTGAGGTCTACTACACCTGTTCTATTCAGCATTTCACTGTGAGGTCGACACACCTGTTGTATTCAGCATTTCACTGTGAGGTCTACTACACCTGTTGTATTCAGCATTTCACTGTGAGGTCTACTACACCTGTTGTATTCAGCATTTCACTGTGAGGTCTACTACACCTGTTGTATTCAGGTCTACTACACCTGTTGTATTCAGCATTTCACTGTAAGGTCTACCTACACCTGTTGTATTCAGCATTTCACTGTAAGGTCTACTACACCTGTTGTATTCAGCATTTCACTGTGAGGTCTACTACACCTGTTGTATTCAGCATTTCACTGTAAGGTCTACCTACACCTGTTGTATTCAGCATTTCACTGTAAGGTCTACCTACACCTGTTGTATTCAGCATTTCACTGTAAGGTCTACTACACCTGTTGTATTCAGCATTTCACTGTGAGGTCTACTACACCTGTTGTATTCAGCATTTCACTGTGAGGTCTACTACACCTGTTGTATTCAGCATTTCACTGTGAGGTCTTCTACACCTGTTGTATTCAGCATTTCACTGTGAGGTCTACTACACCTGTTGTATTCAGCATTTCACTGTGAGGTCTACTACACCTGTTGTATTCAGCATTTCACTGTAAGGTCTACCTACACCTGTTGTATTCAGCATTTCACTGTAAGGTCTACCTACACCTGTTGTATTCAGCATTTCACTGTAAGGTCTACCTACACCTGTTGTATTCAGCATTTCACTGTAAGGTCTACCTACACCTGTTGTATTCAGCATTTCACTGTGAGGTCTACTACACCTGTTGTATTCAGCATTTCACTGTGAGGTCTACTACACCTGTTGTATTCAGCATTTCACTGTGAGGTCTACTACACCTGTTGTATTCGGCATTTCACTGTGAGGTCTACTACACCTGTTGTATTCAGCATTTCACTGTGAGGTCTACTACACCTGTTGTATTCAGCATTTCACTGTGAGGTCTACTACACCTGTTGTATTCGGCACACTGTTGTTTAGAGCCTGTGACAAAAACGTTGATTTGATTAGAGCGGAATGGTGGAAAGCAGAAGTGCTGACTATGGAATTTGAATCCCTCTGCAATAAGGGTTACTAAACCAGGAGTCTGGGGTTGTTCCAAATGGAACCCTATAAATGAACCCTGTTCTCTATAAATGGAACCCTATAAATGGAACCCTATAAATGGCACCCTATTCTCTGTTAAATGGCACCCTATTCTCTGTCAAATGGCACCCTATTCTCTATAAATGGAACCCTATAAATGGCACCCTATTCTCTATTAAATGGCACCCTATTCTCTGTTAAATGGCACCCTATTCTCTATAAATGGAACCCTATAAATGGAACCCTATAAATGGCACCCTATTCTCTGTTAAATGGCACCCTATTCTCTGTTAAATGGCACCCTATTCTCTGTTAAATGGCACCCTATAAATGGAACCCTATACATGGCACCCTATTCTCTGTTAAATGGCACCCTATTCTCTGTTAAATGGCACCCTATTCTCTATTAAATGGCACCCTCTTCCCTATATAGTGCACAACTTTTGACCAGTCATTCACTATAGTAGTAGTGGGGTGGCAGGGTAGCCTAGTGGTTAGAGCGTTGGACTAGTAACCGGAAGGTTGCAAGTTCAAACCCCCGAGCTGACAAAGTACAAATCTGTCGTTCTGCCCCTGAACAGGCAGTTAACCCACTGTTCCTAGGCCGTCATTGAAAATAAGAGTTTGTTCTTAACTGACTTGCCTAGTTAAATAAAGGTTAAATAAATAAATAGCTGTGTTCGGGCGACCTCAGTGACTCGTTGTTTTTAGACCACTCCAGTTCATACAGTAGCCAGCTGGTTTAATGCTTTTCTCCAGTTGGCTGTTCAATATTTCTAGTTCCACTTTACAGTGGAACTGCTCTGGTTTCTGTCCAGTTCGGCTGAAGGAAGAACTACAACTTACTGTCAAATGCCTATTCCCAATTACACACGCAAACACGCTCGAAAGCACGCGCAAACACACACACACGAGCACACGCAAACACACAGATACTTGACTGACTTTATCAGTGACAAAACGTGTGTGTGTGTGTGTGTGTGTGTGTGTGTGTGTGTGTGTGTGTGTGTGTGTGTGTGTGTGTGTGTCAATAAGGCTGACTGATGTAGGACTATTCTGCGGTGGACATTGTTTGAGGAAGTGAGATAAAATGCTTGGCCCTGTGTTCACAATAGTAACCCAACCCTTAGGGCTTGGTGTGTGTCATTTCCATTGAAACAGTCTTGGAGATATTTAATCAAAGACCTTTTTAGATCTGCAAAAATACATGTTTTGCTCAACATACTCAGCAACAAGAATTCAAAGTGCAATATGCAGATATCGCTCTGCCATTTCCTGGTTGCAAAAATGTGAATAGTGCTCCTAATTTGTTTGTGTCAAAACAAGCTATGTATAGTCTAGGTAATCATTGTACCATATAAACTGCTGTGAATTTGTTTTTAGTTATAAAAAAACAACATTTAAACGTGTTAATTCCAATAAGCTCTCCAGCTGGCCCAGGAAACATGGGTATTGATTTGGATTGACAACAGCTGGCCCAGGAAACATGGCTATTGATTTGGATTGACAACAGCTGGCCCAGGAAACATGGCTATTGACTTGGATTGAAAACAGCTGGCCCAGGAAACATGGCTATTGACTTGGATTGAAAACAGCTGGCCCAGGAAACATGGCTATTGACTTGGATTGACAACAGCTGGCCCAGGAAACATGGCTATTGATTTGGATTGACAACAGCTGGCCCAGGAAACATGGCTATTGACTTGGATTGAAAACAGCTGGCCCAGGAAACATGGCTATTGACTTGGATTGAAAACAGCTGGCCCAGGAAACATGGCTATTGACTTGGATTGACAACAGCTGGCCCAGGAAACATGGCTATTGATTTGGATTGACAACAGCTGGCCCAGGAAACATGGCTATTGACTTGGATTGACAACAGCTGGCCCAGGAAACATGGCTATTGACTTGGATTGAAAACAGCTGGCCCAGGAAACATGGCTATTGATTTGGATTGACAACAGCTGGCCCAGGAAACATGGCTATTGATTTGGATTGAAAACAGCTGGCCCAGGAAACATGGCTATTGACTTGGATTGAAAACAGCTGGCCCAGGAAACATGGCTATTGACTTGGATTGAAAACAGCTGGCCCAGGAAACATGGCTATTGACTTGGATTGAAAACAGCTGGCCCAGGAAACATGGCTATTGACTTGGATTGAAAACAGCTGGCCCAGGAAACATGGCTATTGATTTGGATTGACAACAGCTGGCCCAGGAAACATGGCTATTGACTTGGATTGAAAAGGGCACTTGGTCTCTCCTGCTTGATTGTTAATCAACAGGCTAGCAGAAGGTTGTGCTGGCAGCCTTACTACAGGAGGATATTAAAACGTCTTCCCAGCAGAGTCCACAGATGGGCACAGTCTGTATCCTAAACGGCAGAATATTCCCTTTTTTTTATATAGTGTACTACTTTTGACCAAGACCCATAGGGAATAGGGTGCCGTTTGGGACATCGCTACAGTGTTCAAACAGGCAGGAAGGCAGACATTTTATATTAAAAAACATATATATATACATATATATACACACATATATATATATATATATATCTATATCTATATCTATATATATATATATATATGGCTGAATCTTGTTGATCCCTGTGGTTATACTGTTTAATTATTGTTTTATTCTCTTTACGGTTTAATTATCAACGATCTGGTCGGGCCTTTATTTGATTTTAATTTAATTTTGTGAAACTAATATATTTTTTTTTAACCAGAGAACTTACAGGGGTTTGTAAAGTTGTTGTACTGCAAAAAAAAAATATATTTATATAATTTATTTTATTTTTTTACCAGCGAGACAGCAGCAAGTCCGATTCAGTCTGAGATTTGTGCCTCAGCTGTACGATGGTAGTAGACAGAGGTTCAGTGGAGGAGATGTTATTTTTATTTTATATATTATTATCCTGAGTGCCACTGCAGACCCTTTCTTCGCTGGTCTTTTTAGTTTTTTAGATGTTTTCTTCCCACAACAATGTGTGATTTCAGAGGAAGTGTGGGGTCATTTTATGCCTAGCTGCTCAAAAAGGCTGTGTGTTGAATGTTTAACTAAGGGAGTGTAGTGGTTGTGCTTTTGGGTCCATTAGGCAGCAGACCTTGGCCAGGGCTGTTAATCTTGTGGCATTAGGAAACCCTCCAGCTGTGTCCATCCACTAGGTCTGACAGCAGGGCCCGGCTAGGGGCCACTCCGTCACTGTGATTTAGTGGGACCACAGGGCGTGGCTAGGGGCCACTCCGTCACTGTGATTTAGTGGGACCACAGGGCGTGGCTAGGGGCCACTCCGTCACTGTGATTTAGTGGGACCACAGGGCGTGGCTATGGGGGGCGTGGCTAGGGGCCAATCTGCCACTGTGATTTAGTGGGACCACAGGGCGTGGCTAGGGGCCACTCCATCACTGTGATTAACACACAGGGAGGGAGTCAGGCCACACATTACCGTACACATCCTCATCATCAGGATCTTGTCATACATCGTTGTTAATGTTTGGCATCTTCCCTGGTTAATCCAAACGTTGTGAATCCATTCATTATTCATACGCTCTGATGAAGGAAGCCTATATAGCATAGTAAATGAGTATTGAATCCATTCATTATTATTTTTTTTCACCTTTTTTATTTAACCAGGTAAGCTAGTTGAGAACAAGTTCTCATTTGAGAGAGAGATACCGGATAAGACAGGAGAAATACTCCAGATATAACACTGACCTTCGCCCCCCGACACAAACTACTGCAGCATAAATACTGGAGGCTGAGACAGGTGTCGGGCCTTTAAACAGCTTGGGAAATTCCAGAAAATATCATGGCTTTCGAAGCTTCTGATAGGCTAATTTACATAATTTGAGTCAATTGGCGGTGTACCTGTGGATCTATTTCAAGGCCTACCTTCAAACTCAGCGCCTCTTTGCTTGACATCATGGGAAAATCAAGTCTGGTTTATCCTCGTAAAACTGACCACCCTACCGATCCTCGACTTCCGCGATGTCATCTACAAAATAGCCTCCAACACTCTACTCAACAAATTGGATGTAGTAATCACAGTGCCATCCGTTTTGTCACCAAAGCCCCATATACTACCCACCACTGTGACCTGTACGCTCTTGTTGGCTGGCACTCGCTTCATACTCGTCGCCAAACCCACTGGCTCCAGGTCATCTACAAGTCTTTGCTAGGTAAAGCCCCGCCTTCTCTCAGCTCACTGGTCACCATAGCATCACCCACCTGTAGCACGCGCTCCAGCAGGTATATCTCACTGGTCACCCCCAAAACCAATTCTTCCTTTGGCCGCCTCGTCTTCCAGTTCTCTGTTGCCAATGACTAGAACGAACTACAAAAATCTCTGAAGCTGGAGACTCTCTTACCTCCCTCACTAGCTTTAAGCATCAGCTGTCAGAGCAGCTCCCAGATCACTGCATCTGTACATAGCTCATCTGTAAATAACTCATCCAATCTACCTCATCCCCATACTGTATTTATTTATCTTGCTCCTTTGCACCCCAGTATCTCTACTTGCACATTCATCTTCTGCACATCTACCATTCCAGTGTTTAATTGCTATATTGTAACTACTTTGCCACCATGGCCTATTTATTGCCTTACCTCTCTTTTCCTTCCTCATTTACACACACTGTATATAGACCTTTTCTACTGTATTATTGATTGTATGTTTTTATTCCATGTGTAACTCTGTGTTGTTGTATGTGTTGAACTGCTTTGCTTTATCTTGGCCAGGTTGCAGTTGCAAATGAGAACTTGTTCTCAACTAACCTACCTGGTTAAATAATGGTGTTCTCAACTAGCCTACCTGGTTAAATAAAGGTGTTCTCAACTAGCCTACCTGGTTAAATAACGGTGTTCTCAACTAGCCTACCTGGTTAAATAAAGGTGTTCTCAACTAGCCTACCTGGTTAAATAACGGTGTTCTCAACTAGCCTACCTGGTTAAATAAAGGTGTTCTCAACTAGCCTACCTGGTTAAATAACGGTGTTCTCAACTAGCCTACCTGGTTAAATAACGGTGAAATTTAAAAAATCCTTGGATGCTGGAGGAAGCAGGTACAAAAGTATCTATATCCACAGTAAAACGAGTCCTATATCAACATAACCTGAAAGGCCGCTCAGCAAGGAACAAGCCACTCCTACAAAACCGCCATAAAAAAGCCAGACTGCGGTTTGCAACTTCACATGGGGACAAAGATTGTGCTTTTTGGAGAAATGTCCTCTGGTCTGATGAAACAAAAATAGAGCTGTTTGGCCATAATGACCATCATTATGTTTGGAAGAAAAAGGGGAGGCTTGCAAGCCGAAGAACACCATCCCAACCGTGAAGCACGGGGGTGGCAGCATCATGTTGTGGGGGTGCTTTGCTGCAGGAGGGACTGGTGCACTTCACAAAATAGATTGCATCATGAAGTAGGAAAATTATGTGGATATACTGAAGAAACATCTCGAGGCATCAGTCAGGAAGTTAAAGCTTGGTCGCAAATGGGTCTTCCAAATGGACAATGACCCCAAACATACTTCCAAAGTTGTGGCAAAATGGCTTTAGGACAACAAAGTCAAGGTATTGGAGTGGCCATCTGTTACGGATCCCTTTTGGCCCGACAGTCTAGGGGGGGGGGATGGTAATGAGACCCGTAACATAACTCATGCAAATTATAACAGTGACAAAGCAAAAGTGTGAACGAAATAACCAGGACAACTGAAATCTACCGTCAAACTCAAGGTTTATTTGAAAACACACGGTAATGGGGGAAGCAGGAAAAGGGGCTGAGCTGGACCCAAGGAAAGAAACAATAAGTATTCAAAAACACCCCTAAGCTAGACTAGCCTACTTTAACAACAGCTAACTAACTAACCAAAAATACAGTGGGTGGTCCGCCCAGTTCTAACTAGTGTATTTAACAAAGTCTACCTACGGGTAGTGTATGCCCATGGGCGACTTGTCTTGGTTTCCTCTTTTCCCACCAGCAATCAAACCCAAACACCATAACCAAAACAATACTCACAGGTGATGACAAAGTGCTATGGAGGTGCTCAAACAAAAGAGAGGTTAATACACAAAGAGAGAGTGAACCACAGAGACCTACAGACATGGCATTTACAGAGAGATTGAGCTCTAGAGCAAACAACTGACAGGGTTTTTAAACCAAGGGAAAGGAACTGTGATTGGGTAGGAAACAGGAGGAGCTGTGTCTTCTGATTGATGATTGGATTGTTGACTGATTGGGGAGTGATGATTTTCACCTGTGAGGGGAGAAGGAGAGAAACACACACACAGGATACACACACAGGATACTGGTATCCGTAACACCATCACAAAGCCCTGATCTCAATTGAAATTATGTGGGCAGAACTGAAAAAGCATGTGTGAGCAAGGAGGCCTACAACCCTGACTGTCAGGAGGAATGGGCCAAAATTCACCCAACTTTCTTTTGGGAAGCTTGTGGGAGGCTACCCAAAACATTTGACCCAAGTTAAACAATTTAAA
Source organism: Oncorhynchus masou masou (assembly GCF_036934945.1). Lineage (NCBI taxonomy): Eukaryota > Metazoa > Chordata > Actinopteri > Salmoniformes > Salmonidae > Oncorhynchus > Oncorhynchus masou. The sequence continues at coordinate 91,553,301 of NC_088224.1, forward strand.
GGCAATGCTACCAAATACTAATTGAGTGTATGTAACCTTCTGACCCACTGGGAATGTGATGAAAGAAACAAAAGCTGAAATAAATCATCCTCTCTACTATTATTCTGACGTTTCACATTCTTAAAATAAAGTGGTGATCCTAACTGACCAAAGACAGGGAATTTTTACTTGGATTAAATGTCAGGAATTGTGAAATTGAGTTGAAATGTATTTGGCTAAGGTGTATGTAAACTTCTGTCTCAACTGTACCTGCTGGAGCGCGTTCTACGGGTCGGTGCTGCTATGGTGACCAGTGAGCTGAGATAAGGCGGAGCTTTACCTAGCAAAGATTTATAGATGACCTGGAGCCATTGGGTTTGGTGACGAATATGTAGTGAGGGCCAGCCAACGAGGGCATACAGGTCGCAATGGTGGGTAATATATGGGGCTTTGGTGACAAAACAGATGGCACTGTGATAGACTGAATCCAGATTACTGAGTAGAGTGTTGGAGGTTAATTTGTAAATTACATTGCCGAGGTCAAGGATAGTCAGTTTTATGAGGGTATGTTTGGCTGCATGAGTGAAGGAAGCATTGTTGCGAAATAGGGTTTATTTTTGGATTGGCGATGCTTAATGTGAGTCTGGAAGGAGAGTTTACAGTCTAGCCAGACACCTAGGTATTTATAGTTGTCCACATTTTCTAAGTCAGAACCGTCCCGAGAAGTGGTTCTTGGCGGGCTGGTGTGAGCAGCGATCGGTTGAAGAGCACGCATTTTAGTTTTACCAGCGTTTTAAGAGCAGTTGGAGGCCACAGAAGGAGAGTTGTATGGCATTGAAGCTCGTCTGGAGGTTAGTTAACACAGTGTCCAAAGAAGGGCCAGAAGTATACAGAATGGTGTTGTCTGTATAGAGGTTGATCAAAGAATCACCCGCAGCGAGAGCTACATCATTAATGTATACAGAGAAAAGAGTCGGCCCGAGAATTGAACCCTGTGGCACCCCCATAGAAGTCCTCCTGAGGTCCGGACAACAGGTCGCCTGATTTGACACTCTGGACACTATCTGAGAAGTAGTTGGTGAGGCAGTCATTAGAGAAACCAAGGCTGTTGAGTCTGCTGAATATGTATTTAATACGCTCTGATGAAGGAAGCCAATACAGCATGGTAAATGAGTTGTGAGTCCATGCAGGCAATGTGTTGACCACTTCTCAAAGCTTCTTCTCCTTTTCTTTCTGTCAGCTCTTATTATGCTGCTATGTACAACAGGAAGGGCTGGGCTGCGTTGAGTAGCTTGATTTGAAAGGACATGTTTTTAGCTCTATACTTTTAGTCTTTATGGCAACGTTTCCAGAGGGTAATTCATTTAGGTACTTCACGGTCATGTTCAGGTGAAATGTGTCCCAAGGAAATAATGATATGCAGCTATTGCAGTGCCCTAATATCGGTGTGTGTGTGTGTGTGTGTGTGTGTGTGTGTGTGTGTGTGTGTGTCTCTGTCTGTCTTTGTCTCTCTCTGTCTGTCTCTTTGTCTCTCTCTGTCTGTCTCTTTGTCTCTCTTTGTCTCTCTGTCTTTGTCTCTCTTTGTCTCTGTCTGTCTCTGTCTCTGTCTCTCTGTCTTTGTCTCTCTGTCTTTGTCTCTCTTTGTCTCTCTGTCTTTGTCTCTTTGTCTTTGTCTCTCTTTGTCTCTCTGTCTTTGTCTCTCTTTGTGGTTCAGTTTGTCGTCTTGTCATATTCATTTGGGCCTGCCAATATTTGTGCACATGGACCTGGTTCCTAAGAAAGTGGAATGTGTGCATAATCATGTTAGAGGACATGCACAACATGTCCTCAGGAAGTTGAAATATGTTGTCGGGGCATGGTTCAGGCCAAGCAAGCAGAGTAAAGTCAATATCTAAATATACAGGCTTTGAATAAGTAAATTCTACTGCCAATAACTTGTGCATTTAAAAAAAAAATGATACTCAAAATTAATAAGACATGTTCATTTAAAACATCTAATGAAATATGACAGTATTAAGGTGTTATGTTGAGGGTGCTTCTGTTTGTTCCCGTGACAAACTGACACAGCCACTGTGACTGTGCCACCCACTGGCCGTGAGGTCACAGAGGCCGCTGCCACCCACTGGCTGTGAGGTCACAGAGACCGCTGCCACCCACTGGCCGTGAGGTCACAGAGACCGCTGCCACCCACTGGCTGTGAGGTCACAGAGACCGCTGCCACCCACTGGCTGTGAGGTCACAGAGACCGCTGCCACCCACTGGCCGCGAGGTCACAGAGACCGCTGCCACCCACTGGCCGCGAGGTCACAGAGACCGCTGCCACCCACTGGCCGCGAGGTCACAGAGACCGCTGCCACCCACTGGCCGCGAGGTCACAGAGACCGCTGCCACCCACTGGCCGCGAGGTCACAGAGACCGCTGCCACCCACTGGCCGCGAGGTCACAGAGACCGCTGCCACCCACTGGCTGTGAGGTCACAGAGACCGCTGCCACCCACTGGCCGCGAGGTCACAGAGACCGCTGCCACCCACTGGCCGTGAGGTCACAGAGACCGCTGCCACCCACTGGCCGTGAGGTCACAGAGACCGCCGCCACCCACTGGCCGCGAGCTCACAGAGACCGCTGCCACCCACTGGCCGTGAGGTCACAGAGACCGCTGCCACCCACTGGCCGTGAGGTCACAGAGACCGCTGCCACCCACTGGCCGCGAGGTCACAGAGACCGCCGCCACCCACTGGCCGCGAGGTCACAGAGACCGCCGCCACCCACTGGCCGTGAGGTCACAGAGACCGCCGCCACCCACTGGCCGTGAGCTCACAGAGACCGCTGCCACAGTCTCTCCAGCCCCAGGCAACCAGGAGGCCTCGACAAGTGCTGGCGAGAGGGACGCCTCCCAGACACACACCCCACAACCAGGGCAGAGGTAGACGGCCATTGGGGGGGGGGGGATCATGAATGGGGATCACACTTGCTCCAGTGTAGCTGTGGATCCTGTGCTGCAGCCGGCAACCATGATTCCCGAGCAGGTCTTTAGTATTTACTATGAAATAATGTACTCGTGTAATTCAATAAGGAATAGCGCTTTTCATTCGGTTTCTCTCTCGGTTTTTTGGTTGTCACCCTAATTCATTTTTTTTGGGGGGGGTGTCACCCTAATCCCCAAATGGCACTATATAGGGCAGGGTTCCCTAACTATCAGCCCGGGCCCGTGGGTCATTTTTATTTATTCAACCCCCCCCCAGTTTCCGGAGCAAAAAAAACCCATTTTTGAACATTTTTATTGTTGGACAGACTGTAAAAACAGAATCAGCACCAAGTGGTTTTAATTGTTGGACATCTGTTCCGAAAGATTTCATACGCGAGGTAGAGACACTGAGGGGACACAACATTAGGAACAGCTTCCTGATATTGAGTTGCACCCCCTTTTTGCTCTCAGAACAGCCTCAATTGGTCAGGACGTTGGAGTCTGCAGGGTATCGAAAGCGTCGGGATGCTGGTCCGTGTTGACTTCAATGCCTCCCACAGCTGTCAAGTTAGCCATTCTTGTTACACCCCCCCATTCAAAGACACCTCAATATTTTGTCTTTCCCATTCACCCTCTGAATGGTACACAAACACAATCCATGTCTCAAGGCTTAAAACTCCTTCTTTAACCAGGTCTCCTCCACTTCATCTACACTGATTGATGTGGATTTAACAGGTGACATCAATAAGGGGTCATATCTTTCACCTGGATTCACCTGGTCGATATGTCATGGAAAGTGGTGTTCCTAATGTTTTGTACACTCGGTGTATTTGTATCACCAAATGTAATCAAGGTTTGAAATTATTAAATGTTTTGGTAAAATATATCTGTTTGGGTTTTTTTGCGGGCAATTTAAACTCTACAAATGATTTACAATTCTGTTCCTAACCCCTGACCGTCCACACAAGAAGAAAATGGACCGCGACTTAATCTAGTTGATGACACCTGATGTAGGGTATAGGGTGTTAATTGGAACACTAGTTGGATCTGTGTCTACTGGCATATTTCTATTGTGTGTGTCCGTGTGTGTGTGTGTGTGTGTGTCCCCGTGTCTGTGTGTGTGTCCTTGTATCAGGCCTGGGCAATTATTTTCCTTGGAGGGCCACATTAGAATACATTTGTGTGTGTGTGTGTGTGTGTGTGTTTGCTTATGTCTTATGAGTTAATACACTACTGGACCAGAGGTATGTGGACACCTGTTCATCCAACATCTCATTCCAAAAATCATGGGCATTAATCTGGATTCACACCCCCGCTGCTATAACAGCCTCCACTCTTCTGGGAAGGCTTTCCACTAGATGTAGGAACATTGCTGCTATAACAGCCTCCACTCTTCTGGGAAGGCTTTCCACTAGATGTTGGAACATTGCTGCTATAACATCCTCCAGTCTTCTGGGAAGGCTTTCCACTAGATGTTGGAACATTGCTGCTATAACAGCCTCCACTCTTCTGGGAAGGCTTTCCACTAGATGTTGGAACATTGCTGCTATAACAGCCTCCACTCTTCTGGGAAGGCTTTCCACTAGATGTTGGAACATTGCTGCTATAACAGCCTCCACTCTTCTGGGAAGGCTTTCCACTAGATGTAGGAACATTGCTGCTATAACAGCCTCCACTCTTCTGGGAATGCTTTCCACTAGATGTAGGAACATTGCTGCTATAACAGCCTCCACTCTTCTGGGAAGGCTTTCCACTAGATGTTGGAACATTGCTGCTATAACAGCCTCCACTCTTCTGGGAAGGCTTTCCACTAGATGATGGAACATTGCTGCTATAACAGCCTCCACTCTTTTGGGAAGGCTTTCCACTAGATGTTGGAACATTGCTGCTATAACAGCCTCCACTCTTCTGGGAAGGCTTTCCACTAGATGATGGAACATTGCTGTTATAACAGCCTCCACTCTTCTGGGAAGGCTTTCCACTAGATGTTGGAACATTGCTGCTATAACAGCCTCCACTCTTCTGGGAAGGCTTTCCACTAGATGTTGGAACACTGCTGCTATAACAGCCTCCACTCTTCTGGGAAGGCTTCCCACTAGATGTTGGAACATTGCTGCAGGGACTTGTTTCCATTCAGCCACAAGAGCATTAGTGAGGTCAGGCTCTGATGTTGGGCGATGAGGCCTGTGTATACTGTATACATATATATATATGTGTGTATGTGTATACAGTGCTGGGAAAAATACTTTTGCCCCCTTTTCCTGATTCTCTATTGTTGATACTGAATGTTTCCACACAGCAATCTAGTGGAAAGCCTTCCCAGAAAAGTGGAGGCTGTTATAGCAGCAGTGTTCCATCATCTAGTGGAAAGCCTTCCCAGAAGAGTGGAGGCTGTTATAGCAGCAATGTTCCTACATCTAGTGGAAAGCCTTCCCAGAAGAGTGGAGGCTGTTATAGCAGCAATGTTCCATCATCTAGTGGAAAGCCTTCCCAGAAGAGTGGAGGCTGTTATAGCAGCAATGTTCCATCATCTAGTGGAAAGCCTTCCCAGAAGAGTGGAGGCTGTTATAGCAGCAATGTTCCAACATCTAGTGGAAAGCCTTCCCAGAAGAGTGGAGGCTGTTATAGCAGCAAAGGGCGGGACCAACTACATATTAATGTCCATGATTTTGGAATGAGATGTTGGACGTGTGTGTGTGTGTGTGTGTGTGTGTACGTGTGGGCGTGCGTTCGTTCGTTCATACCATCTTTATTTTCTTTCTCTGTACTCTCCTCCTCTCCCTGCAGGTCATCTACAACTCGTTTGGAGGCACGTCTAAAGGACTGCACTTCAACAACCTCATCATTGGCCTGGTGCTGCTGACTAGAGGACGAGATGGGGAGAAGGCCAAGTGTATGTTTCTCTCGCTCTCTCTCGCACTCGCTCGCTCTCTCTCGCACTCGCTCGCTCTCTCTCGCACTGGCTCTCTCTCTTGCTGTCTCTCTCTTTTGCTGTCTCTCTCAATGAATTGTGTGTGTGTGTGTGTGAGGCAGCAGAAAGCCAAGGCCATGATGATTAGTGATGGGACCTTCAGACGGCAGCTACTCTGGCTTCTGTCTGAGTCTGCCTGCCACTGGTAAGACCAACCGGCCATCCAGAATGAACTCATTAACTGTGTGTGTGGTGTGTCCAACCACAGACCTCTTCAGCCTGTTTGCCAGTGAGTCTGGCGGCTATGCGGCGCGGGATGACATGGAGGCCGTACTACAGGAATTGGACGGGGAAGTCCCGCTCTCTCTCAGGAAGTGCTTCAGCGAGGTCAGTCAGAGGTCACAACACACTCCTCTCTCCTCTCCAGTCATCGGTCAGTCAGGGGTCACAACACACTCCTCTCTCCTCTCCAGTCTTCACTCAGTCAGGGGTCACAACACACTCCTCTCTCCTCTCCAGTCATCGGTCAGTCAGGGGTCACAACACACTCCTCTCTCCTCTCCAGTCTTCACTCAGTCAGGGGTCACAACACACTCCTCTCTCCTCTCCAGTCATCGGTCAGTCAGGGGTCACAACACACTCCTCTCTCCTCTCCAGTCGTCGGTCAGTCAGGGGTCACAACACACTCCTCTCTCCAGTCATCACTCAGTCAGGGGTCACAACACACTCCTCTCTCCTCTCCAGTCGTCACTCAGTCAGGGGTCACAACACACTCCTCTCCAGTCATCACTCATTCAGGGGTCACAACACACTCCTCTCCAGTCATCACTCAGTCAGGGGTCACAACACACTCCTCTCTCCTCTCCAGTCATCACTCAGTCAGGGGTCACAACACACTCCTCTCTCCTCTCCAGTCATCACTCAGTCAGGGGTCACAACACACTCCTCTCTCCTCTCCAGTCATCACTCAGTCAGGGGTCACAACACACTCCTCTCTCCTCTCCAGTCATCACTCAGTCAGGGGTCACAACACACTCCTCTCTCCTCTCCAGTCATCGGTCAGTCAGGGGTCACAACACACTCCTCTCTCCTCTCCAGTCATCGGTCAGTCAGGGGTCACAACACACTCCTCTCTCCTCTCCAGTCATCACTCAGTCAGGGGTCACAACACACTCCTCTCTCCTCTCCAGTCATCACTCAGTCAGGGGTCACAACACACTCCTCTCTCCTCTCCAGTCATCACTCAGTCAGGGGTCACAACACACTCCTCTCTCTCCTCTCCAGTCATCGGTCAGTCAGGGGTCACAACACACTCCTCTCTCCTCTCCAGTCATCGGTCAGTCAGGGGTCACAACACACTCCTCTCTCCTCTCCAGTCATCGGTCAGTCAGGGGTCACAACACACTCCTCTCTCCTCTCCAGTCATCGGTCAGTCAGGGGTCACAACACACTCCTCTCTCCTCTCCAATCATCACTCAGTCAGGGGTCACAACACACTCCTCTCTCCTCTCCAGTCATCAGTCAGTCATGGGTCACAACACACTCCTCTCTCCTCTCCAATCATCACTCAGTCAGGGGTCACAACACACTCCTCTCTCCTCTCCAGTCATCGGTCAGTCAGGGGTCACAACACACTCCTCTCTCCTCTCCAGTCATCGGTCAGTCAGGGGTCACAACACACTCCTCTCTCCTCTCCAGTCATCGGTCAGTCAGGGGTCACAACACACTCCTCTCTCCTCTCCAGTCATCGGTCAGTCAGGGGTCACAACACACTCCTCTCTCCTCTCCAGTCATCGGTCAGTCAGGGGTCACAACACACTCCTCTCCAGTCATCGGTCAGTCAGGGGTCACAACACACTCCTCTCTCCTCTCCAGTCATCGGTCAGTCAGGGGTCACAACACACTCCTCTCTCCTCTCCAGTCTTCACTCAGTCAGGGGTCACAACACACTCCTCTCTCCTCTCCAGTCATCACTCAGTCAGGGGTCACAACACACTCCTCTCTCCTCTCCAGTCGTCGGTCAGTCAGGGGTCACAACACACTCCTCTCTCCTCTCCAGTCATCACTCAGTCAGGGGTCACAACACACTCCTCACACCCCTCCAAGAATCAAATATCATTTGCAAATTGCAGACTACCCCTTTAACATTAAACAGCAGCATGTGTGTGTGTATATATATATATATTTTAATCCAGACCCCCGTCCCTGCAGGAGGCCTTTTGCTCGGCCGTCATTTGTAAATAAGAATTTGTTCATAACTGACTTGCCTCATTAAATGAAGGTTAAATAAAATATAATTATGCAAATAACTTCCGGTCTCATGGTAATTGACCGTTAATTAACAAAAACACATTTAGCATCTCCTGACTCCCACACACATCCTACAAGCCACTGATGCAGACCTTAATTAAGAACATCTACATTTGTAAAAAAAAAAAGTCTCCTAAATCCATGTAATATAGTCTAAACCATCACAATAAATCCATGATTTATTTTAGACCGGTCTAAAGAAACATTATGACATGAAGAAAATGTTTTGTACAGAATATAAACGGTCCTTCTGTGTCATCAGGCCCTAAGCTTGTTCTTTTAGCAGATGGCTTAAAAGACCCGTGAAATTAGCTAATATTATACGATATGATTTTTATAGTAAGAAGAATATAATTAAATGTGTTTTTTTTTTTTTGCAACTTTAGATGTGAATGAATCAAACCTTAATGTCTTACAGATCAAAACATAAATGGACTGCATGATGCGTCTATATAGGTTATTGATGATTTGAGGAAGTCGGGAAAACAACAACAACACGCTCTGTTCCTTGCGTCAGGCTGCGCACACGCTGTTCTCTCATCAAGTGATCATATCACCCGTAACACTATTCTCAATTTAATCCTCTCTTTGCTAATTTGTCAAATTTTGTTTTGATTTAGAATGGCCCATTTATCAAATGGACTGGGACAGAGACGGGGACAGAGACGGGGAAGGGGACTGGGACGGGGACTGGGAAGGGGACGGGGACTGGGAAGGGGACGGGGACTGGGAAGGGGACTGGGAAGGGGACGGGGACTGGGAAGGGGACTGGGAAGGGGACGGGGACTGGGAAGGGGACGGAGACTGGGACGGAGACTGGGACGGGGAAGGGGACTGAGACTGAGACTGAGACTGGGACGGGGACGGGGACTGGGAAGGGGACTGGGACTGGGAAGGGGACGGGGACTGGGAAGGGGACGGGGACTGGGAAGGGGACGGAGACTGAGAGACTGAGACTGGGAAGGGGACGGAGACTGAGAGACTGGGAACGGGACGGGGACTGGGAAGGGGACGGGGACTGGGAAGGGGACGGAGACTGGGACGGAGACTGGGACGGAGACTGGGACGGGGACGGAGACTGGGACGGGGACTGGGACGGAGACTGGGACGGAGACTGGGACGGGGACGGAGACTGGGACGGAGACTGGGACGGGGACGGAGACTGGGACGGGGACGGAGACTGGGACGGAGACTGGGACGGGGACGGAGACTGGGACGGGGACGGAGACTGGGACGGAGACTGGGACGGAGACTGGGACGGGGACGGAGACTGGGACGGGGACTGGGACGGGGACGGGGACGGAGACTGGGACGGAGACTGGGACGGGGACTGGGACGGAGACTGGGACGGAGACTGGGACGGGGACGGAGACTGGGACGGAGACTGGGACGGAGACTGGGACAATGACGGGGACAAGGGCAGGGACGAGAACGAAGACGAGGACAGAGACGGGGACGAGGACAGAGACGGGGACGAGGACATAGACGAGGACATAGACGAGGACAGAGACGAGGACAGAGACGGGGACGAGGACGGGGACGAGGACAGGGACGAGGACAGAGACGAGGACAGAGACGGGGACGAGGACATAGACGAGGACAGAGACGGGGACGAGGGCAGAGACGGGGACGAGGGCAGGGACGAGGGCAGGGACCGGGACGAGGACAGAGACGGGGACGAGGACAGAGACGGGGACTGAGACTGGGGCAAGGACAGAGACGGGGACTGAGACTGGGACAATGACAGGGACGGGGACAAGGGCAGGGACGAGAACGAAGACGAGGACAGAGACGGGGACGAGGACAGAGACGGGGACAGAGACGGGGACGAGGACAGAGACGGGGACAAGGACAGAGACGAGGACAGAGACTGGGACGAGGACATAGACGAGGGCAGAGACGGGGACGAGGGCAGAGACTGGGACGAGGACAATGACGGGGACAGAGACGGGGACGAGGACAGAGACGAGGACAGAGACGGGGACAGAGACTGGGACGGGGACAAGGACAGAGACGGGGACAGAGACTGGGACGGGGACAAGGACAGAGACGGGGACAGAGACTGGGACGGGGACAGGGACGAGGACAGAGACGGGGACAGAGACTGGGACGGGGACAAGGACATAGACTGGGACGGGGACAGAGACGGGGACAGAGATGGGGACGAGGACGGACGAGGACAGAGACTGGGACAGAGACGAGGACGGAAGAGGACAGAGACTGGGACAAGGACAGAGACTGGGACAAGGACAGAAACTGGGACGGGGGCGAAGACGAGGACGGGGGACAGAGACAAGGACGGGGACGGAGACAAGGACGGAGACGGGGATGGAGGACAGAGACAAGGACGGGGACAGAGACAAGGACGGAGACGGGGATGGAGGACAGAGACAAGGACGGGGACAGAGACTGGGACGGGGGACAGAGACAAGGACAGAGACGGGGACAGAGACAAGGACGGGGACAGAGACTGGGACGGGGGACAGAGACAACGACAGAGACAACGACAGAGACGGGGACAGAGACAAGGACGGAGACAAGGACGGGGACGGAGACAAGGATGGAGACGGGGACAAGGACGGGGACGGAGACAAGGACGGGGACGGGGGGCAGAGACAAGGACAGAGACGGGGACAGAGACAAGGACGGAGACAAGGACCGTTTTCACAACGAAAACAACATTTACTTGTCTTCTTGATAAGCATAAAATTTAGAATTGGGTTTGTGTTTTGTCCTACTAAAAGGTGAATTCATCTCCCAGTGTCTGGTAGAAATAAATAAATAGTTTTAAATAAATCTTTTTAAATAATTTGTCCAAATTTGTATTTATTTATATACATATATATCAAATTTGACTGGTACCATGTGTATATGCACACGTATATGCTTTAATGACAGCTTTGCACTTTCTTGGCATTCTCTCAACCAGCTTCATGAGGTAGTCACCTGGATTTAATTTCAATTAAACAGGTGTGCCTTGTTAAAAGTTCATTTGTGGAATTTCTTTCCTTCTTAAGGAAAGGCAATTTGAGTCAATCAGTTGTGTTGTGACAAGGTAGAGGTGGTATACAGAAGATAGCCCTATTTGGTAAAAGAGTCCATATTATGGCAAGAACAGCTCAAATAAGCAAAGAGAAATTACAGTCCATCATTACTTCAAGACACGAAGGTCTGTCCATCTGGAAAATGTCCTAAGAACTTTTAAAGTTTCTTCATGTGCAGTCGCAAAAACCATCAAGCGCTATGATGAAACTGTCTCATGAGGACCACCACAGGAAAGGAAGACCCAGAGTTACCTCTGCTGCAGAGGATAAGTTCGTTAGAGTTACCAGTCTCAGAAATTACAACCCAAATAAATGCATCACAGAGTTCAAGTAATAGACACACCTCAACATCAACTCTGTAAATGTTTTTTATTTTACCTTTTATAAACTAGGCAAGTCAGTTAAGAACAAATTCTTATTTTCAATGACAGCCTAGGAACAGTGGGTGAACTACCTGTTCAGGGGCAGAACGACAGATTTGTACCTTGTCAGCTCGGGGATTTGAACTTGCAACCTTTCGGTTACTAATCCAACGCTCTAACCACTAGGCTACCCATACCGCCCCATTGGTTACTAGTCTAACCATACCGCCCCATTGGTTACTAGTCTAACCATACCGCCCCATTGGTTACTAGTCTAACCATACCGCCCCATTGGCTACTAGTCTAACCATACCGCCCCATCGGTTACTAATCCAACACTCTAACCACTAGGCTACCCATACCGCCCCATTGGTTACTAGTCTAACCATACCGCCCCATTGGTTACTAGTCTAACCATACCGCCCCATTGGTTACTAGTCTAACCATACCGCCCCATCGGTTACTAATCCAACACTCTAACCACTAGGCTACCCATACCGCCCCATTGGTTACTAGTCTAACCATACCGCCCCATTGGTTACTAGTCTAACCATACCGCCCCATTGGTTACTAGTCTAACCATACCGCCCCATCGGTTACTAATCCAACACTCTAACCACTAGGCTACCCATACCGCCCCATTGGTTACTAGTCTAACCACTACCTGCAGCCCTCATGGTTGAATTGCTGCAAAGAACCACTACTAAAGGTTACTATATGATTCCATACGTGTTATTTCTTAGTGTTGATGTCTTCACTGTTCTTATACAATGTACAAAATAAAGAAAAACCCTTGAATCAGTTGGTGTGTGTGAACTTTTGACTAGTACTATACATATATATGTCTGCTTTGATATTATGTGGTCTTGTGTGTAGGCCAGTGACCAACAAAAATCTCAATTTAATCCATTTCCTGAGCTGTAAGACGACAACATTTTGTAAAAGTTTAGGGGTGTGAATACTTTCTGTAGTTTTATGCATAAGCTCGAATATTCATGGTTTTTTTTTTCTTCTATTTTTTTTTTTTTTTTTTTAAATGAATCATCACCTTAGAAAACACTGTCCGTTTCGTCGTTAGGCTTCGTAAACAACAACCATGTTTTACGCTCACTTTCAACCTCCTTTAATGAGCTTCTTTCTTCAAATCGCAGTGAGGTGAGATTTGAAAAAGCACGTACTGTTTTTAATAATAAGTGTTTTTGGCATTTGCATTGACGTCAGAGTGGTTTACAGAGACAAATAGCACCAGGCCATTAGTGACCTGTAGATCGTTAGCGAGCTGGGTACTACCAACGCCTGTCTGGAGTGCATAAAAGGAGATTACCGTGACTCAGCGGCGTGGCGGTAATATGGTCACCGCAACCGCCCCAGTTGCGAGTTCCTTACTAATTAGTAACTTTTTAATTCATCAATCAAGTACAAAGGAGGAACGAAAACCCACAGACACTTGGCCTTCCTTGGAATGAGTTTGACACCTGTGGTCTAGGTCATAGAAAAAGAGCAAGTGTTCCTAATGTTTTGTACACTTCTGTATTTGGTTGTAACTAATGGGCAGTGTTTGTAACTCTATCGGCCAATGACTCTTCCACAATACACCTATAATATAAACGCTAATCCCTGTCCGTCTCCCCAACCATGTCTCCTCCCGCTACCTCCTTTTTGATTTGGTAACAAGTTGTCGATGTGTTTGGTTTCTTTTGTCTCAGGGGGAGAAAGTCAACTATGAGCGCTTTAAGAACTGGCTCCTACAGAACACGGAGGCGTTCACCTTCTCCCGTTGGCTGCTCTCCGGAGGCGTGTGTGTCACCCTCACAGACGACAGCGACACGCCCACCTTCTACCAGACTCTGGCCGGAGTCACACACTGTGAGTGACGGCTACCGTACTCCTCTCTACAGCGCCAGTCCGACCCTGCACGCACGCACGCTGTACATAAACTGGCACTACTGAAAGGTTTCTATGGTGTTCATCTGAGTAAAGTCAACAACAAGTGATGGCATCTCCCACAAACAGACAGATAATTTACCTGACTGTTTTAGTTCGGTGCACATATTTCATGTTATGTTGGTATTTGTCACCCAATGTGTCACATTTTCTTTGTCATTCATGTCCCTCCTACTTTTTCTGTCCTATTGGAAAGAAAGCTCTTACATGTAGCTGTGTCCAAGACCTATCAAAGATATTAGTTGCTTCCTGTCCTAAGACCAATCAGAGAGCAGGAGAGATCTTTGCTGCCAATCCGGGAGAGTACCTGCAGACAGCTCGTAATCTGCTGTTGCCCACTCTCAGATGATCCTCTTAACTCTGAGCGGTGTGTGTGTGTGTGTGTGTGTGTGTGAGAGAGAGTTCAGGTGTGTGTGTGTGTGTGTGTGTGAGAGAGAGTTCAGGTGTGTGTGTGTGTGTGCACTCTTCGGCCGTGAGGCGAGCACCTTCCCCGTGCATGGACTTTCTAGAACATACTTCACTCTTGGCTAAGACGCCGTCACCGACCGGACACCGACAACAGACGCCATGGAGGACTGACAGGCTTGTTGTCGGGTTGGGATAGTATTAGAATACTATTGTAAGAATCCTTGGATTGGAACCAGGATGGCTCGTTAACGTGGTGTGTTTGGTTTTTTTTTCCCTTCCCCTGAGCCTGTCAGCCGTCGGCCGGTGGAGTCTACTATGCTACACGCCAGTCCTGTCGGCACGTCCCAGGGCATGTGCGGTGGAATATGGTATGGTACCTCTGTTGTCACTCTGACCGAGTCGCTCCTCTAGGTGGGTACTGGGCACACCACTGCACCTCCTTTAGACTAGTGCCACGTCCCAAACGGCACCCTATTCCCTATGAGGTGTACTACTTTTGACCGGGACCCGTAGGGCTATGGCCAAAAATAGGGAATTAGGTACCATTTTAGGACTGCCTAGGAAGTGGTCAACACTGACACTAGTGTGTGTTTTTTATTTATTTTTATTTATTTATTTTAACAATGAACCGATAGTTGGAGTGAGTTAGTGGTTTTGCTGTGTAACCCATCTCCTGATGTGGTGGTTGGTGCAGGAAGTAAACGCACAAAGAAGCACTTTTCTTCCCACTTTCAGATTGTGGAAGTGTATATTTGGAGGTCTTGTGTGAACTCGCTCGGGCGGCTTGTTTGTCATTCTGCGCTTGGGTCTTGAAAAAAAACAATCACTTATCTCTGTATGCCAGGCTACTCAGTCATGGAGATGCAGCCTCTTGTTTTAAGAACAAAATACTGTCAGACTGTATTTTTAAACAGACTCCAACCTCAAGCTCCAGACATTTTTAAAAGAGATCCGTCTCCACCTGCCAGGTACAGTCCTGTCCTGAAATGGAATGTTAGCCATTTAGCCTAGCGGTTTACCTAGCGGGCTAAGCTAGGATGTGTGTCCCAAATGGCACCCTATTATCTACAATGGTGTATTACTTTTAACGGCAGTGAACAATAGTGAATCTAGGAGTCAGTGAGCTAGCTAGTAACGGGATGAGGCATGTCCTGGAGTCAGCCAGTCAGTGAGCTAGCTAGTGACGGGATGAGGCATGTCCTGGAGTCAGCCAGTCAGTGAGCTAGCTAGTGACGGGATGAGGCATGTCCTGGAGTCAGCCAGTCAGTGAGCTAGCTAGTGACGGGATGAGGCGTGTCCTGGAGTCAGCCAGCTAGTGACGGGATGAGGCGTGTCCTGGAGTCAGCCAGCTAGTGACGGGATGAGGCGTGTCCTGGAGTCAGCCAGTCAGTGAGCTAGCGAGGGGATGAGGCATGTCCTGGAGTCAGCTAGCTAGTGACGGGATGAGGCGTGTCCTGGAGTCAGCCAGCTAGTGACGGGATGAGGCATGTCCTGGAGTCAGCCAGCTAGTGACGGGATGAGGCATGTCTTGGAGTCAGTGAGCTAGCTAGTGACGGGATGAGGCGTGTCCTGGAGTCAGCCAGCTAGTGACGGGATGATGCGTGTCCTGGAGTCAGCCAGCTAGTGACGGGATGAGGCATGTCCTGGAGTCAGCCAGCTAGTGACGGGATGAGGCATGTCCTGGAGTCAGCCAGCTAGTGACGGGATGAGGCATGTCCTGGAGTCAGCCAGTCAGTGAGCTAGTGACGGGATGAGGTGTGTCCTGGAGTCAGCCAGCTAGTGACGGGATGAGGCGTGTCCTGGAGTCAGCCAGTCAGTGAGCTAGCTAGTAACGGGATGAGGTGTGTCCCGGAGTCAGCCAGTCAGTGAGCTAGCTAGTGACGGGATGAGGCGTGTCCTGGAGTCAGCCAGTCAGTGAGCTAGCTAGTAACGGGATGAGGTGTGTCCCGGAGTCAGCCAGTCAGTGAGCTAGCTAGTGACGGGATGAGGCATGTCCTGGAGTCAGCCAGTTAGCTAGCTAGTGACGGGATGAGGCATGTCCTGGAGTCAGCCAGTCAGTGAGCTAGCGAGTGACGGGATGAGGCATGTCCTGGAGTCAGCCAGTCAGTGAGCTAGCTCGTGACGGGATGAGGCATGTCCTGGAGTCAGCCAGTCAGTGAGCTAGCTAGTGACGGGATGAGGCATGTCCCGGAGTCAGCCAGTTAGCTAGCTAGTGACGGGATGAGGCATGTCCTGGAGTCAGCCAGTCAGTGAGCTAGCTAGTAACGGGATGAGGTGTGTCCCGGAGTCAGCCAGTCAGTGAGCTAGCGAGGGGATGAGGCATGTCCTGGAGTCAGCCAGTCAGTGAGCTAGCTCGTGACGGGATGAGGCATGTCCTGGAGTCAGCCAGTTAGCTAGCTAGTGACGGGATGAGGCATGTCCTGGAGTCAGCCAGTCAGTGAGCTAGCTAGTGACGGGATGAGGCATGTCCTGCAGTCAGTGAGCTAGCTAGTGACAGGATGAGGCGTGTCCTGGAGTCAGCCAGTCAGTGAGCTAGCTAGTGACGGGATGAGGCGTGTCCTGGAGTCAGCCAGTTAGCTAGCTAGTGACGGGATGAGGCATGTCCTGGAGTCAGTCAGTGAGCTAGCTAGTGACGGGATGAGGCATATCCTGGAGTCAGCCAGTCAGTGAGCTAGCTAGTGACGGGATGAGGCGTGTCCTGGAGTCAGCCAGTTAGCTAGCTAGTGACAGGATGAGGCGTGTCCTGGAGTCAGCCAGTCAGTGAGCTAGCTAGTGACGGGATGAGGCGTGTCCTGGAGTCAGCCAGTGAGCTAGCTAGTGACGGGATGAGGCGTGTCCTGGAGTCAGCCAGTTAGCTAGCTAGTGACAGGATGAGGCGTGTCCTGGAGTCAGCCAGTTAGCTAGCTAGTAACGGGATGAGGCATGTCCTGGAGTCAGCCAGTTAGCTAGCTAGTGATGGGATGAGGCGTGTCCTGGAGTAAGCCAGTTAGCTAGCTAGTGACGGGATGAGGCGTGTTCTGGAGTCAGCCAGTTAGCTAGCTAGTAACGGGATGAGGC
Organism: Oncorhynchus masou masou; assembly: GCF_036934945.1. Taxonomy (NCBI): domain Eukaryota; kingdom Metazoa; phylum Chordata; class Actinopteri; order Salmoniformes; family Salmonidae; genus Oncorhynchus; species Oncorhynchus masou. The sequence goes on from NC_088224.1 coordinate 91,570,281, forward strand.
ATGTCCTGGAGTCAGCCAGTTAGCTAGCTAGTAACGGGATGAGGCATGTCCTGGAGTCAGCCAGTTAGCTAGCTAGTGACGGGATGAGGCATGTCCTGGAGTCAGCCAGTTAGCTAGCTAGTAACGGGATGAGGCATGTCCTGGAGTCAGCCAGTTAGCTAGCTAGTAACGGGATGAGGCATGTCCTGGAGTCAGCCAGTTAGCTAGCTATTAACGGGATGAGGCATGTCCTGGAGTCAGCCAGTTAGCTAGTGACAGGATGAGGCATGTCCTGGAGTCAGCCAGTTAGCTAGTGACAGGATGAGGCATGTCCTGGAGTCAGTTAGCTAGCTAGTGACAGGATGAGGCATGTCCTGGAGTCAGTTAGCTAGCTAGTGACAGGATGAGGCATGTCCTGGAGTCAGTTAGCTAGCTAGTGACAGGATGAGGCATGTCCTGGAGTCAGCCAGTTAGCTAGTGACAGGATGAGGCATGTCCTGGAGTCAGTTAGCTAGCTAGTGACAGGATGAGGCATGTCCTGGAGTCAGCCAGTTAGCTAGTGACGGGATGAGGCATGTCCTGGAGTCAGCCAGTTAGCTAGCTAGTGACGGGATGAGACATGTCCTGGAGTCAGCCAGTTAACTAGCTAGTAACGGGATGAGACATGTCCTGGAGTCAGCCAGCTAGTAACGGGATGAGGCGTGTCCTGGAGTCAGCCAGTTAGCTAGCTAGTAACGGGATGAGGCATGTCCTGGAGTCAGCCAGTTAGCTAGGTAGTGACGGGATGAGGCATGTCCTGGAGTCAGCCAGCTAGTAACGGGATGAGGCATGTCCTGGAGTCAGCCAGTTAGCTAGCTAGTAACGGGATGAGGCATGTCCTGGAGTCAGCCAGTTAGCTAGCTAGTAACGGGATGAGGCATGTCCTGGAGTCAGCCAGTTAGCTAGCTAGTAACGGGATGAGGCATGTCCTGGAGTCAGCCAGTTAGCTAGCTAGTAACGGGATGAGGCATGTCCTGGAGTCAGCCAGCTAGTAACGGGATGAGGCATGTCCTGGAGTCAGCCAGTTAGCTAGCTAGTAACGGGATGAGGCATGTCCTGGAGTCAGCCAGCTAGTAACGGGATGAGGCGTGTCCTGGAGTCAGCCAGTTAGCTAGCTAGTAACGGGATGAGGCATGTCCTGGAGTCAGTCAGTTAGCTAGTGACGGGATGAGGCATGTCCTGGAGTCAGCCAGCTAGTAACGGGATGAGGCGTGTCCTGGAGTCAGCCAGTGAGCTAGCTAGTGACAGGATGAGGCATGTCCTGGAGTCAGCCAGTTAGCTAGCTAGTGACGGGATGAGGCATGTCCTGGAGTCAGTCAGTCAGTCAGTTAGCTAGTGACGGGATGAGGCGTGTCCTGGAGTCAGCCAGTGAGCTAGCTAGTGACAGGATGAGGCATGTCCTGGAGTCAGCCAGTCAGTGAGCTAGCTAGTGACAGGATGAGGCGTGTCCTGGAGTCAGTCAGTTAGCTAGCTAGTGACGGGATGAGGCATGTCCTGGAGTCAGCCAGTCAGTGAGCTAGCTAGTGACGGGATGAGGCATGTCCTGGAGTCAGTCAGTTAGCTAGCTAGTGACGGGATGAGGCATGTCCTGGAGTCAGCCAGTCAGTGAGCTAGCTAGTGACGGGATGAGGCATGTCCTGGAGTCAGCCAGTGAGCTAGCTAGTAACGGGATGAGGCATGTCCTGGAGTCAGCCAGTTAGCTAGCTAGTGACGGGATGAGGCATGTCCTGGAGTCAGTCAGTTAGCTAGCTAGTAACGGGATGAGGCATGTCCTGGAGTCAGCCAGTTAGCTAGTGACGGGATGAGGCGTGTCCTGGAGTCAGCCAGTTAGCTAGCTAGTGACAGGATGAGGCATGTCCTGGAGTCAGTCAGTTAGCTAGCTAGTGACGGGATGAGGCATGTCCTGGAGTCAGCCAGTCAGTGAGCTAGCTATTGACGGGATGAGGCATTTCCTGGAGTCAGTCAGTTAGCTAGCTAGTGACAGGATGAGGCATGTCCTGGAGTCAGTCAGTTAGCTAGCTAGTGACGGGATGAGGCGTGTCCTGGAGTCAGCCAGTCAGTTAGCTAGCTAGTAACGGGATGAGGCATGTCCTGGAGTCAGCCAGTTAGCTAGCTAGTGACGGGATGAGGCGTGTCCTGGAGTCAGTCAGTTAGCTAGCTAGTAACGGGATGAGGCATGTCCTGGAGTCAGCCAGTTAGCTAGCTAGTAACGGGATGAGGCATGTCCTGGAGTCAGTCAGTTAGCTAGCTAGTGATGGGATGAGGCATGTCCTGGAGTCAGCCAGCTAGTGACGGGATGAGGCATGTCCTGGAGTCAGCCAGTTAGCTAGCTAGTGATGGGATGAGGCATGTCCTGGAGTCAGCCAGCTAGTGACGGGATGAGGCATGTCCTGGAGTCAGCCAGTCAGTGAGCTAGCTAGTGATGGGATGAGGCATGTCCTGGAGTCAGCCAGTCAGTGAGCTAGCTAGTGATGGGATGAGGCATGTCCTGGAGTCAGCCAGTCAGTGAGCTAGCTAGTGATGGGATGAGGCATGTCCTGGAGTCAGCCAGTCAGTGAGCTAGCTAGTGACGGGATGAGGCATGTCCTGGAGTCAGCCAGCTAGTGACGGGATGAGGCGTGTCCTGGAGTCAGCCAGTCAGTGAGCTAGCTAGTAACGGGATGAGGCATGTCCTGGAGTCAGCCAGTCAGTGAGCTAGCTAGTGACGGGATGAGGCATGTCCTGGAGTCAGCCAGCTAGTGACGGGATGAGGCGTGTCCTGGAGTCAGCCAGTCAGTGAGCTAGCTAGTAACGGGATGAGGCGTGTCCTGGAGTCAGCCAGTCAGTTAGGTAGCTAGTGACGGGATGAGGCACGTCCTGGAGTCAGCCAGTCAGTGAGCTAGCTAGTGACGGGATGAGGCATGTCCTGGAGTCAGCCAGTCAGTGAGCTAGCTAGTGACGGGATGAGGCATGTCCTGGAGTCAGCCAGTCAGTGAGCTAGCTAGTGACGGGATGAGGCATGTCCTGGAGTCAGCCAGTCAGTGAGCTAGCTAGTAACAGGATGAGGCATGTCCTGGAGTCAGCCAGCCAGTTAGCTAGCTAGTGACGGGATGAGGCATGCCCTGGAGTCAGCCAGTCAGTGAGCTAGCTAGTAACAGGATGAGGCATGTCCTGGAGTCAGCCAGTCAGTGAGCTAGCTAGTAACGGGATGAGGCATGTCCTGGAGTCAGCCAGTCAGTGAGCTAGTGATGGGATGAGGCATGTCCTGGAGTCAGCCAGTCAGTGAGCTAGCTAGTGACGGGATGAGGCGTGTCCTGAGTCAGCCAGTCAGTGAGCTAGCTAGTGACGGGATGAGGCATGCCCTGGAGTCAGCCAGTCAGTGAGCTAGTGACGGGATGAGGCATGCCCTGGAGTCAGCCAGTCAGTGAGCTAGTGATGGGATGAGGCATGTCCTGGAGTCAGCCAGTCAGTGAGCTAGCTAGTGACGGGATGAGGCGTGTCCTGGAGTCAGCCAGTCAGTGAGCTAGCTAGTAACAGGATGAGGCATGTCCTGGAGTCAGCCAGTCAGTGAGCTAGTGATGGGATGAGGCATGTCCTGGAGTCAGCCAGTCAGTGAGCTAGCTAGTGACGGGATGAGGCATGTCCTGCAGTCAGTGAGCTAGCTAGTGACGGGATGAGGCGTGTCCTGGAGTCAGCCAGTCAGTGAGCTAGCTAGTGACGGGATGAGGCATGTCCTGGAGTCAGCCAGTCAGTGAGCTAGCTAGTGATGGGATGAGGCGTGTCCTGGAGTCAGCCAGTCAGTGAGCTAGCTAGTGACGGGATGAGGCGTGTCCTGGAGTCAGCCAGTCAGTGAGCTAGCTAGTGACGGGATGAGGCATGTCCTGGAGTCAGCCAGTCAGTGAGCTAGCTAGTGACGGGATGAGGCATGTCCTGGAGTCAGTCAGTTAGCTAGCTAGTAACGGGATGAGGCATGTCCTGGAGTCAGCCAGTCAGTTAGCTAGCTAGTGACGGGATGAGGCATGTCCTGGAGTCAGCCAGTCAGTGAGCTAGCTAGTGACGGGATGAGGCACGTCCTGGAGTCAGCCAGTCAGTGAGCTAGCTAGTGACGGGATGAGGCATGTCCTGGAGTCAGCCAGTGAGCTAGCTAGTAACGGGATGAGGCATGTCCTGGAGTCAGCCAGTCTGTGAGCTAGTGACGGGATGAGGCGTGTCCTGGAGTCAGCCAGTCAGTGAGCTAGCTAGTGACGGGATGAGGCATGTCCTGGAGTCAGCCAGTCAGTGAGCTAGCTAGTGACGGGATGAGGCATGTCCTGGAGTCAGCCAGTCAGTGAGCTAGCTAGTAACGGGATGAGGCGTGTCCTGGAGTCAGCCAGCTAGTGACGGGATGAGGCGTGTCCTGGAGTCAGCCAGTCAGTGAGCTAGCTAGTGACGGGATGAGGCATGTCCTGGAGTCAGCCAGTCAGTGAGCTAGCTAGTAACAGGATGAGGCGTGTCCTGGAGTCAGCCAGCTAGTGACGGGATGATGCGTGTCCTGGAGTCAGCCAGTCAGTGAGCTAGCTAGTAACGGGATGAGGCATGTCCTGGAGTCAGTCAGTTAGCTAGCTAGTGACGGGATGAGGCGTGTCCTGGAGTCAGCCAGTCAGTGAGCTAGTAACGGGATGAGGCATGTCCTGGAGTCAGTCAGTTAGCTAGCTAGTGACGGGATGAGGCATGTCCTGGAGTCAGCCAGTCAGTGAGCTAGCTAGTGACGGGATGAGGCGTGTCCTGGAGTCAGCCAGTCAGTGAGCTAGCTAGTGACGGGATGAGGCATGTCCTGGAGTCAGCCAGTCAGTGAGCTAGCTAGTGACGGGATGAGTAGTGTCCTGGAGTCAGCCAGTCAGTGAGCTAGCTAGTGACGGGATGAGGCATGTCCTGGAGTCAGTCAGTGAGCCAGCTAGTGACGGGATGAGGCATGTCCTGGAGTCAGCCAGTCAGTGAGCTAGCTAGTGACGGGATGAGGCGTGTCCTGGAGTCAGCCAGTCAGTGAGCTAGCTAGTGACGGGATGAGGCATGTCCTGGAGTCAGTCAGTTAGCTAGCTAGTGACGGGATGAGGCATGTCCTGGAGTCAGCCAGTCAGTGAGCTAGCTAGTAACGGGATGAGGCATGTCCTGGAGTCAGTCAGTTAGCTAGCTAGTAACGGGATGAGGCATGTCCTGGAGTCAGCCAGTCAGTGAGCTAGCTAGTAACGGGATGAGGCATGTCCTGGAGTCAGTCAGTTAGCTAGCTAGTGACGGGATGAGGCGTGTCCTGGAGTCAGCCAGCTAGTGACGGGATGAGGCATGTCCTGGAGTCAGTCAGTTAGCTAGCTAGTGACGGGATGAGGCATGTCCTGGAGTCAGCCAGCTAGTGACGGGATGAGGCGTGTCCTGGAGTCAGTCAGTCAGTGAGCTAGCTAGTGACGGGATGAGGCATGTCCTGGAGTCAGCCAGTCAGTGAGCTAGCTAGTGACGGGTTGAGGCATGTCCTGGAGTCAGCCAGTCAGTGAGCTAGCTAGTGACGGGTTGAGGCATGTCCTGGAGTCAGCCAGCTAGTGACGGGATGAGGCGTGTCCTGGAGTCAGCCAGTCAGTGAGCTAGCTAGTAACGGGATGAGGCATGTCCTGGAGTTAGCTAGTTAGTGACGGGATGAGGCGTGTCCCGGAGTCAGCCAGTTAGCTAGTTAGTGACGGGATGAGGCATGCCCTGGAGTCAGCCAGTCAGTGAGCTAGCTAGTGACGGGATGAGGCACGTCCTGGAGTCAGCCAGTCAGTGAGCTAGCTAGTGACGGGATGAGGCATGTCCTGGAGTCAGCCAGTCAGTGAGCTAGCTAGTGACGGGATGAGGCGTGTCCTGGAGTCAGCCAGTCAGTGAGCTAGTGACGGGATGAGGAGTGTCCTGGAGTCAGCCAGTCAGTGAGCTAGCTAGTGACGGGATGAGGCACGTCCTGGAGCCAGCCAGTCAGTGAGCTAGCTAGTGACGGGATGAGGCATGTCCTGCAGTCAGTGAGCTAGCTAGTGACGGGATGAGGCATGTCCTGGAGTCAGCCAGTCAGTGAGCTAGCTAGTGATGGGATGAGGCATGTCCTGGAGTCAGCCAGTCAGTGAGCTAGCTAGTGACGGGATGAGGCATGTCCTGGAGTCAGCTAGTAGGAGCAGTCAGTGAGCTAGCTAGTAACGGGATGAGGCGTGTCCTGGAGTCAGCCAGTTAGCTAGCTAGTGACGGGATGAGGCACGTCCTGGAGCCGATCCACGGGAGAGGTAATGAGTTTTATAGATTAGCAGTGTCAGGCAGGCTGGAGCAGCATCCTGATTTAATGACACACAGCAACAAGATGAGCAGGTGTTTATTCCCCCTCAGCTCGGCTTTCCTTGCTCGTCCCTTGCAGACCTTTACCACTGCACTCTTCACTGCTAGGCTCGCCCACGCTGGCCTGCGTTCAGCAAGCATGACACAAATAGCCTTTTTTCAGGTTTGTTTAGCGTTTGGGATTGATACATTGACTATATTGGTGTTGTCAGTGTTTCTGAAAGACCAGTTGGAGGACCTATTTTTGTGGTGTGTGTGTGTGTGTGCGACGTGTGTGTTTGTAGGATTTAGTATTGTCTAGCTGTTCTACTCTTAAAGGGGCATTCAGTCAGTCAGGGGCGGGCCCCACCACACACGCCTCCCATTCCACACCATGCTCCTCAATATTAATCCACCATTACTTCCCCCAAGCTCTCTCTCAGTCTCTGGCCTGGGAAGCATATGTTAACATTGCCAAAGCAAGTGAGGTAGATCATATACCAAAGTGAGGTTGTGTTCTCTGTTTAAACCTGATGTTTCGGAGCGTTTCTCTGAGGACCGAAGGACTGAATGATGGTTAAAAGGTTATTGAACCGTTGAAGTGGTTGGTGTTTTACTGGTTTCTAATCAGTCCTCTTGACCTCTCCACTTCTCTCTTTCTCCATCAGTCTTCAGATTGAACACACACACACACACACACACATTGAACTCTCTCCGCAGAGACAACTGGACCCTGTTGAGCTGGGCTCTTCCAGGAATAAACCTCAGGAGAACGGATGGTTGGATGGATGGAGGGGGAGAGAGGATGGATGGAGGGGGAGAGAGGGATGGAGGGGGAGAGATGGAGAGGAAAGATGGATGGAGAGAGGGAGGGAGAAGATGGAGGGAGGGAGAAGATGGATGGAGGGAGGGAGGGAGAGGATGGAAGGGAGGGAGGGAGGGAGAGGATGGAAGGGAGGGAGGGAGGGGAAGGAGGGAGAAGATGGATGGAGGGAGGGAGGGAAAGATGGAGGGAGGGAGGGCTATTGGAGGGAGGGAGGGAGGGAGAAGATGGATGGAGGAGGGGAAGATGGATGGAGGGGAGGAGAAGATGGATGGAGGGAGGGAGAAGATGGATGGAGGGAGGGAGGAGAGGATGGAAGGGAGGGAGGGAGGAAGGAGGGAGAAGAGGGAGGAAGGGAGGGAGAAGAGGGAGGAAGGAGGGAGAAGATGGAGGGAGGGAGTGAGGGAGGGAGGGAGTGAGGGAGGGAGGGGAGTGAGGGAGGGAGTGAGGGAGGGAGTGAGTGAGGGAGTGAGTGAGGGAGGGAGTGAGGGAGGGAGTGAGGGAGTGAGGGAGTGAGTGAGGGAGGGAGGGAGGGAGGGAGGGATGAAAAGCTCCTCTCAATCCACCCACACATCCCAATCTGCAGCTCACTGCTATAGGCTGGCTATATTATCCCCCAGTGACATCACTGTCTTATTGACCAATCCGTCTTATAAACACAGACAGCAAACCAGGATGTCGGCCACAGCAGTGAAAGAACCGGCTTGGGTTTGTGGTGGAAATCCGGAATGGCCTCCTCTCCAGTCAGAGAGTGAATATGACCTTAGGATGCATCCCAAATGGTGCCCTATTTAGTAGTGCACTATGTAGGGAATAGGCTGCCATTAGGGATGCAGGCTTAATTTGTGTATGTGTGTTTTTTTACACCTGTCTGAGCGACATGTATGGGATGACTCATGGGACAGTGGGGTGGAAAGGGATGCCTGGGCTAGTAGGAGCTAGCGAGAGCCGTAGGCTAATCTTATCAGTGTAAAGCTGTGGATTAACGCGGTACTGTGGGAGGATGAACCAAGGATCTCTGACCCTGGGGCTGGCTGGCAGGTTTCATACTTAACAGTAGCTATATTGGTACACCTAGTGAGCCTTGGCCCTGCCTTTTTGAGTTTGATTCATGGTCTCACCTCAAGACTAAACGGGACTAAATCACTTACAGATAGGGTCGCAAAATTCTGGTAACCAGAATTCCCGGGTTTCCAGAAATCCCAGAAATGTTTTATTTATTTATTTTTTATTTATTTTTATTTTGTAAGATTCAGGGAATAAAATCTTGACTCCTCAAACCAGGATTTCTCTTGGGGAAAGTTACTGAAATTTTGCAACCCTACTTACAAGATCTGGGACCAGGCTACTTGAGACTACTACTCAAGACTACTATCCTCTGTCCTGCTCGTTAAGAAAACTGTCCAGAATCCACATGTCCATCAGAATGGAACCGTGAAACGTGTTGACGTCATCTGCATGTGTCTCCATATCGCCATCCAAGTTCACAAAGTCCACTATAGCACCATATTGATATGGTCTGAAGCCTTTGTTTCCTTTCCTTACTAAACACTCGTAGGTCATGTGACTTGTTGTTGTTCTAATAAGACGATGCTCGGGCGGATCTACAAACAAACAAAAAACATTCTAGGTTGGTTGCCATTTTTTTCAAAAGCATTTCCTCCTCCTCCTTCTCTCCTCTCACAGTAGAAGAGTCTGATATCATTGACTTGGAGAAGCGCTATTGGCTGCTGAAAGCCCAGTCCAGGACCGGACGCTTTGACTTGGAGACTTTTGTCCCGTTGGTCTCTCCTCCTATTCACGCTTCGCTAAGTGAAGGTATGGCATATTTCTGATGTGTTCTTTGATGCCAGCCGGATGTTATGGGGACATGTTAAACCTGGTTCCCCCAGATAGACAGTCACCCATGAACATTCAAACACAGTTATACACACTCACACACTCACACACACTCTCACACACACACTAACACTCACTCACACACACACACTCTCACACACACACTAACACTCACTCACACACACACACTCTCACACACACACACTAACACTAACACTCACTCACACACACTAACACACACTCACACACGCACACTAACACACTAACACACTAACGCACACTAACACACACTCTCACTCACACACTAACACACTAACACACACTCTCACTCACACACTAACACACACACACTCTCACTCACACACTAACACACACTCACACACACACTAACACACACTCACACACTAACACACACTCACACACTAACACACACTCACACACTAACACACACTCACACACTAACACACACTCACACTAACACACACTCACACTAACACACACTCACACACTAACACACTAACACACACACACTCACACTAACACACACTCACACTAACACACACTCACACACACACTAACACACACACACTAACACACTCACACACTAACACACACACTAACACACTCACACACTAACACACTCACACACTAACACAAACACTAACACACTCACACAAACACTAACACACACACACACACTAACACACACACTAACACACACACTAACACACACACACACACAATCATCAATCTATGACTCACTGCTTGTGTCGTTAGAGGATTCTTTTTGTTGTTGAACGAAAACATGGCCGAGCGATAGCTGCTGAGCTGGCCTTGGGAAAGGTTGTCTTTGCGCTAGCTAACGCAAACGTTCGCTTATAGCTTACATTGTCAAACACGCAAGGTTAACAGCCAACGTTAGCTAGCAAGCTAACTTGATTACAACGATGTCGACACTGACCTGAACAGGAGGACCTTGGCTGTATGTTTCAGTAGTAGCCGCTAGAGATGCTTCCTCTCACGACACTGGGTCCCAGAGCGAGGCACAATGAAGGTCGTTCGAGTGGGCAGGGATTTATTGCAAAGACACGCCTTCCCTCAAGGCCAGGCCAGTGGCCATGTTTTCTTTTCAGTCCTCAATGTTTTACGAATATTAATGTGATCCTTGTGATACGGTTTAAATGAGTTCCCAAAAGATCTGATACCAAACCTTCACACAAAACTATTTCTCTTTTGCAAACGTCCATTTTGTAGTAGAACATGGTTTAACTTGTCTTTTTGTTGATCATGTTTTCCAGGTTTGTTTCATGCGTTTGATGAGAACCGGGACAATCACATCGACTTTAAGGAGATCTCCTGTGGCCTGTCTGCCTGTTGCCGGGGGCCCGTCGCCGAGAGGCAGAAATGTAAGAGCTGCTGTGTGATCTGTTGTCGTAGAGTAGTGATTTCCTAACCTAAGGCTTCCTTTCACACATTATGGTGTGTACATGTACGCTTGAGTGGAAAAGCTGCAATGCTTTTCCCAATCTCCTTATGTGGGTCCTGTGTGGCTCAGTCGGTAGAGCATGGCGCTTGCAACGCCAAGCGTCGTGGGTTCGATTCCCGCTGGGACCACCCATATGTAAAAGTAGTGGCCCCAGCCGACTTGTAAGTCGCTTTGGACAAAAGCGTCTGCTAAATGGGATATATATATATATATATATATTTGTAAAAACATAGATGTGGTTGATTTTTTTTATTTTTTTACGATCGTCAACTGCCTCTGAATAGTCATTAGTATGTAATCTACCCTGTCGTCTAGATTCTCATCGGGCCTTGAAATTACATTTTCACGCTTGGAAATGGCTGCAGATATTGGAACTCAAGACTCCAGTTAATTATCTAAGTAGCTCGCTACAGATCACACGGAGGAATACAGATGACTTGCACAACATATTTGGTATCACTGCGGCTTGAACAGCGACTGTGGCTTGAGGAGTCTGTAGTTAGAAAGTACAATGTTATGTTAAAGAGTATTTTTGTACCCTCCTCTTTCTCTCTCGTGTTTCCCCAGTTTGTTTCAAAGTGTTTGACGTGGACCGGGATGGGGTTCTGTCCCGAGACGAAATCCACGAGATGGTAGCCGCACTCCTGGAAGTTTGGAAGGACAATCGCACAGACACACTTCCTGTAAGTACTGTTGGACACCACTTCCTGTAGGTACTGTTGGACACCACTTCCTGTAAGTACTGTTGGACACCACTTCCTGTAAGTACTGCTGGACACCACTTCCTGTAAGTACTGCTGGACACCACTTCCTGTAAGTACTGTTGGACACCACTTCCTGTAAGTACTGCCGGACACCACTTCCTGTAAGTACTGTTGGACACCACTTCCTGTAAGTACTGTTGGACACCACTTCCTGTAAGTACTGTTGGACACCACTTCCTGTAAGTACTGTTGGACACCACTTCCTGTAAGTACTGTTGGACACCACTTCCCGTAAGTACTGTTGGACACCACTTCCCGTAGTACTGTTGGACACCACTTCCCGTAAGTACTGTTGGACACCACTTCCCGTAAGTACTGTTGGACACCACTTCCCGTAAGTACTGTTGGACACCACTTCCCGTAAGTACTGTTGGACACCACTTCCCGTAAGTACTGTTGGACACCACTTCCCGTAAGTACTGTTGGACACCACTTCCCGTAAGTACTGTTGGACACCACTTCCCGTAAGTACTGTTGGACACCACTTCCCGTAAGTACTGTTGGACACCACTTCCCGTAAGTACTGTTGGACACCACTTCCCGTAAGTACTGCCGGACACCACTTCCCGTAAGTACTGCCGGACACCACTTCCCGTAAGTACTGCCGGACACCACTTCCCGTAAGTACTGCCGGACACCACTTCCTGTAAGTACTGCTGGACACCACTTCCTGTAAGTACTGCCGGACACCACTTCCTGTAAGTACTGCCGGACACCACTTCCTGTAAGTACTGCCGGACACCACTTCCTGTAAGTACTGCCGGACACCACTTCCTGTAAGTTCTGCTGGGACACAGACTAAATCGATAATGTAATGGAGGTGGTTGGGTTTGAATAAGTACCTAAGTTCTGACTCTCATTATCCTGTTTTTAGGAGCTGCTCACCAACGTGTCGGACATCGTGGAGGGAATCCTGAACATGCACGACACGACCAAGGTGAGACTCTTCTAGGAGATATAATAGCTGTTTTTGTCTGTAACGTGATTGGATAATTATCTCCATAATGCTACTGCTGTCCCACTGACATTTTAGCCCTTGTCTTTGACCCTAACCTTTTGACTCGACCTTTGAACCTCACACACAGCTGGGTCACCTGACCCTGGAGGACTACCAGATCTGGAGTGTGAACAGCGCTCTGGCTAACGAGTTCCTCAACCTGCTGTTCCAGGTCAGAACGAACACACACACACACACACTCTCACACACACACTCTCACACACATTTGATGGTTTGTTCCAGTTCTGTTTCCATGTTTCCCCCTCAGTTTATAGTTTGCTTTCTCTTCATGCCTCTCTGTCTGTGTTTCTGTAGGCCTGGGGCTTTCTCTTCATGCCCCTCTGTCTGTGTTTCTGTAGGCCTGGGGCTTTCTCTTCATGCCCCTCTGTCTGTGTTTCTGAAGGCCTGGGGCTTTCTCTTTATGCCCCTCTGTCTGTGTTTCTGCAGGCCTGGGGCTTTCTCTTCATGCCTCTCTGTCTGTGTTTCTGCAGGCCTGGGGCTTTCTCTTCATGCCCCTCTGTCTGTGTGTTTCTGCAGGCCTGGGGCTTTCTCTTCATGCCCCTCTGTCTGTTTCTGCAGGCCTGGGGCTTTCTCTTCATGCCCCTCTGTCTGTTTCTGCAGGCCTGGGGCTTTCTCTGTATGGGTTTCTGCAGGTCTGTTACATTGGCCTGGGGCTTTCTCTTCATGCCTCTCTGTCTGTTTCTGCAGGCCTGGGGCTTTCTCTTCATGCCCCTCTGTCTGTGTGTTTCTGCAGGCCTGGGGCTTTCTCTTCATGCCTCTCTGTCTGTGTTTCTGAAGGCCTGGGGCTTTCTCTTCATGCCTCTCTGTCTGTGTTTCTGAAGGCCTGGGGCTTTCTCTTCATGCCTCTCTGTCTGTGTTTCTGAAGGCCTGGGGCTTTCTCTTCATGCCTCTCTGTCTGTGTGTTTCTGTAGGCCTGGGGCTTTCTCTTCATGCCTCTCTGTCTGTGTTTCTGAAGGCCTGGGGCTTTCTCTTCATGCCTCTCTGTCTGTGTGTTTCTGTAGGCCTGGGGCTTTCTCTTCATGCCCCTCTGTCTGTCTGTGTTTCTGAAGGCCTGGGGCTTTCTCTTCATGCCCCTCTGTCTGTGTTTCTGCAGGCCTGGGGCTTTCTCTTCTTGCCCTTCTGTCTGTGTTTCTGCAGGTCTGTTACATTGTCCTGGGGCTTTCTCTTCATGCCCCTCTGTCTGTCTGTGTTTCTGCAGGCCTGGGGCTTTCTCTTCATGCCCCTCTGTCTGTGTTTCTGCAGGTCTGGGGCTTTCTCTTCATGCGTCTTTGTCTGTCTGTGTTTCTGCAGGTCTGTCACATTGTCCTTGGGCTTCGACCTGCCACCGCTGAAGAGGAGGGACAAATCATCAGGTATACACATCAACCACCTGTCCTTCTGCCCCTGGGCAAGGCAGTTAACCCACTGTTTCTGATTCAGAGGGGTTAAATGTGTTGTACAACTGTCAAGGTATCCCCTTTCACATCCCCCTTCTCCTGAAGAACTACACCTCTACAGTTGTGTGTGTGTGTGTGTGTGTGTGTGTGTGTGTAGGGGGTGGCTGGACAGAGAGGCCAGACATGGGCTTCAGCCTGGTGAGAACTGGTTCCTCATCTCCAGCCAGTGGTGGACGCTCTGGAAGGGCCACGTCAACTATGTGAGTGGAAGTCCAAGGCTGCGTCCCAAATAGCACCAGGGCCCCGTGGGTCAAATGTAGTGCACTACATAGGGGATAGGGTGCCAAGTGAAGCACCCGAAATGTAAGCCTAACTGTTAAGTTAAATAGCAGAATATGATAATCACTCACCCTCTCTATCTCTCTCTCGATCTATCTCGCTAGGACCGCAAGTCCATCATGGTGGATCAGCCCTCTATCCTCTCCTCTCTGAGGAATCCTCAGGCCTCTGCCATCGTCGAGCCTGCCCCCCTGGAGCCAGGGGTAGGTGAAGGTCTGGGGGTCCCCAGCCCAGCCAGCCCCTCAGAGGAGAGGTCCCCTGATGCTGTGTCCAGCGCCTCTGAAGCCACAGAGACACAAAGCACCGGTCAGTGACCAGACCACTAGACCACTTCGCTGTGTGTGCTGTTACGACCTCAAACTATGGGTTATAACTGTTTATTTATTATTTATAAACTACTTATTAATTCATGATTTACTCTTTCTAAACTACTTTTAACCATTTTACAACCCCTCAAAGGGTACCTTAACCTGACTGTAAAGTGTCCCTGTACCTGACTGTACAGTGTCCCTGTACCTGACTGTACAGTGTCCCGGTACCTGACTGTAAAGTGTCCCGGTACCTGACTGTAAAGTGTCCCGGTACCTGACTGTAAAGTGTCCCTGTACCTGACTGTAAAGTGTCCCTGTACCTGACTGTAAAGTGTCCCTGTACCTGACTGTAAAGTGTCCCTGTACCTGACTGTAAAGTGTCCCTGTACCTGACTGTAAAGTGTCCCTGTACCTGACTGTAAAGTGTCCCTGTACCTGACTGTAAAGTGTCCCTGTACCTGACTGTAAAGTGTCCCTGTACCTGACTGTACAGTGTCCCTGTACCTGACTGTAAAGTGTCCCTGTACCTGACTGTACAGTGTCCCTGTACCTGACTGTAAAGTGTCCCTGTACCTGACTGTACAGTGTCCCTGTACCTGACTGTACAGTGTCCCTGTACCTGACTGTACAGTGTCCCTGTACCTGACTGTAAAGTGTTTCTCTGATCCCGCCCCCCACCCCCTTCCTCCTCCTCAGTGGTGACCCCCCAGGCCGGCCCCTCAGCCACAGAGATCTGTTTTGCCCGGCAACACAACATGTCAGACAACAACCAGTGTTTCTCCGGGGCCAACGGCCACATCCCCTCCCTCTCTCAGCCCCAGCTGGCAGCTCAGAGGCCTGGAGCCATCGACAACCAGCCCCTGGTCAACACAGACCCCATGAAGGTGTGTGTTTCCCCTCTATATTATAATAGTGGTTACATCAGCTATTTCTAGTATGTTGTCTAGTCCATTTTCAAACACCAAGTTGTTGATTAAGTTCACAGAGAAAAGTGTTATTCTATCCAAACTCTCCCACTGAGCCTGTCTAGGCAGCCTCTCTCTCTTCTTCCTCCTAGCCATGTGGTCTTATCCCTCAGCCCTGTGACGATATGGCCAGGTGTTAGGCATGGCCTGTATCTCCATCTGTAATGGAGGAGTAGAGAGGGCAATGTGTGTGTCCTGTTCCTCCCAGTCTCTCTCCTGTTTCTCCCAGTCTCTCTCCTGTTTCTCCCGGTCTCTCTCCTGTTCCTCCCGGTCTCTCTCCTGTTCCCCCCGGTCTCTCTCCTGTTCCTCCCAGTCTCTCTCCTGTTCCTCCCAGTCTCTCTCCTGTTCCTCCCAGTCTCTCTCCTGTTCCCCCCGGTCCCTCTCCTGTTCCCCCGGTCCCTCTCCTGTTCCCCCCGGTCCCTCTCCTGTTCCTCCCGGTCTCTCTCCTGTTCCTCCCGGTCTCTCTCCTGTTCCTCCCGGTCTCTCTCCTGTTCCTCCCGGTCTCTCTCCTGTTCCTCCCGGTCTCTCTCCTGTTCCTCCCGGTCTCTCTCCTGTTTCTCCCGGTCTCTCTCCTGGTCCTCCCGGTCTCTCTCCTGTTCCTCCCGGTCTCTCTCCTGTTCCTCCCGGTCTCTCTCCTGTTCCCCCAGGCCCCCACATTGACCATGGAGGGAGGCCGGCTGAAGCAGTCCCTACAGCTGGTGGCGGGCAGAGACTTTGAGACGGTGCCAGAGCCAGTGTGGAGGGCGCTGTTCCACTGGTATGGCGCCAACCTCAGCCTGCCACGACCGGTATGTATGGACCATAACCTCTCCTCACACAACCACTGAACCATAGATGGACCACAACACAACCACTGAACCATAGATGGACCATAACCTCCCCTCACACAACCACTGAACCATAGATGGACCATAACACAACCACTGAACCATAGATGGACCATAACCTCCCCTCACACAACCACTGAACCACAGATGGACCACAACACAACCACTGAACCACAGATGGACCACAACACAACCACTGAACCACAGATGGACCACAACACAACCACTGAACCACAGATGGACCACAACACAACCACTGAACCATAGATGGACCACAACACAACCACTGAACCGTAGATGGACCACAACACAACCACTGAACCGTAGATGGACCACAACACAACCACTGAACCGTAGATGGACCACAACACAACCTCCCCTCACACTATCACTGAAGCACAGATGGTCACCTCTAGGACTGGGTCTAGCTTGAGAGATTTTCACACCATTGTGGATGATTTTTGTGACCGTTTCAGTTGTGTGTGCACCTGAAATTAGGGCTCAGACCTCAAGAGTTGATTTATTCTTGCTCACAGATAAAACTGAAGAAATACATAATTAATAATAATCACTAAACAATTGCAAAACAATAATTTAAAATCAATTACATGTAATACATGACATGAATACAGTTGAAACATTACAGAATGTTTTTCCAATTAGAAAATTTAAATATTAAAATGAGATGAGAAATGAGAAAAAACTATATATAATTTTTGGAGAAACCATTTTAAGAGCTAGAGTTAATATACAGTCTGACAACAGTGGGTGGAGGTACTGGGTGGGGTGGAGGTACTGGGTGGGGTGGAGGTACTGGGTGGGGTGGAGGTACTGGGTGGGGTGGAGGTACTGGGTGGAGGTACTGGCTGGGGTGGCGGTACTGGCGGTACTGGGTGGGGTGGAGGTACTGGGTGGCGGTACTGGGTGGGGTGGCGGTACTGGGTGGGGTGGCGGTACTGGGTGGGGTGGAGGTACTGGCGGTACTGGGTGGGGTGGCGGTACTGGCGGTACTGGGTGGGGTGGAGGTACTGGGTGGGGTGGAGGTACTGGCGGTACTGGGTGGGGTGGCGGTACTGGCGGTACTGGGTGGGGTGGCGGTACTGGCGGTACTGGGTGGGGTGGAGGTACTGGGTGGGGTGGAGGTACTGGCGGTACTGGGTGGGGTGGCGGTACTGGGTGGGGTGGCGGTACTGGGTGGGGTGGAGGTACTGGCGGTACTGGGTGGGGTGGCGGTACTGGGTGGGGTGGAGGCACGGTAGGTACTGGGTGGGGTGGAGGTACTGGGTGGGGTGGCGGTACTGGGTGGGGTGGAGGTACTGGAGGTACTGGGTGGGGTGGAGGTACTGGGTGGGGTGGAGGTACTGGGTGGAGGTACTGGAGGTACTGGGTGGGGTGGCGGTACTGGGTGGAGGGACTGGGTGGTGTGGCGGTACTGGGTGGCGGTACTGGGTGGGGTGGAGGTACTGGAGGTACTGGGTGGGGTGGAGGTACTGGGTGGAGGTACTGGGTGGGGTGGCGGTACTGGGTTGGGTGGAGGTACTGGCGGTACTGGGTTGGGTGGAGGTACTGGGTGGGGTGGAGGTACTGGCGGTACTGGGTTGGGTGGAGGTACTGGGTTGGGTGGAGGTACTGTGTTGGGTGGAGGTACTGGGTGGGGTGGCGGTACTGGGTGGGGTGGAGGTACTGGGTTGTGTGGAGGTACTGGGTGGGGTGGAGGTACTGGGTGGTGTGGAGGTACTGGCGGTACTGGGTGGGGTGGAGGTACTGGCGGTACTGGGTGGGGTGGAGGTACTGGCGGTACTGGGTGGGTGGAGGTACTGGGTGGGGTGGAGGTACTGGCGGTACTGGGTGGGGTGGAGGTACTGGGTTGTGTGGAGGTACTGGGTGGGGTGGAGGTACTGGGTGGGGTGGAGGTACTGGCGGTACTGGGTGGGGTGGAGGTACTGGGTGGGGTGGAGGTACTGGGTGGGGTGGCGGTACTGGGTGGGGTGGCGGTACTGGGTGGGGTGGCGGTACTGGCGGTACTGGGTTGGGTGGAGGTACTGGGTTGGGTGGCGGTACTGGGTGGGTTGGCGGTACTGGGTGGGGTGGAGGTACTGGGTGGAGGTACCGGGTGGGGTGGAGGTACTGGGTTGTGTGGAGGTAATGGGTGTGGTGGTGGTACTGGGTGGGGTGGAGGTACTGGGTTGTGTGGAGGTAATGGGTGGGGTGGCGGTACTGGGTGGGGTGGAGGTAATGGGTGGGGTGGCGGTACCGGGTGGGGTGGCGGTACCGGGTGGGGTGGAGGTACCGGGTGGGGTGGCGGTACTCATCCTCCTCTCCCTTTTCCCAGGTGATCCAGCAGACGACAACAGGCCGAGCTGAGCTGGAGCTCTTCCCACGCTACCTCCTCTTCCTGCGGCAGCAGCCCGCCACACGCACCCCCAGTCCAACATCTGGGTTAACATGGGTATGACCAGCCTGAGAATGTTCCCCCAGCATCTCCCCCGAGGTAACGTAAGCCTGCAGCAAGAAAGAGAGACAGCCTGCTAGGAGCCAACAAACGCTACTACTGTAGTCCACCCCTAATCATGCTGTTATAATGGACTAGTCCGGCCCCTAATCATGCTGTTATAATGGTCTGGTCCGGCCCCTAATCATACTGTTATAATGGTCTGGTCCGGCCCCTAATCATGCTGTTATAATGGTCTGGTCCGGCCCCTAATCATACTGTTATAATGGTCTGGTCCGGCCCCTAATCATGCTGTTATAATGGACTGGTCCGGCCCCTAATCATGCTGTTATAATGGTCTGGTCCGGCCCCTAATCATGCTGTTATAATGGTCTGGTCCGGCCCCTAATCATGCTGTTATAATGGTCTGGTCCGGCCCCTAATCATGCTGTTATAATGGTCTGGTCCGGCCCCTAATCATGCTGCTATAATGGACTGATCCTTCCCCTAATCATGTTGTTATAATGGACTGGTCCGGCCCTAATCATGCTGCTATAATGGACTGATCCGGCCCCTAATCATGCTGCTATAATGGACTGATCCTTCCCCTAATCATGCTGTTATAATGGTCTGGTCCGGCCCCTAATCATGCTGCTATAATGGACTGATCCTTCCCCTAATCATGTTGTTATAATGGTCTGGTCCGGCCCTAATCATGCTGCTATAATGGACTGATCCTTCCCTAATCATGTTGTTATAATGGACTGGTCCGGCCCCTAATCATGCTGTTATAATGGACTGGTCCGGCCCCTAATCATGCTGCTATAATGGACTGGTCCGGCCCCTAGTCATGCTGCTATAATGGACTGATCCTTCCCCTAATCATGCTGTTATAATGGACTGATCCTTCCCCTAATCATGCTGTTATAATGGACTGATCCTTCCCCTAATCATGCCCCTAAAATGGACTGATCCTTCCCCTAATCATGCCCCTAAAATGGACTGGTCCGGCTCCTAATCAAGTTCTTAGAATGGACTGCAGGATGAGTCATGGTCCATAGGGGGTGGATATGGTGCCCACTGACTGTACTAAAGTACCCTGAGAGCCTAACTGTTACTCTTCTGTACGCATAGCCTTGTTGTCACAACAGTGGTGCTATGAAGCTTGACACGCCCTCAGTAAAGCCTACATAGAAAAATAATGATGACATAACAGAAACTGTAAACAACAGCTGATGACAGTGCTAGCCAATTAGACTACTTTAACAGATTTGTGACAGTGCTAGCCAATTAGCCTACTTTAACAGATTTGTGACAGTGCTAGCCAATTAGACTACTTTAACAGATTGGTGTCAGTGCTAGCCAATTAGCCTACTTTAACAGATTGGTGACAGTGTTTAATTCAGGTGTTAGAGTGGTGCACAAAGACACTATGAGGCGTTAGTGGTGCACAGAGACACTATGAGGCGTTAGTGGTGCACAGAGACACTATGAGGCGTTAGTGGTGCACAGAGACACTATGAGGGCGTTAGTGGTGCACAGAGACACTATGAGGCGTTAGTGGTGCACAGAGACACTATGAGGCGTTAGTGGTGCACAGAGACACTATGAGGCGTTAGTGGTGCTGCAGAGACACTATGAGGCGTTAGTGGTGCACAGAGACACTATGAGGCGTTAGTGGTGCTGCAGAGACACTATGAGGCGTTAGTGGTGCTGCAGAGACACTATGAGGCGTTAGTGGTGCTGCAGAGACACTATGAGGTGTTAGTGGTGCACAGAGACACTATGAGGCGTTAGTGGTGCACAGAGACACTATGAGGCGTTAGTGGTGCACAGAGACACTATGAGGTGTTAGTGGTGCACAGAGACACTATGAGGCGTTAGTGGTGCACAGAGACACTATGAGGCGTTAGTGGTGCACAGAGACACTATGAGGCGTTAGTGGTGCTGCAGAGACACTATGAGGCGTTAGTGGTGCACAGAGACACTATGAGGCGTTAGTGGTGCACAGAGACACTATGAGGCGTTAGTGGTGCTGCAGAGACACTGAGGCGTTAGTGGTGCTGCAGAGACACTATGCGGCGTTAGTGGTGCTGCAGAGACACTATGCGGCGTTAGTGGTGCACAGAGACACTATGAGGCGTTAGTGGTGCACAGAGACACTATGAGGCGTTAGTGGTGCACAGAGACACTATGAGGCGTTAGTGGTGCACAGAGACACTATGAGGCGTTAGTGGTGCACAGAGACACTATGAGGCGTTAGTGGTGCTGCAGAGACACTATGAGGCGTTAGTGGTGCTGCAGAGACACTATGAGGCGTTAGTGGTGCACAGAGACACTATGAGGCGTTAGTGGTGCTGCAGAGACACTATGAGGCGTTAGTGGTGCACAGAGACACTATGAGGCGTTAGTGGTGCTGCAGAGACACTATGAGGCGTTAGTGGTGCGCAGAGACACTATGAGGCGTTAGTGGTGCTGCAGAGACACTATGAGGCGTTAGTGGTGCTGCAGAGACACTATGAGGCGTTAGTGGTGCACAGAGGCACTGGGCGTTAGTGGAGCACAGAGACACTATGAGGCGTTAGTGGTGCTGCAGAGACACTATGAGGCGTTAGTGGTGCACAGAGACACTATGAATCGTTAGTGGTGCTGCAGAGACACTATGAGGCGTTAGTGGTGCGCAGAGACACTATGAGGCATTAGTGGTGCTGCAGAGACACTATGAGGCGTTAGTGGTGCACAGAGACACTATGAGGCGTTAGTGGTGCTGCAGAGACACTATGAGGCGTTAGTGGTGCACAGAGACACTATGAGGCGTTAGTGGTGCTGCAGAGACACTATGAGGCGTTAGTGGTGCGCAGAGACACTATGAGGCGTTAGTGGTGCTGCAGAGACACTATGAGGCGTTAGTGGTGCTGCAGAGACACTATGAGGCGTTAGTGGTGCACAGAGGCACTGAGGCGTTAGTGGAGCTGCAGAGACACTATGAGGCTTAGTGGTGCTGCAGAGACACTATGAGGCGTTAGTGGTGCTGCAGAGACACTATGAGGCGTTAGTGGTGGTGCAGAGACACTATGATGCGTTAGTGGTGCGCAGAGACACTATGAGGCGTTAGTGGTGCTGCAGAGACACTATGAGGCGTTAGTGGTGCTGCAGAGACACTATGAGAGCGTTAGTGGTGCACAGAGGCTACTGAGGCGTAAAGTGGAGCACAGAGACACTATGAGGCGTTAGTGTTGCACAGAGACACTATGAGGCGTTAGTGGTGCTGCAGAGACACTATGAGGCGTTAGTGGTGCACAGAGACACTATGAGGCGTTAGTGGTGCACAGAGGCACTATGAGGCGTTAGTGGTGCACAGAGGCACTATGAGGCGTTAGTGGTGCACAGAGGCACTATGAGGCGTTAGTGGTGCACAGAGACACTATGAGGCGTTAGTGGTGCTACAGAGACACTATGAGGCGTTAGTGGTGCACAGAGGCACTGAGGCGTTAGTGGAGCTGCAGAGACACTATGAGGCGTTAGTGGTGCTGCAGAGACACTATGAGGCGTTAGTGGTGCTGCAGAGACACTATGAGGCGTTAGTGGTGGTGCAGAGACACTATGATGCGTTAGTGGTGCGCAGAGACACTATGAGGCGTTAGTGGTGCTGCAGAGACACTATGAGGCGTTAGTGGTGCTGCAGAGACACTATGAGGCGTTAGTGGTGCACATAGGCACTATGAGGCACAGAGACACTATGAGGCGTTAGTGTTACAGAGACACTATGAGGCGTTAGTGGTGCACAGAGGCACTATGAGGCGTTAGTGGTGCACAGAGGCACTATGAGGCGTTAGTGGTGCACAGAGGCACTATGAGGCGTTAGTGGTGCACAGAGACACTATGAGGCGTTAGTGGTGCTACAGAGACACTATGAGGCTACAGTTTAGTGGTGCACAGAGACACTATGAGGCGTTAGTGGTGCTGCAGAGACACTATGAGGCGTTAGTGGTCACAGAGACACTATGAGGCGTTAGTGGTGCACAGAGACACTATGAGGCGTTAGTGGTGCTGCAGAGACACTATGAGGCGTTAGTGGTCACAGAGACACTATGAGGCGTTAGTGGTGCACAGAGACACTATGAGGCGTTAGTGGAGCACAGAGACTATGAGGCGTTAGTGGTGCTGCCGAGACACTGTGAGGCGTTAGTGGTGCTGCAGAGACACTATGAGGCGTTAGAGTGGTGCACAGAGACACTATGAGGCGTTAGTGGAGCACAGAGACTATGAGGCGTTAGTGGTGCTGCAGAGACACTATGAGGCGTTAGTGGTGCACAGAGACACTATGAGGCGTTAGTGGTGCTGCAGAGACACTATGAGGCGTTAGTGGAGCACAGAGACACTATGAGGCGTTAGTGGTGCTGCCGAGACACTATGAGGCGTTAGTGGTGCACAGAGACACTATGAGGCGTTAGTGGAGCACAGAGACTATGAGGCGTTAGTGGTGCTGCCGAGACACTATGAGGCGTTAGTGGTGCTGCCGAGACACTATGAGGCGTTAGTGGTGCTGCAGAGACACTATGAGGCGTTAGTGGAGCACAGAGACTATGAGGCGTTAGTGGTGCTGCAGAGACACTATGAGGCGTTAGTGGTGCTGCAGAGACACTATGAGGCGTTAGTGGTGCACAGAGACACTATGAGGCGTTAGTGGTGCTGCAGAGACACTATGAGGCGTTAGAGTGGTGCACAGAGACACTATGAGGCGTTAGTGGTGCACAGAGACACTATGAGGCGTTAGTGGTGCACAGAGACACTATGAGGCGTTAGTGGTGCACAGAGACACTATGAGGTGTTAGTGGTGCACAGAGACACTATGAGGCGTTAGTGGTGCACAGAGACACTATGAGGCGTTAGTGGTGCACAGAGACACTATGAGGCATTAGTGGTGCTGCAGAGACACTATGAGGCGTTAGTGGTGCACAGAGACACTATGAGGCGTTAGTGGTGCACAGAGACACTATGAGGCGTTAGTGGTGCTGCAGAGACACTATGAGGCGTTAGTGGTGCACAGAGACACTATGAGGCGTTAGTGGAGCACAGAGACACTATGAGGCGTTAGTGGTGCTGCCGAGACACTATGAGGCGTTAGTGGTGCTGCCGAGACACTATGAGGCGTTAGTGGAGCACAGAGACACTATGAGGCGTTAGTGGAGCTGCAGAGACACTATGAGGCGTTAGTGGTGCTGCAGAGACACTATGAGGCGTTAGTGGTGCTGCAGAGACACTATGAGGCGTTAGTGGTGCTGCAGAGACACTATGATGCGTTAGTGGTGCGCAGAGACACTATGAGGTGTTAGTGGTGCTGCAGAGACACTATGAGGCGTTAGTGGTGCTGCAGAGACACTATGAGGCGTTAGTGGTGCACAGAGGCACTATGAGGCGTAAAGTGGAGCACAGAGACACTATGAGGCGTTAGTGTTGCACAGAGACACTATGAGGCGTTAGTGGTGCTGCAGAGACACTATGAGGCGTTAGTGGTGCACAGAGACACTATGAGGCGTTAGTGGTGCACAGAGGCACTATGAGGCGTTAGTGGTGCACAGAGGCACTATGAGGCGTTAGTGGTGCTACAGAGACACTATGAGGCGTTAGTGGTGCACAGAGACACTATGAGGCGTTAGTGGTGCACAGAGACACTATGAGGCGTTAGTGGTGCACAGAGACACTATGAGGCGTTAGTGGTGCACAGAGACACTATGAGGCGTTGGTGGAGCACAGAGACTATGAGGCGTTAGTGGTGCTGCCGAGACACTATGAGGCGTTAGTGGTGCTGCAGAGACACTATGAGGCGTTAGAGTGGTGCACAGAGACACTATGAGGCGTTAGTGGAGCACAGAGACTATGAGGCGTTAGTGGTGCTGCAGAGACACTATGAGGCGTTAGTGGTGCACAGAGACACTATGAGGCGTTAGTGGTGCTGCAGAGACACTATGAGGCGTTAGTGGAGCACAGAGACACTATGAGGCGTTAGTGGTGCTGCCGAGACACTATGAGGCGTTAGTGGTGCACAGAGACACTATGAGGCGTTAGTGGAGCACAGAGGCTATGAGGCGTTAGTGGTGCTGCAGAGACACTATGAGGCGTTAGTGGTGCTGCCGAGACACTATGAGGCGTTAGTGGTGCACAGAGACACTATGAGGCGTTAGTGGTGCTGCAGAGACACTATGAGGCGTTAGAGTGGTGCACAGAGACACTATGAGGCGTTAGTGGTGCACAGAGACACTATGAGGCGTTAGTGGTGCACAGAGACACTATGAGGCGTTAGTGGTGCACAGAGACACTATGAGGTGTTAGTGGTGCACAGAGACACTATGAGGCGTTAGTGGTGCACAGAGACACTATGAGGCGTTAGTGGTGCACAGAGACACTATGAGGCATTAGTGGTGCTGCAGAGACACTATGAGGCGTTAGTGGTGCACAGAGACACTATGAGGCGTTAGTGGTGCACAGAGACACTATGAGGCGTTAGTGGTGCTGCAGAGACACTATGAGGCGTTAGTGGTGCACAGAGACACTATGAGGCGTTAGTGGTGCTGCAGAGACACTATGAGTCGTTAGTGGAGCACAGAGACACTATGAGGCGTTAGTGGTGCTGCCGAGACACTATGAGGCGTTAGTGGTGCTGCCGAGACACTATGAGGCGTTAGTGGAGCACAGAGACACTATGAGGCGTTAGTGGAGCTGCAGAGACACTATGAGGCGTTAGTGGTGCTGCAGAGACACTATGAGGCGTTAGTGGTGCTGCAGAGACACTATGAGGCGTTAGTGGTGCTGCAGAGACACTATGATGCGTTAGTGGTGCGCAGAGACACTATGAGGCGTTAGTGGTGCTGCAGAGACACTATGAGGCGTTAGTGGTGCTGCAGAGACACTATGAGGCGTTAGTGGTGCACAGAGGCACTATGAGGCGTTAGTGTTGCACAGAGACACTATGAGGCGTTAGTGGTGCTGCAGAGACACTATGAGGCGTTAGTGGTGCACAGAGACACTATGAGGCGTTAGTGGTGCACAGAGGCACTATGAGGCGTTAGTGGTGCACAGAGGCACTATGAGGCGTTAGTGGTGCACAGAGGCACTATGAGGCGTTAGTGGTGCACAGAGACACTATGAGGCGTTAGTGGTGCTACAGAGACACTATGAGGCGTTAGTGGTGCACAGAGACACTATGAGCGTTAGTGGTGCACAGAGACACTATGAGGCGTTAGTGGTGCACAGAGACACTATGAGGCGTTAGTGGTGCACAGAGACACTATGAGGCGTTAGTGGAGCACAGAGACTATGAGGCGTTAGTGGTGCTGCCGAGACACTATGAGGCGTTAGTGGTGCTGCCGAGACACTATGAGGCGTTAGTGGTGCTGCAGAGACACTATGAGGCGTTAGTGGAGCACAGAGACACTATGAGGCGTTAGTGGTGCTGCAGAGACACTATGAGGCGTTAGTGGTGCTGCCGAGACACTATGAGGCGTTAGTGGTGCACAGAGACACTATGAGGCGTTAGTGGTGCTGCAGAGACACTATGAGGCGTTAGAGTGGTGCACAGAGACACTATGAGGCGTTAGTGGTGCACAGAGACACTATGAGGCGTTAGTGGTGCACAGAGACACTATGAGGCGTTAGTGGTGCACAGAGACACTATGAGGCGTTAGTGGTGCACAGAGACACTATGAGGCGTTAGTGGTGCACAGAGACACTATGAGGCGTTAGTGGTGCACAGAGACACTATGAGGCGTTAGTGGTGCTGCAGAGACACTATGAGGCGTTAGTGGTGCACAGAGACACTATGAGGCGTTAGTGGTGCTGCAGAGACACTATGAGGCGTTAGTGGAGCACAGAGACACTATGAGGCGTTAGTGGTGCTGCCGAGACACTATGAGGCGTTAGTGGTGCTGCCGAGACACTATGAGGCGTTAGTGGTGCTGCAGAGACACTATGAGGCATTAGTGGTGCTGCAGAGACACTATGAGGCGTTAGTGGTGCACAGAGACACTATGAGGCGTTAGTGGAGCACAGAGACACTATGAGGCGTTAGTGGAGCACAGAGACACTATGAGGCGTTAGTGGAGCACAGAGACACTATGAGGCGTTAGTGGAGCACAGAGACACTATGAGGCGTTAGTGGAGCACAGAGACACTATGAGGCGTTAGTGGTGCACAGAGACACTATGAGGCGTTAGTGGTGCTGCAGAGACACTATGAGGCGTTAGTGGAGCACAGAGACACTATGAGGCGTTAGTGGTGCTGCCGAGACACTATGAGGCGTTAGTGGTGCTGCCGAGACACTATGAGGCGTTAGTGGTGCACAGAGACACTATGAGGCATTAGTGGTGCTGCAGAGACACTATGAGGCGTTAGTGGTGCACAGAGACACTATGAGGCGTTAGTGGTGCTGCAGAGACACTATGAGGCGTTAGTGGAGCACAGAGACACTATGAGGCGTTAGTGGTGCACAGAGACACTATGAGGCGTTAGTGGAGCACAGAGACACTATGAGGCGTTAGTGGAGCACAGAGACACTATGAGGCGTTAGTGGAGCACAGAGACACTATGAGGCGTTAGTGGAGCACAGAGACACTATGAGGCGTTAGTGGAGCACAGAGACACTATGAGGCGTTAGTGGAGCACAGAGACACTATGAGGCGTTAGTGGAGCACAGAGACACTATGAGGCGTTAGTGGAGCACAGAGACACTATGAGGCGTTAGTGGAGCACAGAGACACTATGAGGCGTTAGTGGAGCACAGAGACACTATGAGGTGTTAGTGGTGCACAGAGACACTATGAGGCGTTAGTGGTGCACAGAGACACTATGAGGCGTTAGTGGTGCACAGAGACACTATGAGGCGTTAGTGGTGCTGCAGAGACACTATGAGGCGTTAGTGGTGCACAGAGACACTATGAGGCGTTAGTGGTGCTGCAGAGACACTATGAGGCGTTAGTGGTGCACAGAGACACTATGAGGCGTTAGTGGTGCACAGAGACACTATGAGGCGTTAGTGGTGCACAGAGACACTATGAGGCGTTAGTGGTGCTGCAGAGACACTATGAGGCGTTAGTGGTGCACAGAGACACTATGAGGCGTTAGTGGTGCTGCAGAGACACTATGAGGCGTTAGTGGTGCACAGAGACACTATGAGGCGTTAGTGGTGCTGCAGAGACACTATGAGGTGGTGATTTTATCCAAAGGGACTTAGTCATGCGTGCATACATTTTATGTACGTGGGGCCTCAGCGGGAATCGAACCCACGATCACATTTGTTGCAAGTGCCATAGAATGACTAGACCCAGACATACTGACCGAAGAGCAAGGCTGTGCTCCCTGGGAGAATATACTGTTTTCAGCTTTTGATTCATTCTGTTTGCTTTCAAAGTATTACCAATCTATCACATATATTAAGGTTTGCTTTTTGTTGTTTTTTTTGGCTATACTTTTAAAATCAGTTCCGTTTTTTGTTTTGAATTGTTTATTATTAACTGAACTAATATTGATTTTTGTTGACTTATGATTGAATCAGATTTGAATCTTGTGAATCACTAATGAGTTGATTTTAATGAATCAGTCTTAATTAAATGACCGAATCTAAAACACACTTTCTTGCTGCTTCCTTACAACTAATCCTACATGAGCTGAACTATTCTTTATCTCCTGTAGTACTGTGTTGATTTAACACTCAGTCTGTGTGCGTCTGTGTGCGTCTGTGTGCGTCTGTGTGTGCGTCTGTGTGCGTGTTACAAGACTGTGGGAGCTGATAGTCCACTAAAGGCTGTAGTGTTTTCCTCTCCCTCCCCCCCCTTCGCCTCTCTCCTTTCCTCTCTCTCCTTTCCTCTCTCCCCCTCTCCTCTCTCTCTCCCCCTCTCCTCTCTCTCTCCCCCTCTCCTCTATCTCTCTCCTCTCTCTCTCTCCCCCCTCTCCTCTCTCTCTCTCCCCCTCTCTCTCTCTCTCCCCCTCTCTCCTCTCTCTCCCCCCCCTCCTCTCTCTCTCCCCCTCCCCCTCTCCTCTCTCTCCCCCTCTCCCTCTCCCTCTCTCTCTCTCCCCCTCTCCTCTCTCTCTCTCTCCCCCTCTCCTCTCTCTCTCTCTCTCTCCCCCCTCGCCTCTCTCTCTCTCCTCTCCCTCTCTCTCTCTCTCTCTCCCTCCCTCTCCCCCTCTCTCTCTCTCCCCTCTCTCCTCTCTCTCTCTCCCCCCCCCTCCTCTCTCTCCCCCTCTCCTCTCTCTCTCCCCCTCTCCTCTCTCTCTCCCCCCCCTCTCCCCCTCTCTCTCTCTCTCCCCCTCTCCCCTCCCCTCTCTCTCTCCCCTCCCTCCCTCCCCCCTCCTCTCTCCCCCTCTCTCTCCCCCTCCCTCCCTCCCCCTCTCCTCTCTCTCTCCCCCCTCTCCCTCTCCCCCTCTCCTCTCTCTCTCCCCCTCTCCTCTCTCCCTCTCCCTCTCTCTCCCCCTCCCTCTCTCCCCCCTCCTCTCTCTCTCCCCCCTCTCTCTCCCTCCTCTCTCTCCCCCCCCTCTCCTCTCTCTCTCCCCCTCTCCTCTCTCTCTCCCTCTCTCTCTCCCCCTCCTCCTCTCTCCCCCCTCTCTCCTCTCTCTCTCTCCTCCCCCTCTCCTCTCTCTCTCTCCCCCCTCTCTCCTCTCTCTCTCCCCCTCTCCTCTCTCTCTCTCCCCCTCCTCTCTCCCCCCTCTCCTCTCTCTCCCCCATCTCTCTCCCCTCTCCCCTCTCCTCTCTCTCTCCCCCCTCTCCCCTCTCTCTCTCCCTCCCCCTCCCCTCTCCCCCCTCTCCTCTCTCTCCCCCTCTCCTCTCTCTCCCCCTCCCCCTCTCTCTCTCCCCCTCCTCTCTCTCCCCCCTCTCCCCCTCTCTCTCTCTCTCTCTCTCCCCCTCTCCTCTCTCTCCCCCTCTCCCTCTCTCTCTCCCCCCCCTCTCCTCTCTCTCCCCCTCTCCTCTCTCTCTCCCCCCTCTCCTCTCTCTCCCCCTCCTCTCTCTCTCTCTCCCCCCTCTCCCTCTCTCTCTCCCCCTCTCCCTCTCTCCCCCCTCTCCCCCTCTCTCTCCCCCCCTCTCCTCTCTCTCTCCCCTCTCTCCCCCCTCCCCTCTCTCTCTCCCCCCCCTCCTCCTCTCTCTCTCCCCCTCTCCTCTCTCTCTCCCCCCCTCCTCTCTCTCTCCCCCTCTCCCCCCTCTCTCCCCCCCTCCCTCTCTCTCTCTCCCCCTCTCCTCCCCCTCTCCCTCTCCTCTCTCCCCCCCTCTCCTCTCTCTCTCCCCCCTCTCCCTCTCTCTCTCCCCCTCTCCCTCTCTCTCTCCCCCCCCTCTCCTCTCTCTCTCCCCCTCTCCTCTCTCTCTCTCCCCCCCCTCCTCTCTCTCTCTCCCCCTCTCCTCTCTCTCTCCCCCTCTCTCTCTCTCTCCCCCCCTCTCCTCTCTCTCTCCCCCTCTCCTCTCTCTCTCCCCCCAACGCTCCTCTCTCTCTCCCCCCTCTCCCTCTCTCTCCCCCCCCCCATTATCCCCCTCTCTCTCCCCCTCCAGGTAACGTGCCCTCCCCCAACGCTCCTCTGAAGCGTGTCCTGGCCTATACAGGCTGTTTCAGCCGTGTGGGCACCATCAGGGACATCCACCTGTACCTGTCTCGGAGGCTACGCATCAAAGACGAGGACATGAGGCTGTGGCTCTACAACAGCGAGGTGTGCAACTGTCGCATGTCCACAACTATATTATAAGTGATATTGCGGTGACATGAGAAAATATAAATGAATATAAACTTGGGATGTTGACCTCTCCTCATCCAAACCTCCCCCAGAACTACCTGACCTTGTTCTCCTCCTCCCCCAGAACTACCTGACCCTGTTCTCCTCCTCCTCCAGATCTACCTGACCCGGTTCTCCTCCCCCCACCCAGAACTATCTGACCCTGTTATCCTCCTCCCCCAGAACTACCTGACCCTGTTCTCCTCCTCCCCCCAGATCTACCTGACCCGGTTCTCCTCCCCCCACCCAGAACTATCTGACCCTGTTATCCTCCTCCCCCAGAACTATCTGACCCTGTTCTCCTCCTCCCCCAAGAACTATCTGACCCTGTTCTCCTCCTCCCCCAAGAACTACCTGACCCTGTTCTCCTCCTCCCCCCAGAACTACCTGACCCTGTTCTCCTCCTCCACCCAGAACTACCTGACCCTGTTCTCCTCCTCCCTCCAGATCTACCTGACCCGGTTCTCCTCCCCCACCCAGAACTACCTGACCCTGTTCTCCTCCTCCCCCCAGATCTACCTGACCCGGTTCTCCTCCCCCCACCCAGAACTATCTGACCCGGTTCTCCTCCTCCCCCAGAACTACCTGACCCGGTTGTCCTCCCCCACCCAGAAATACCTGACCCTGTTATCCTCCTCCCCCCCACCCAGAACTACCTGACCCTGTTCTCCTCCTCCCCCACCCAGAACTACCTGACCCTGTTCTCCTCCTCCCCCAGAACTACCTGACCCTGTTATCCTCCCCTCCCCCCCAGAACTACCTGACCCTGTTATCCTCCTCCCCCAAGAACTACCTGACCCTGTTCTCCTCCTCCCCCAGAACTACCTGACCCTGTTCTCCTCCTCCCCCAGAACTACCTGACCCTGTTATCCTCCTCCCCCAAGAACTATCTGACCCTGTTCTCCTCCTCCCCCAGAACTATCTGACCCTGTTCTCCTCCTCCCCCAGAACTACCTGACCCTGTTCTCCTCCCCCCCCAGAACTACCTGACCCTGTTATCCTCCTCCCCCCAGAACTACCTGACCCTGTTATCCTCCTCCCCCAGAACTATCTGACCCTGTTCTCCTCCTCCCCCCAGAACTACCTGACCCTGTTCTCCTCCTCCCCCAGAACTACCTGACCCTGTTCTCCTCCTCCCCCAGAACTACCTGACCCTGTTATCCTCCTCCCCCACCCAGAACTATCTGACCCTGTTCTCCTCCTCCCCCCACCCAGAACTATCTGACCCTGTTCTCCTCCTCCCCCCACCCAGAACTATCTGACCCTGTTCTCCTCCTCCCCCCACCCAGAACTACCTGACCCTGTTCTCCTCCTCCCCCCAGAACTACCTGACCCTGTTCTCCTCCTCCCCCCAGAACTACCTGACCCTGTTCTCCTCCCCCCACCCAGAACTATCTGACCCTGTTCTCCTCCTCCCCCACCCAGAACTATCTGACCCTGTTCTCCTCCTCCCCCCAAGAACTATCTGACCCTGTTCTCCTCCTCCCCCCACCCAGAACTATCTGACCCTGTTCTCCTCCTCCCCCCACCCAGAACTATCTGACCCTGTTCTCCTCTTCCCCCACCCAGAACTACCTGACCCTGTTCTCCTCCTCCCCCCAGAACTACCTGACCCTGTTATCCTCCTCCCCCCAGAACTATCTGACCCTGTTCTCCTCCTCCCCCCACCCAGAACTATCTGACCCTGTTCTCCTCTTCCCCCCCCACCCAGAACTATCTGACCCTCCTGGATGATGAGAACCACACTCTGGAGGGCCTGAAGATTCAGGACGAGCAACACTTAGTTATCGAGGGCGTTCAAAGAACTCTATAATAAACTCAAACTTTATCTGACTGCTGAATGTGTTGAAATGTAAAAAATAAAATAAATGTTTTAAAACCTGACTGCAAACTTCTGATTTAAAAAAGAGAAGATAAAAGTAGCAGGTCTTTCTACTGTAAGTCATTGATGTGTAAAAAAAAAAAAAAAAAATTCATCTTGTGTGTTTTTAGTTCGGAACAAAGACATGAGCTGGCCAGAAGAGATGTCCTTCATCGCTAACAGCAGTAAAATGGACCAACATAAAGGTACGCAGTTATCGCGTCACAAACCCCTTCAGCACATCGGTACACACGTTTACAACGCAGTTATCGCGTCACAAACCCCTTCAGCGCATCGGTACACACGTTTACAACGCAGTTATCGCGTCACAAACCCCTTCAGCGCATCGGTACACACGTTTACAACGCAGTTATCACGTCACAAATCCCTTCAGCGCATCGGTACACACGTTTACAACGCAGTTATCGCGTCACAAATCCCTTCAGCGCATCGGTACACACGTTTACAACGCAGTTATCGCGTCACAAATCCCTTCAGCGCATCGGTACACACGTTTACAACGCAGTTATGAAGAGCTTTTACTATTTTAGGATGATATATTTATCTCTAACCTCCCTCCGATTCTCCCCTAAAGCCTGGCAAACATGTAAATATTGTAGCCTAATACTGTGTGTGTCTACCACCCCCATCCCACCCCCTCCCCAGTTGCTACGGAGAAGGGTGCCACGGGCCTCAGTAACCTAGGCAACACGTGCTTTATGAACTCTAGTATCCAGTGTGTTAGTAACACCACGCCCCTCACTGACTACTTCATCTCAGGGAGACACCTCTATGAACTCAACAGGTAGGTGTGTGTCTGTCTGTGTCTGTCTGTCTGTCTGTCTGTCTGTGTCTGTCTGTGTGTCTGTGTGTCTGTCTGTGTGTCTGTCTGTCTGTCTGTCTGTCTGTCTGTCTGTCTGTCTGTGTCTGTCTGTGTCTGTGTCTGTGTCTGTCTGTGTCTGTCTGTGTCTGTCTGTGTCTGTCTGTGTCTGTCTGTGTCTGTCTGTGTCTGTCTGTCTGTCTGTGTCGTGTCTGTGTCTGTCTGTGTGTCTCTGTGTCTGTGTGTGTCTGTGTGTCTCTGTGTCTGTCTGTCTGTGTACACGTGTTGTGAAAAGTTAAACAGCTTGTTGAATAGCATTACTGACTTGTTATTTTGTGTGTCCAGGACCAACCCCATCGGGATGCGAGGTCACATGGCTAAATGCTACGGAGACCTGCTGATGGAGCTGTGGAGTGGAACACAGAAGAACGTTGCTCCTCTCAAACTCCGGGTGGGTTATAAATCCTGGCATGGATCGTCACAACAGTGGATGGGATTTCCTTACTCCCTGTAGTGGACAACTATGTCCTTAATGTCTCCATTTGTGATATGAGTGTATTGACTAATACGTGTTGTCATGGGCCTCCCGGGTGGCTCAGTGGTTCAGGGCGCTGTACTGCTGTGCCATCAGAGACTCTGGGTTCGGGTCCAGGCTCTGTCGTAACCGGCCGCGACCGGGAGGTCTGTGGGGCGTCGTCCGGGTTAGGGAGGGTTTGGCCGGTAGGGATATCCTTGTCTCATCGCGCACCAGTGTCTCCTCTGGCGGGCAGGGCGCAGTGCGCGCTAACCAAGGTTGCCAGGTGCACAGTGTTTCCTCCGACACATTGGTGCGGCTGGCTTCCGGGTTGGATGCGCGCTGTGTTAAGATGCAGTGCGGTTGTGTATCGGAGGACGCATGGCTATCGACCTTCGTCTCTCCGAGCCCGTACGAGAGTTGTAGCGATGAGACAAGATAGTAGCTACTACAACAATTGGATACCACGAAATTGGGGAGAAAAAGGGTTAAAAATAAATTTAAAAAATAATGTGTTTTCTTTTTAGCGCAGACCGTTGGCTAAATAGCCGATAACCGGTCAGCTGGCTCCTTTTCCACTTCATTAATGAACTCGGCTTCTTTTCATTTAAAATCTTCCGATTTTCTAGTCAGGAAAGTCCTGTATAGCCTTCTCCCACAAGAAGGAACGATATGCATTTTCTAGTGACCTCTTTGTTGATGGTGTCGGCTGTCAGTCACAAAGCCAGCGATGACAGGGAGGATGCTGGTTGGTCACTCAGCTGTCTGTCCCGCCTCTCGGTGCCTGTGTTATCTTTGTGCGCTCTGGTTGACTGCAGTCAAATTTATTTTCGTGATCCTATTTTGGACAATATCCAAAACATCTAGCAATACGCTGAATTCATACATTATCAGCCATTTGAATTGTAAAGTCATATCTTTCAACTCATTTTTACCAATCTAAAAGGTAAAGTCATAAAAAGTATTCAATCATTTAGCTGTGTATTTCAGATGGAAGGAAAGCATTAGAAATAGAGCTCGTTTGGCGTAGCGGCTGTGCCATTAGAGATCCTGGTTCGAGTCCAGGCTCTGTCCGCAGACGGCCGAGACCCAGGAGTGGCGGTGAACAATTGGCCCAGCATCGTCCGTGTTAGAGGAGGGTTTCGCCCGGAAGGGATGTCCTTGTCCCATCGCGCACCAGCGACTCCTGTGGCGAGCCGGGCGCAGTGCACGCTGACACGGTCGGCAGGTGTACGGGGTTTCCTCCCACACTTTGGTGCGGCTGGCTTCCGGGTTAAGTGGGCATTTTTGTCAAGAAGCAGTACTTTTTATTTTTTTTCACCATTCGGGAACAGCTCTGAAGATCTAATGTGATTGGTCAAAATAAACATTTTGTGGGGAAAAAAATGATCAGAATTGTTTTAGCTTGTGGTAACGTAGTCATTGTGACGTGAATGAATTCGGCAGGGTAGCCTAGTGGTTAGAGTGTTGGACTAGTAACCGGAAGGTTGTGAGTTCAAACCCCGAGCTGACAAGGTACAAATCTGTCGTTCTGCCCCTGAACAGGCAGTTAACCCACTGTTCCAAGGCCGTCATTGAAAATAAGAATTTGTTCTTAACTGACTTGCCTCGTAAATAAAGATTAAATAAAAAATAAATAAATAAAATGGACTAATATGTGGTTGTCTCACTACCGCCCCCTGTAGTGGACGATAGCAAAGTACGCCCCCACGGTTCAACGGCTTCCAGCAGCAGGACAGTCAGGAGCTCCTGGCCTTCCTATTGGACGGGCTCCATGAGGACCTGAACAGGGTGCATGAGAAACCCTACGTAGAGCTGAAGGACAGCAACGGACGACCCGACTGGGAGGTCGCCTTAGAGGTCAGAGTTCAATCAATAAACCAAAACATACGCGCATACGCGCATAACTTCACACACACACACACGTGCACACAGTCAACCAATACACAGACGTACAATCAAATCAATCATTATTTTCTCAGAGAGAATTATCCACTGTTTAATATGGAAAAAATTTAATCGATCAACTAAAAAAGGAAAAACTAGACTGTTTAGTAACATTCACCGATCAGCACTACATCATCATCATCGTCCTTAGGAGCATCTTCTGGCAGCCATCTTGGGTGTCTGGAGACCAGGAGAGAGTCGATGAAAGTCAGCCCATCCACTAATCACTTCTTAAGGAGTGGATGACCTGTGAAGTGTATTGATATGCAGTTAATGAACAGTGTGTGTGTGTGTGTGTGTGTGTGTGTGTGTGTGTGTGTGTGTGTGTGTGTGTGTGTGTGTGTGTGTGTGTGTGTGTGTGCCCGTATGTTTATAGGAGTAATTAGCAGCATTAGTGCTGTGTGTGTGTGTGTGTGTGTGTGTGTGTTCCTCGTCAGGCGTGGGAGAACCACTTGTGTGTGTTTTACATCTCTATGGTTCCATGTGTGTGTGTGTTTTACATCTCTATGGTTCTATGTGTGTGTGTGTGTGTGTTTTACATCTCTATGGTTCCATGTGTGTGTGTGTGTTTTACATCTCTCTATGGTTCCGTGTGTGTTCCTCGTCAGGCGTGGGAGAACCACTTGCGGAGGAACCGTTCCATCGTGGTGGATCTGTTCCACGGCCAGCTCAAGTCCCAGGTCAAGTGTAAGACGTGTGGTCACATCAGCGCTCGCTTCGACCCCTTCAACTTCCTGTCTTTACCCCTCCCCATGGACAGCTCCATGCACCTGGAGATCACTGGTGAGGACCTGGGACTCAATACCCTGGTGGGGGTGGGGGGTGGGCTCCCTGGAAAGGGGTGGGAGGGTAGGTCCCTGGAAAGGGGTGGGAGGGTAGGTCCCTGCAAAGGGGTGGGAGGGTAGGTCCCTGGAAAGGGGTGGGAGGGTAGGTCCCTGGAAAGGGGTGGGAGGGTTTGATCTCTGTGGACATGATTTCCGGGTGGTGAGTTGGTTTTCGTCTTAATTGACCTCAACCGTTTGCCAGAGGAGAGGGTTTTTAAAATTATTTTTCATGCACACTTCCTTACCCTGGTGGCAGCGGCAGGGAAGCCTAGTGGTTAGAGGAGGCAGGTAGTCTAGTGGTTAGAGGAGGCAGGTAGCCCAGTGGTTAGAGGAGGCAGGTAGCCTAGTGGTTAGAGGAGGCAGGTAGCCTAGTGGTTAGAGGAGGCAGGTAGCCTAGTGGTTAGAGGAGGCAGGTAGCCTAGTGGTTAGAGGAGGCAGTTAGCCTAGTGGTTAGAGGAGGCAGGTAGCCTAGTGGTTAGAGGAGGCAGTTAGCCTAGTGGTTAGAGGAGGCAGTTAGCCTAGTGGTTAGAGGAGGCAGGTAGCCTAGTGGTTAGAGGAGGCAGTTAGCCTAGTGGTTAGAGGAGGCAGTTAGCCTAGTGGTTAGAGGAGGCAGGTAGCCTAGTGGTTAGAGGAGGCAGGTAGCCTAGTGGTTAGAGGAGGCAGGTAGCCTAGTGGTTAGAGGAGGCAGGTAGCCTAGTGGTTAGAGGAGGCAGGTAGCCCAGTGGTTAGAGGAGGCAGGTAGCCTAGTGGTTAGAGGAGGCAGGTAGCCTAGTGGTTAGAGGAGGCAGGTAGCCTAGTGGTTAGAGGAGGCAGGTAGCCTAGTGGTTAGAGGAGGCGGGGTAGCCTAGTGGTTAGAGGAGGCGGGGTAGCCTAGTGGTTAGAGGAGGCGGGGTAGCCTAGTGGTTAGAGGAGGCGGGGTAGCCTAGTGGTTAGAGGAGGCGGGGTAGCCTAGTGGTTAGAGGAGGCGGGGTAGCCTAGTGGTTAGAGGAGGTGGGGTAGCCTAGTGGTTAGAGGAGGCGGGGTAGCCTAGTGGTTAGAGGAGGCGGGGTAGCCTAGTGGTTAGAGGAGGCGGGGTAGCCTAGTGGTTAGAGGAGGCGGGGTAGCCTAGTGGTTAGAGGAGGAGGCGGGGTAGCCTAGTGGTTAGAGGAGGCGGGGTAGCCCAGTGGTTAGAGGAGGCGGGGTAGCCCAGTGGTTAGAGGAGGCGGGGTAGCCTAGTGGTTAGAGGAGGCAGGTAGCCTAGTGGTTAGAGCGTTGGACTAGTAACAGAAAGGTTGCAAGATCGAATCCCCGAGCTGACAAGGTAAAAATCGTTCTGCCCCTGAACAAAGCAGTTAACCCACTGTTCCTAGGTTGTCATTGCAAATAACAATTTGTTCTTAACTGACTTGCCAGGTTAAATAAAGATTAAATAAATAAAAAATAAACCTGAGAATTGGTGCAGGTCCTTATAAGAAGCCAAGCGGCAGCCAATGGCCCGTTTCCCCAGAACTCAATTAATAGCAAATCTATCCTTCTAGACAACAATATAATAATAATATTATTATTATTATAATAATGATGATCACTGGGAAATATGCATATTTCTATTCACTTCCTGAAGTGACTGCATTTGTCTGTCTCTCTCTCTCTCTCTCTGTCTCTCTCTCTCTCTCTCTCTCTCTCTCTCTCTCTCTCTCTCTCTCTCTCTCTCTCTCTCTCTCTCTCTCTCTCTCTGTGTGTCTCTCTCTCTCTGTGTCTCTCTCTGTGTGTGTCTCTCTCTCTCTCTGTGTCTCTGTCTCTCTCTCTCTGTCTGTGTCTCTCTCTGTGTGTCTCTCTCTCTCTCTCTGTGTCTCTGTCTTTCTCTCTCTCTCTCTCTCTCTGTGTCTCTCTCTGTGTGTCTCTCTCTCTCTCTCTCTGTCTCTGTCTCTCTCTCTCTCTGTGTCTCTCTCTGTGTGTCTCTCTCTCTCTCTCTGTCTGTCTCGTCTGTCTGTCAGTCATTATGCTGGATGGTTCTACCCCTGTACGGTTCGGCCTGAGGCTCAACATGGAT
This sequence comes from Oncorhynchus masou masou, assembly GCF_036934945.1. NCBI lineage: Eukaryota > Metazoa > Chordata > Actinopteri > Salmoniformes > Salmonidae > Oncorhynchus > Oncorhynchus masou. Next base: position 91,608,503 of record NC_088224.1, read on the forward strand.
GACAAGTACACCGGTCTGAAGAAACAGCTGAGTGAACTGTGTGGCCTGAAACCAGAACAGATACTACTGGCTGAGGTCCACACCTCCAACATCAAGGTACACACACACACACACACACACCACACACACACACACACAGTCAATACAGAGAGAAGCAATGGTACTAATTGTTTTTGTGCGCTGTAGAACTTCCCTCAGGATAATCAGAAGGTACGTCTGTCGGTGAACGGCTTCCTGTGTGCGTTTGAGATCCCTGTGCCATGCTCCCCCACTTCCCTCACCTCTCCAACACAGACCGGTGAGAACCTCCTACGCTAGGGGTGGGTAGAATGTTACGCTAGGGGTGGGTAGAATGTTACGCTAGGGGTGGGTGGAATGTTACGCTAGGGGTGGGTAGAATGTTACGCTAGGGGTGGGTAGAATGTTACGCTAGGGGTGGGTAGAATGTTACGCTAGGGGTGGGTAGAATGTTACGCTAGGGCTGGGTAGAATGTTACGCTAGGGGTGGGTAGAATGTTACGCTAGGGGTGGGTAGAATGTTACGCTTGGGCTGGGTAGAATGTTACGCTAGGGTGGGTAGAATGTTACGCTTGGGTGGGTAGAATGTTACGCTAGGGGTGGGTAGAATGTTACGCTAGGGGCTGGGTAGAATGTTACGCTAGGGGTGGGTAGAATGTTACGCTAGGGGTGGGTAGAATGTTACGCTAGGGGTGGGTAGAATGTTACGCTAGGGCTGGGTAGAATGTTACGCTAGGGCTGGGTAGAATGTTACGCTAGGGCTGGGTAGAATGTTACGCTAGGGGTGGGTAGAATGTTACGCTTGGGGTGGGTGGAATGTTACGCTAGGGCTGGGTAGAATGTTACGCTGGGGTGGGTAGAATGTTACGCTAGGGGTGGGTAGAATGTTACGCTAGGGGTGGGTAGAATGTTACGCTAGGGGTGGGTAGAATGTTACGCTAGGGGTGGGTGGAATGTTACGCTAGGGCTGGGTAGAATGTTACGCTAGGGGTGGGTAGAATGTTACGCTAGGGTGGGTAGAATGTTACGCTAGGGGTGGGTAGAATGTTACGCTAGGGGTGGGTAGAATGTTACGCTAGGGGTGGGTAGAATGTTACGCTAGGGGTGGGTAGAATGTTACGCTAGGGGTGGGTAGAATGTTACGCTAGGGTGGGTAGAATGTTACGCTAGGGGTGGGTAGAATGTTACGCTAGGGGTGGGTAGAATGTTACGCTAGGGGTGGGTGGAATGTTACGCTAGGGGTGGCTGGAATGTTACGCTAGGGGTGGGTAGAATGTTACGCTAGGGGTGGGTAGAATGTTACGCTAGGGGTGGCTAGAATGTTACGCTAGGGTGGCTAGAATGTTACGCTAGGGGTGGCTAGAATGTTACGCTAGGGGTGGGTAGAATGTTACGCTAGGGGTGGCTAGAATGTTACGCTAGGGGTGGCTAGAATGTTACGCTAGGGTGGCTAGAATGTTACGCTAGGGGTGGCTAGAATGTTACGCTAGGGGTGGCTAGAATGTTACGCTAGGGGTGGCTAGAATGTTACGCTAGGGGTGGCTAGAATGTTACGCTAGGGGTGGGTAGAATGTTACGCTAGGGGTGGGTAGAATGTTACGCTAGGGGTGGGTAGAATGTTACGCTAGGGCTGGGTAGAATGTTACGCTAGAATGTAGAATGTTGCTTCTAGGGGCTGGGTAGAATGTTACTGCTTCTAGGGTGGGTAGAATGTTACGCTAGGAGGCTGGGTAGAATGTTACGCTAGGGGCTGGTAGAATGTTACGCTTCTAGGGGCTGGGTAGAATGTTACGCACTGCTTCTAGAGGCTGGTAGAATGTAACACTGCTTCTAGAGGCTGGTAGAATGTAACACATGCTGCTTCTAGAGGCTGGTAGAATGTAACACACTGCTTCTAGAGGCTGGTAGAATGTAACACTCTGCTTCTAGAGGCTGGTAGAATGTAACACACTGCTTCTAGAGGCTGGTAGAATGTAACACACTGCTTCTAGAGGCTGGTAGAATGTAACACTCTGCTTCTAGAGGCTGGTAGAATGTAACACACTGCTTCTAGAGGCTGGTAGAATGTAACACACTGCTTCTAGAGGCTGGTAGAATGTAACACTCTGCTTCTAGAGGCTGGTAGAATGTAACACTCTGCTTCTAGAGGCTGGTAGAATGTAACACATGCTGCTTCTAGAGGCTGGTAGAATGTAACACACTGCTTCTAGAGGCTGGTAGAATGTAACACTCTGCTTCTAGAGGCTGGTAGACATGATAAACCAACTCACTGTTTCTAGGGGCTGGTAGTTACATGTAACACTCTGCTTCTAGAGGATGGTAGAATGGCAGCACTGCTTCTAGAGGATGGTAAATGTAACACTCTGTTTCTAGAGGATGGTAGAATGTAACTGCCTGCTGCTTCTAGAGGCTGGTAGAATGTAACACGCTGCTTCTAGAGGCTGGTAGTCAATATAAACCAACGCTGTTTCTAGAAGGCTGGTAGAATGTAACACACTGCTTCTAGAGATGGGTACTGTGCCTCTCCTTATGACCTTAACTCTACCATTCTCCTCACAGTCACATGATAAACCAACTCACTGTTTCCTGAAGGGCTCTCTGACATGTCTGCCTGTAACACCTCTCCAGACATCACCCCTGTGCCCATGGCTAACGGGGTGGGGGTGGCAGCTAATCCTGATGCTAAGCCTGGTCTGATCTCCAACGGCACGCCCAGCACCATGGTGCACTGCGGAGAGACCACAGAGAGAAGCCTGGCCAACGGAGGGGTGGGGGTGCCCAACGGACACGTGTCTCCGTCCTGGACAGCCCCTTCATCGGGTACATCATCGCCATGCACAGGAAGATGGTGGGTACCACAGTATAAAATATTTTACACAATAAATTAATTAGAATAGAATGGTTTATATACACCGCTAAAATAAATAAAGGGAACACTTAAACAACACAATGTAACTCCAAGTCAATCACACTTCTGTGAAATCAAACTGTCCACTCAGGAAGAAACACTGATTGACAATACATTTCACATGCTGTTGTGCAAATGGAATAGACAACAGGTGGAAATTATAGGCAGTTAGCAAGACACCCCCAATAAAGGAGTGGTTCTGCAGGTGGGGACCACAGACCACTTCTCAGTTCCTATGCTTCCTGGCTGATGTTTTGGTCACTTTTGAATGCTGGCACACACACTACTGAATGCACACACACTACTGAGCCTCATTTTGACTTGTTTTAAGGACATTACATCAAAGTTGGATCAGCCTGTAGTGTGGTTTTCCACTTTTGAGTGTGACTCCAAATCCAGACCTCCATGGGTTGATACATTTGATTTCCATTGATCATTTTTGTGTGATTTATGTTGTCAGCACATTCAACTATGTAAAGAAAAAAGCATTTAATAAGAATATTTCATTCGTTCAGATCTAGGATGTGTTATTTTTGTGTTCCCTTTTATTTATTTGAGCAGTGTATATATATTAATATATAGTGTGTGCTGCTATTGTGGGCAACAGGCACACTCCGAGTTGGCATTCCACACCTAAATCTCCAGATGCTGTTTTCCACTGTGCCCTTACATTCGATTCTGGTGATTTTATTTTAGAATGCCACATTGTATCTCAGTCGTTAAGAAGAGACTCAGCATTCCATTCTGTTTATTTACAAAGCGCTCCTGACTCAGCATTCCATTCTGTTTATTTACAAAATGGGTTGCGCTCCTGCACAATTTTCCCAACATGTGTCTGACAAATAAAATTAAAATAATGCGCTGGTCAAGGTCACAACAATAGACTGCAGTAACAAGAGCACAATACTGAGTTTTCAATGTGCTCGAGGTTCCTGAATGGTGGCTTCTGATTTAGGGAGACCTGCATTTTTGTTTTTTTATGCTCCTGTGATGTGGATGTGTTGCAGGGGGAGGCTCAGGGTTGAATGGGTTGCAGGGGGAGGCTCAGGGTTGAATGGGTTGCAGGGGAGGCTCAGGGTTGAATGTGTTGCAGGGGGAGGCTCAGGGTTTAATGTGTTGCAAGGGGGGTTGAGGCTCAGGGTTGAATGTGTTGCTGGGGAGGCTCAGGGTTGAATGTGTTGCAAGGGGGAGGCTCAGGGTTGAATGTGTTGCTGGGGGAGGCTCAGGGTTGAATGTGTTGCTGGGGGAGGCTCAGGGTTGAATGTGTTGCAGGGGGAGGCTCAGGGTTGAATGTGTTGCTGGGGAGGCTCAGGGTTGAATGTGTTGCTGGGGAGGCTCAGGCTCAGGGTTGAATGTGTTGCTGGGGAGGCTCAGGGTTGAATGTGTTGCAGGGGAGTGCTCAGGGTTGAATGTGTTGCTGGGGAGGCTCAGGGTTGAATGTGTTTGCTGGGTTGAATGGAGGGGGTTGAGGCTCTCAGGGTTGAATGGGTTGAATGTGTTGGGGAGGCTCAGGGTTGAATGTTTGCGAATGCCTTGCAGGGGAGGCTCAGGGTGGATTTTGTGGGGGAGGCTTTTGTACTGATGTTTGTACTGTGAAAAAGAGACACGGTCTGTTTAAGTGAAATATATTGAAGGAGTAAGGAGAGTATAGTATCCATGAGGAAATACATTTCTCATGTTTCGGCATCGAGGTTCGTAGTTCTGACTGTTGTTGTTGCTCCTGTGTGTCCTCCTGTAGATGCGGACGGAGTTGTATTTCCTGTCCAGTCAGAAGAACCGCGCCAGTCTGTTTGGGATGCCCCTGATCGTTCCCTGTACGGTTCACACCAGTCAGAAAGACCTGTACGATGCTGTCTGGATACAGGTGGCCCGTCTGGCCAGCCCTCTGCCCCCGCAGGAGGCCAGCAACCATGCACAGGACTGGTCAGTACCACACACACACACACACATATCACACAGACACACATATCACACAGACACACACACACACACACACACACACACACACAGACACACACACACAGACACACACACACACACACACACACATATCACACACACACACACACACACACACACACAGACACACACAGACACACACAGACACACACAGACACACACAGACACACACACACACACACACACACACACACATATCACACACAGACACACACAGACACACACACACACACACACACACACACAGACACAGACACACACACACAGACAGACACACACACACACACACACACACACACACACAGACACACACACACACACACACACACACACACACACACACAGACACACACACATATCACACACAGACACACACACACACATATCACACACACAGACACACACACACACACAGACACACACATATCACACACAGACACAGACACACACAGACACACACATATCACACACATATCACAGACACACACACACACACAGACACACACAGACACACACATCACACACATCACAGACACACACAGGGCTAGTCGGCAAGTCTCCACTTGATTGACTGAACAGGGTTATTGTGTCTATTCATGAAGTCTCCCGTTGACGGGAAGGTTCTTGATTAAAGGATATTTTTATTGACTGAAGGTGATATTGTTTTGTAGGTTGTTAGTGATGTCGCGTGTGTGTGTGTTATGCCCCTACTGCAGTGATGACAGTATGGGCTACCAGTATCCCTTCACACTGAGGGTGGTGGCGAAGGATGGCAACTCATGTGCCTGGTGTCCCTGGTACAGGTGAGGCCTCCTCCACCATCATCATCATCAAAACACACACTTCTCTTCTATTACTGTATCCATCTCATGTGGGGGAAACTGCGTGTGTGTGTGGGGGGGGAAACGAGCGTGTGTGTGTGGGGGAAACGGCGTGTGTGGGGGAAACGGCGTGTGTGTGGGGGGAAACGGCGTGTGTGTGTGTGGGGGGGAAACGGCGTGTGTGTGGGGGGGGGGAAACGTGTGTGTGTGTGGGGGGAAACGGCGTGTGTGTGTGGGGGGGGGGAAACGGCATGTGTGTGGGGGGGAAACGGCGTGTGTGGGGGGGGAAACGGCGTGTGTGTGTGGGGGAAACGGCGTGTGTGTGGGGGGAACGGCGTGTGTGTGTGGGGGGAACGGCGTGTGTGTGTGTGGGGGAAACGGCGTGTGTGTGGGGGGAAACGGGCGTGTGTGTGTGGGGGGGAAACGGCGTGTGTGTGTGTGTGTGGGGGAAACGGCGTGTGTGTGTGTGGGGGGAAACGGCGCGTGTGTGGGGGGGAACGGGCGTGTGTGGGGAAGGGGAACGGTGTGGGGGGAACGGCGTGTGTGTGGGGGGAACGGGCGTGTGTGGGGGAAAACGGCGTGTGTGTGGGGAAACGGCGTGTGTGTGGGGGAAACGGGCGTGTGTGTGGGGGAAACGGGCGTGTGTGTGTGGGGGAAACGGGCGTGTGTGTGGGGGGGAAACGGCGTGTGTGTGTGGTGTGTGGGGGAAACGCGCGTGCGTGTGTGTGTGTTGGTACCATCTCTGTGGGAAACGGCGTGTGTGTGCGGTGGACTGTACGGAGGTGTGTGTGTGGGGGAAACGGCGTGTGTGTGTGGGGTGGAAACGGCGTGTGTGACTGGGGGGTAAACGGCGTGTGTGGGGGGAAACAGGCGTGTGTGGGGGCAAGTTACTGTTTGATTGTGTGTGGGGGGAAACGAGTGCGTGTGTGTGTGGGGGGATCATCGGTGGTGTGTGTGGGGGTGATCATCGGTGGTGTGATGTGGTGGGGGAAATCGGTGTGTGTGGTGGTGTGATCATGGTGTGTGTGGTGGTGTGATCATCGGCGTGTGATCATCGGGGTGTGAATCGCGTGTGTGTTGGTACCATCTCTGTGCTTCTGCTCGTGTGTGTTACTGTGTGTGTTCAGGTTCTGTCGAGGCTGTGCGGTGGACTGTCCGGAGGACAGGGCCTCGGATGAGGGAAGTCGCCTGCATAGCTGTCGACTGGGACCCGACAGCCCTGCACCTCCGCTACCAGACTTCACAGGAGAGGGTAATGTTCACGTACATCAGGGCCTTTCTGTATAAAACAGGCAAACAGGCATCGAGGCATTCAGTTACTGTTTGATTGAATGTTAGAATGGGCAGAAGGAATGACAAGAGTGCCAGGTATGATCATGGCCAGTAGTATGATCATCGGTGGTGTGATAATCGGTGGTGTGATAATGCGGTGGTGTGATAATCGGTGGTGTGATGCAATCGGTGGTGTGATAATCGGAACAGTGTGATACATCGGTGGTGTGATCATCGGTGGTGTGATCATCGGTGGTGTGATCCTATCGGTGGTGAAGATCATCGGTGGTGTGATCATCGGTGGTGTGATCATCGGTGGTGTGATCATCGGTGGTCCGTGAATCCTAATCGGTGGTGTGATAATCGGTGGTGTGATAATCGGTGGTGTGATAATCGGTGGTGTGATCATCGGTGGTGTGACCATCGGTGCCATGGCCCTGGATCCACTATCTCATAAACGGCTGACCTCCTGGGCTTGTTTAACGTGAGTCCATGGCCCTGTCCTGCCTGGTTTCCCCGGTAAGGCGGTGGCAGTCAGGATTGGGCGAAACAAATCCAGTCCTGTCCTGGGCAAAACAACGGTCGTTGATGAGGGAAGTCGGAGGAGAATGGCAACATGCGCAGGCTTACAGGCGGTGCCAACGGTACAGACTGGTGGCAGTCAGAATCAATCAACCAATCAAATGTATTTCCTGCCTTATAAATCCCTGGTGGCATCAGCTGATGTCACAAATGCTGTCCATGGCCCTGCCTAAAACCCCAAACAGCAAGCAATGCAGGTGTAGAAGCAACATGGTGGTTAGGAAAAACTCCCTAAAAGGCCAAAACCTGGTGGAAGAAACCTAGAGAGGAACCAGGCTATGAGAGGTGGCCAGTCCTCTTCTGGCTGTGCCGGGGTGGAGATTATAACAGAACATGGCCAAGATGTTTAAAAGTTCACAGATGCCCAGCAGGGTCAGATGATAATAATCACAGTGGTTGTAGAGGTGCAACAGTTCGGCACCTCCAGGAGTAAATGTCAGAACAGCATCTCAGAACACAACTGTCGTCCTTGTCACAGAAGGGATATTACAGCAGACGACCACACCGGGTTCCTATCCGCTAAAAACAAGAAGAACCGACTCCAGTGAGCAACGCCATCACCAACACTGGACAATTGGGGAGTGGAAAAACATTGCCTGGTCCGACGAATCCTAGTCCCTGTTGTCAACGTCATGCTGATGGCAGTCAGGATTGGGCGTAAGGAGTCCATGGCCCTGTCCTGCCTGGTGTCAACGGTACAGGCTGGTGGCAGTCCATGGCCCCCTGTCCTGCCTGGTGTCAACGGTACAGGCTGGTGGCAGTCAGGATTGGGCGTAAGCAACATGAGTCCATGGCCCTGTCCTGCCTGGTGTCAACGGTACAGGCTGGTGGCAGTCAGGATTGGGCGTAAGCAACACGAGTCCATGGCCCCCTGTCCTGCCTGGTGTCAACGGTACAGGCTGGTGGCAGTCAGGATTGGGCGTAAGCAGCATGAGTCCATGGCCCTGTCCTGCCTGGTGTCAACGGTACAGGCTGGTGGCAGTCAGGATTGGGCGTAAGCAACATGAGTCCATGGCCCTGTCCTGCCTGGTGTCAACGGTACAGGCTGGTGGCAGTCAGGATTGGGCGTAAGCAGCATGAGTCCATGGCCCCGTCCTGCCTGGTGTCAACGGTACAGGCTGGTGGCAGTCAGGGGTACTGGTCCATGGCCCTGGGGAATGTGGTGGCAGTCCTAGCACACGTTAGGTCCCTTGATACCAATTGAGCAACAGTTGAACGCCTGGTGTCACACCTTATATTGAATCCATTCCCTTAAGAATTCAGGCTGTTCCGGAGGCAAAGTTGGATCCGACAAAGTTGGATCTGTCTCCATCTAACCCTCTTCTCCCTGTATCTGTCTCCATCTAACCCTCTTCTCCCTGTATCTGTCTCCATCTAACCCCCTTCTCCCTGTCTACATCTGTCCCATCTAACCCCCTTCTCCCTGTCTCTCTCTGTTCTGTCTAACCACCTTCTCCCTGTCTCTCTCTGTCCCGTCTAACCCCCTTCTCCCTGTCTCCATCTGTCCCATCTAACCCCCTTCTCCCTGTCTACATCTGTCCCATCTAACCCCCTTCTCCCTGTATCTGTCTCCATCTAACCCCCTTCTCCCTGTATCTGTCTCCATCTAACCCCCTTCTCCCTGTATCTGTCTCCATCTAACCCTCTTCTCCCTGTATCTGTCTCCATCTAACCCCCTTCTCCCTGTCTCCATCTGTCCCGTCTAACCCCCTTCTCCCTGTCTCTCTCTGTCCCGTCTAACCCCCTTCTCCCTGTCTCTCTCTGTCCCGTCTAACCCCCTTCTCCCTGTCTCCATCTGTCCCGTCTAACCCCCTTCTCCCTGTCTCCATCTGTCCCGTCTAACCCCTTCTCCCTCTCTCTCTCTCTGTCCCGTCTAACCCCCTTCTCCCTGTCTCTCTCTGTCCCGTCTAACCCCCTTCTCCCTGTCTCTCTGTCCCATCTAACCCCCCTTCTCCCTGTCTCTCTCTGTCCCATCTAACCCCCTTCTCCCTGTCTCTCTCTGTCCCTTCTAACCCCCTTCTCCCTGTCTCTCTCTGTCCCGTCTAACCCCCTTCTCTCGGCCTATCTGTCCCGTCTAACCCCCTTCTCTCGGCCTATCTGTCCCGTCTAACCCCCTTCTCTCGGCCTATCTGTCCCGTCTAACCCCGTTCTCCGTCTCTCTCTCTCTCTCTAGATAGTAGAGGAGCACTGTAGTGTGCAGCAGAGTCGCAGGGCCCAGGCAGAGCCCATCAGTCTAGACAGTTGTCTGAAGGCCTTCACCAGTGAGGAGGAGCTGGGAGAGGATGAGCTCTACTACTGCTCCAAGTGCAAAACCCACCGCCTGGCCACCAAGAAACTGGACCTGTGGAGACTGCCGCCTATACTGGTCAGAACACTGACACACACACTGTCTACTGTAGTTAGATGTAATGAGGATACCAGATACTAGTGTTGCCCAGTATACCCACACTTTGCTACTTTTTCAATATGAGAAGATGAAAAACGGTTCAGTACAAGATGTGTCTCACATCATGTATGGATTGAGAGGATCCAGTCTGTCTAGTAATTTGTCTGAATCTTCTCTAGGGGGCAGTAGTCAGCTAGCCAGGCTACTTGTCTTCTCTAGGGGGCAGTAGTAAGCTAGCCAGGCTACTTGTCTTCTCTCGAGGGTGGTAGTGAGCTAGCCAGGCTACTTGTCTTCTCAAGGGGGCAGTAGTAAGCTAGCCAGGCTACTTGTCTTCTCTAGGGGGCAGGAGTAAGCTAGCCAGGCTACTTGTGTTCTCAAGGGGGCAGTAGTAAGCTAGCCAGGCTACTTGTCTTCTCTCGGGGGTGGTAGTGAGCTAGCCAGGCTACTTGTCTTCTCAAGGGGGGCAGGAGTAAGCTAGCCAGGCTACTTGTGTTCTCAAGGGGGCAGTAGTAAGCTAGCCAGGCTACTTGTCTTCTCTAGGGGGCAGGAGTAAGCTAGCCAGGCTACTTGTCTTCTCTAGGGGGCAGTAGTGAGCTAGCCAGTCTACTTGTGCATGTAGATGACACAGCCCGAGTCACATTTGATAAGCAAGTGAGAGGAGAGAGAATGCCGACAGCATGGCTTCTTCTAAGGAAAACATCATACCTCCACGCCCGCAGCTTGTCCATAGGACTTAATGCTGTACACTCCACAGAACTGGGATTTACGGAAGAGTGGCCAGAAGAAGAAAAAATATTGCTTAAAGAAAAAAAAGAAGGAAACACGTTTGGTGTTTGCCAAAAGGCATGTGGGAGACTCCCCAAACATATGGAAGAAGGTACTCTGTTCAGATGAGACTAAAATAGAGTTTTTTTGGCCATCAAGGAAAACGCTATGTCTGGCGCAAACCCAACACCTTTCATCACCCCGAGAACACCATCCCCACAGTGAAGCATAGCAGCATCATGTTGTGGGGATGTTTTCCATGGGCAGGGCCTGGGAAACTGGTCAGAATTGAAAGAACGATGGATGGCACTAAATACAGGGATATTCTTGAGGGAAACCTGTTGGAGTCTTCCAGAGATTTGAGACTGTGGCGGCGGTTCACCTTCCAGCAGGACAATGACCCTAAGCATACTGCTAAAGCAACACTCGAGTGGTTAAAGGGAAAGATTTAAATGTATTGGAATGGCCTATTCAAAACCCGTGGGGGATAGTTATGCACACAAGTTTTCTTTTTTTTTTGTCTTATATCTTGTTTTCACAATAAAACATATTTTGCATCTTCAAAGTGGTAGGGATGTTGTGTGAATCAAATGATACAAACCCCCCCAAAAATCTACTTTAATTCCAGGTTGTGGGGCAACAAAATAGGAAAAATGCCAAGGTGTGGGTGAATACCCGTAAACCTAGTGGTCAAACTGACAATTTTTCCAATCGTTTTTCCACCATTCATTTTTCCCATGGATTTTAGAAACACTTAAAATAAGGGCTGTGTTTGGTGTATGCTTACCCTGGAGTGATGTTTTGAGAACCATGGAAATCTCTCTCTCTCTCTCTCTGACGGTGCAAGCAGCCACGTGACTGAGTGCTAGCTAGCTACCGACCAAAAATAAAGCTTGCCAAGACCAACAACACACAGAAAAACTGACTATAAAGTAGAGAACCTCCCTGGTCATCCCTACTGCATCTGATCTGGTGGACTCACTAAACAGAGAACATCCCTGATCATCCCTACTGCCTCTGATCTGGTGGACTCACTAAACAGAGAACATCCCTGGTCATCCTCTGCCTCTGATCTGGTGGACTCACTAAACAGAGAACATCCCTGGTCATCCCTACTGCCTCTGATCTGGTGGACTCACTAAACAGAGAACATCCCTGGTCATCCCTACTGCCTCTGATCTGGTGGACTCACTAAACAGAGAACATCCCTGGTCATCCCTACTGCCTCTGATCTGGTGGACTCACTAAACAGAGAACATCCCTGGTCATCCTCTGCCTCTGATCTGGTGGACTCACTAAACAGAGAACATCCCTGGTCATCCCTAATGTCTCTGATCTGGAGGACTCACTAAACAGAGAACATCCCTGGTCATCCCTACTGCCTCTGATCTGGTGGACTCACTAAACAGAGAACATCCCTGGTCATCCCTACTGCCTCTGATCTGGTGGACTCACTAAACAGAGAACGTCCCTGGTCATCAGCACTCTCTCTGATCTGGTGGACTCACTAAACAGAGAACATCCTTGGTCATCCGTACTGCCTCTGATCTGGTGGACTCGAATCAAATTGGTCATGATCCAACTGTCTCACTAAACAGAGAACATCCCTGAATCAAATTGGTCTGATCTGGTGGACTCACTAAACAGAGAACATCCCTGGTCATCCCTACTGCCTCTGATCTGGAGGACTCACTAAACAGAGAACATCCCTGGTCATCCTCTGCCTCTGATCTGGTGGACTCACTAAACAGAGAACATCCCTGGTCATCCTCTGCCTCTGATCTGGTGGACTCACTAAACAGAGAACATCCCTGGACATCCCTACTGCCTCTGATCTGGTGGACTCACTAAACAGAGAACATCCCTGGTCATCCGTACTGCCTCTGATCTGGTGGACTCGAATCAAATTGGTCATGATCCAACTGTCTCACTAAACAGAGAACATCCCTGGTCATCCCTACTGCCTCTGATCTGGTGGACTCACTAAACAGAGAACATCCCTGGTCATCCCTACTGCCTCTGATCTGGAGGACTCACTAAACAGAGAACATCCCTGGTCATCCTCTGCCTCTGATCTGGTGGACTCACTAAACAGAGAACATCCCTGGTCATCCTCTGCCTCTGATCTGGTGGACTCACTAAACAGAGAACATCCCTGGACATCCCTACTGCCTCTGATCTGGTGGACTCACTAAACAGAGAACATCCCTGGTCATCCGTACTGCCTCTGATCTGGCGGACTCACTAAACAGAGAACATCCCTGGTCATCCTCTGCCTCTGATCTGGTGGACTCACTAAACAGAGAACATCCCTGGTCATCCCTACTGCCTCTGATCTGGTGGACTCAAATCAAATTGTATTTGTCACATGCGACGAATACAACAGGTGTGGACCTTACAGTGAAATGCTTACTTACAAGCCCTTAACCAACAAATGTAGTTTTAAGGAAATACCTAAAAACATAAAAGTTAAGAGATATATAAGAATAACAAATAATTCAAGAGCAGCAGTAAATAACAATAGCGGGGCTATATACAGGGGGTACCGGTACAGAGTCAATGTGCGGGGGCACCGGTGTCAAGGTAATTGAGGTAATATGTACTCACTAAACACAAATGCTTTGTTTTGTAAATTGTGTTGGAGTGTGCCCCTGGCTGTCGTGCCGTCTGGTTTGCTTAATATAAGGAATTTGAAATGGTTTCTACTTTTGATACTTAAGTACACTTTCATATTATAGTTATCGATCATATTATAATAATAGATCATATTATAGTGTATAGATACTTAAGTACAGGGCAGCAGCATACCACCCTGCATACCACTGCTGACTTGCTTCTGAAGCGAAGCAGGGAAGGTCCTGTCGGTCACTCGATGGGAGACCAGATGCTGCTGGAAGAGGTGTTGGAGGGCCAGTCGGAGGCACTCTTTCCTCTAGTCTAAAAGAAAAAATTATCCCAATGACCCAGGGCAGTGATTGGGGACATTGCCCTGCATAGGGTGCCGTGTTTCGGATGGGACGTTAAAGGGGGGTTCCTGACTCTGTGGTCATTAAAGATTCCATGGCACTTATCGTAAGAGTAGGGGTGTTAACCCGGGTATCCTGGCTAAATTCCCAATCTGGACCTCAAACCATCATGGTCACCTAATTATCCCCAACTTAATTTTGACTCATTCCTCTCCCCTGTAACTATTCCCCAGGTCGTTGCTGTAAATGAGAATGTGTTCTCAGTCAACTTCCCTGGTAAAATAAAAAAAACATTTGAGCAATTCCATTTACTTTTGGTACTTTTGGTATATTTAAAACCAAATACTTTTTTTTTTTTACCTTTATTTTACTAGGCAAGTCAGTTAAGAACAAATTCTTATTTTCAATGACGGCCTAGGAACAGTGGGTTAACTGCCTGTTCAGGGGCAGAACGACAGATTTTGTACCTTGTCAGCTCGGGGATTTGAACTTGCAACCTTTCGGTTACTAGTCCAATGCTCTAACCACTAGGCTACACTGCCGTCCCAAACTTTCAAACTTTTCCTCAAGTAGTATTAAATAGGGTGACTTTTGAGTCATTTCCTAATAATTGGGTATCTAGGGCAATGTCCCCAATCACTGCCCTGGGTCATTGGGATATTTTTTTTTAGACTAGAGGAAAGAGTGCCTCCTACTGGCCTCCTTTTTGGTGTGCTTTTGGCGTGTTTTGTTATTTCTGTATGGGCAAAAAATTGACAACAATCTAAAAATTCCCATTTATGGCCGTGTAATTATTTATTACGTTAGATGTTATGAATGGCTACAAATATTCTGCTGTACTGTAGTTAGATGTTATGTCCATAGATTAGCTTAACCAGATACAAATGTAAAAAATAGTTAAGATGTTGTGCTCTGCGTCTCAGGAATGGTTTTGCATCAGGAACATTTAAGATGTTCTTGTGTTAATCGTGTTTTATTTGTTAAAGAACTGAATATAGAAAACATTCTGTGTGTTGTTTTTAGTTGGTCAACCAGTTATCAACATGTTGTTCAGTTAGATGAGTGATTATTCCGTATTTTAAAGTAATAGCTCTATAGAGAATAGGGTGCCATTGGGGAGGTACCTTAATACACTACAGACTGTAGTTAGATGTTACCCAGCCTCACTTCATGGGGCGGCAGTTAGATGTTATGAGGCTACCAGATATTGTGGTTTAGAGCATGGTGGGCTAGTAACCGGAGTTAGATGTTATGAGGCTACCAGATACTGTAGTTAGATGAGGAAGTAGTGCTCTATAGAGAATAGGGTGCTATTTGGGAGGTACCTTAAGTTTTTCAGAACATCCACAGGTACAATGATCTGTCACCCAGTTCTGCACCCAGCCTCACTACAGGCACCCAGCCCCACTTAACCCAGCCTCACTACATTCACCCAGCCTCACTACATAGCACCCAGCCTCACTACATAGCACCCACCCTCACTACATATCACCCAGCCTCACTACATAGCACCCACCCTCACTACATAGCACCCACCCTCACTACATAGCACCCAGCCTCACTTAAAGCCTACTACATAGCACCCACCCTCACTAAACCCACCCTCACTAAAACCCAGCCTCAAATAAAAACATAGCACCCAGCCTCACTACATAGCACCCAGCCCCACTACATAGCACCCAGCCTCACTACATAGCACCCAGCCTCACTTCATAGCACCCAGCCTCACTTCATAGCACCCAGCCTCACTACATAGCACCCAGCCTCACTACATAGCACCCAGCCTCACTACATAGCACCCAGCCTCACCATCAGGGTAGCTACATTGGGCTAGCAAAGCCACCAGCCACAAGGTACAAATCTGTCGTTCTGCCCCTGAACAGGCAGTTAACCCAGGCCGTCATTGAAAATAAGAATTTGTTCTTAACTGACTTGCCTGGTTAAATAAAGGTAAAATGAAAAAATAAATAAAAATAGCACCCAGCCTCACTACATATCACCCAGCAGCCACCACCACTACATAGCAGCCACCATAGCACTCACTCACACATAGCAGCTCACTACATAGCCATCACTACATAGCAGCCACCATCACTACATAGCAGCCACCATCACTACATAGCAGCCACCACCACTACATAGCAGCCACCATCACTACATAGCAGCCACCATCACTACATAGCAGCCACCACCACTACATAGCAGCCACCACCACTACATAGCACCCACCACCACTACATAGCAGGCAGCCTCACTACATAGCAGGCAGCCTCACTACATAGCAGGCACCATCACTACATAGCACCCACCCTCACTACATAGCACCCACCATCACTACATAGCACCCACCATCACTACATAGCACCCACCCTCACTACATAGCACCCACCCTCACTACATAGCACCCACCCTCACTACATAGCAGCCACCACCACTACATAGCAACCAGCATCACTACATAGCAGCCACCACCACTACATAGCAGCCAGCATCACTACATAGTATGACTGAAACGCAGTATACTTTACACTATTTTCTGTATTATTTTATTATTATTATTTATTAAAAGAGCAAGAGTTCATTATTAGCAATGTAAACAGACGTGTCTACATCAATGTTTCATATTAGTTGATGTTGTTGCTTGGCTCTGCGTTGCAGATAGTACACCTGAAGAGATTCCAGTTTGTGAACGGCCGCTGGATCAAGTCTCAGAAGATCGTCCAGTTTCCCAGAGAGAGGTTTGACCCTAGTGTTTACCTGGCTCCCCGGGAGGCGGGGCTTAACGGGCTACACAGTCTGCAGAGCCGCAGCGAGGGGGAGGAGCTACTGAGGATAGGAGGAGGAGAAACGGTCTCCTCCATCTCCGCCCCTGCTGGGTTCCTCAACGTCCTCAAAGGTCTGATGTCATCCTTTCTACATCCCAAATGGGACCCTATTCCCCTTTATAGTGCATAGTCCCTATGGACCCTGGTCAAATGTAGTGCACTATATAGGGAATAGGGTGCCATCTGTCTCGCTCCTGGTTGTGTTTCATTACTTCACCTGTCTCAAGTGACTGTTGCTTCCAAGTCCCTGATTAGCTGGATGATAGCCCAGTGATCTGCAGTCGTTTCCCATTGTTAAACAAACCAGTCATTCAGAAAGAGATAATGCTCACTGCCCACAAAATGAGGTGGAAACTGAGCTGCACTTCCTAACCTCCTGCCCAATGTATGACCATATTAGAGAGACATATTTCCCTCAGATTACACAGATCCACAAAGAATTCGAAAACAAATCCAATTTTGATAAACTCCCATATCTACTGGGTGAAATTCCACAGTGTGCCATCACAGCAGCAAGATTTGTGACCTGTTGCCACGAGAAAAGGGCAACCAGTGAAGAACAAACAACATTGTAAATACAACCCATATTTATGCTTATTTATTTTATCTTGTGTCCTTTAACCATTTGTACATTGTTAAAACACTGGAAATATATAATATGAGATTTGTAATGTCTTTATTGTTTTGAAACTTCTGTATGTGTGATGTTTACTGTTAATTTGTATTTTTCACTTTATATATTCACTTTATATATTATCTACCTCACTTGCTTTGGCAATGTTAACACATGTTTCCCATGCCAATAAAGCCCTTGAATTGAATTGATAATAAAGCGCACAGAAACAACCGAAACCAGAGCAAACATATATTTACTTCTATTCATAGTGCACAATACACCACATAGCCCATATACACAGGAAGAATGAGGTCAAGTTGTTTTACTGAGCCACTCTCTCTCTCTCTCTCTCTCTCTCTCTCTCTCTCTCTCTCTCTCTCTCTCTCTCTCTGTCTCTCTGTCTCTCTTTCTCTCTGTCTGTCTCTGTCTGTCTGTCTCTCTCTCTGTCTCTGTCTCTCTGTCTCTGTCTCTCTCTCTCTCTCTCTCTCTCTCTGTCTGTCTCTCTCTCTCTCTGTCTCTCTCTCTCTGTCTGTCTCTCTCTCTCTGTCTCTCTCTGTCTGTCTCTGTCTCTCTCTGTCTCTCTCTGTCTCTCTCTGTCTCTGTCAATTTCAATTCAATTTCAATTCAAGGGCTTTATTGGCATGGGAAACATGTGTTAACATTGCCAAAGCAAGTAAGGTAGATAATATATAAAGTGAATATATAAAGTGAAATAAACAATAAAAATTAACAGTAAACATCACACATACAGAAGTTTCAAAACAATAAAGACATTACAAATGTCATGTTATATATATATATATAGTTATATATATATACAGTGCTTTAACAATGTACAAATGGTAAAGGACACAAGATAAAATAAATAAGCATAGATATGGGTTGTATTTAAAATGGTGTGTGTTCTTCACTGGTTGCCCTTTTCTCGTGTCAAATCAAATTTTATTTGTCACATACACATGGTTAGCAGATGTTAATGTGAGTGTAGCGAAATGCTTGTGCTTCTAGTTCCGACAATGCAGTAATAACCAACAAGTAATCTAACTAACAATTCCTAATCTACTGTCTTATACACAGTGTAAGGGGATAAAGAATATGTACATAAGGATATATGAATGAGTGATGGTACAGAGCAGCATAGGCAAGATACAGTAGATGGTATTGAGTACAGTATATACATATGAGATGAGTATGTAAACAAAGTGGCATAGTTAAAGTGGCTAGTGATACATGTATTACATAAGGATGCAGTCGATGATATAGAGTACAGTATATACGTATGCATATGAGATGAATAATGTAGGGTAAGTAACATTATATAAGGTAGCATTGTTTAAAGTGGCTAGTGGTATATTTACATCATTTCCCATCAATTCCCATTATTAAAGTGGCTGGAGTTGAGTCAGTGTCAGTGTGTTGGCAGCAGCCACTCAATGTTAGTGGTGGCTGTTTAACAGTCTGATGGCCTTGAGATAGAAGCTGTTTTTCAGTCTCTCGGTCCCAGCTTTGATGCACCTGTACTG
The DNA here is from genome assembly GCF_036934945.1 of Oncorhynchus masou masou. Taxonomy (NCBI): domain Eukaryota; kingdom Metazoa; phylum Chordata; class Actinopteri; order Salmoniformes; family Salmonidae; genus Oncorhynchus; species Oncorhynchus masou. Next base: position 91,627,144 of record NC_088224.1, read on the forward strand.
ACCTCGCCTTCTGGATGATAGCGGGGTGAACAGGCAGTGGCTCGGATGGTTGATGTCCTTGATGATCTTTATGGCCTTCCTGTAACATCGGGTGGTGTAGGTGTCCTGGAGGGCAGGTAGTTTGCCCCCGGTGATGCGTTGTGCAGACCTCACTACCCTCTGGAGAGCCTTACGGTTGAGGGCGGAGCAGTTGCCGTACCAGGCGGTGATACAGCCCGCCAGGATGCTCTCGATTGTGCATCTGTAGAAGTTTGTGAGTGCTTTTGGTGACAAGCCAAATTTCTTCAGCCTCCTGAGGTTGAAGAGGCGCTGCTGCGCCTTCTTCACGATGCTGTCTGTGTGAGTGGACAAATTCAGTTTGTCTGTGATGTGTATGCCGAGGAACTTAAAACTTGCTACTCTCTCCACTACTGTTCCATCGATGTGGATAGGGGGGTGTTCCCTCTGCTGTTTCCTGAAGTCCACAATCATCTCCTTAGTTTTGTTGACATTGAGTGTGAGGTCACAAATCAACAGGTCACAAATCTTGCTGCTCTGATGGCACACTGTGGAATTTCACCCAGTAGATATGGGAGTTTTTCAAAATTGGATTTGTTTTCAAATTCTTTGTGGATCTGTGTAATCTGAAGGAAATATGTCTCTCTAATATGGTCATACATTGGGCAGGAGGTTAGGAAGTGCAGCTCAGTTTCCACCTCATTTTGTGGGCAGTGAGCACATAGCCTGTCTTCTCTTGAGAGCCATGTCTGCCTATGGCGGCCTTTCTCAAAAGCAAGGCTATGCTCGCTGAGTCTGTACATAGTCAAAGCTTTCCTTAATTTTGGGTCAGTCACAGTGGTCAGGTATTCTGCCGCTGTGTACTCTCTGTGTAGGGCCAAATAGCATTCTAGTTTGCTCTGTTTTTTTGTTAATTCTTTCCAATGTGTCAAGTAATTATCTTTTTGTTTTCTCATGATTTGGTTGGGTCTAATTGTGCTGCTGTCCTGGGGCTCTGTAGGGTGTGTTTGTGAACAGAGCCCCAGGACCAGCTAGCTTAGGGGACTCTTCTCTAGGTTCATCTATCTGTAGGTGATGGCTTTGTTGTGGAAGGTTTGGGAATCGCTTCCTTTTAGGTGGTTATAGAATTGGTTATAGAATTTAAAGGCTCTTTTCTGGATTTTGATAATTAGTGGGTATCTGCCTAATTCTGCTCTGCATGCATTATTTGGTGTTCTACGTTGTACACGGAGGATATTTTTGCAGAATTCTGCGTGCAGAGTCTCAATTTGGTGTTTGTCCCATTTTGTGAAGTCTTGGTTGGTGAGCGGACCCCAGACCTCACAACCATAAAGGGCAATGGGCTCTATGACTGATTCAAGTATTTTTAGCCAAATCCTAATTGGTATGTTGAAATTTATGTTCCTTTTGATGGCCTAGAATGCCCTTCTTGCCTTGTCTCAGATCGTTCACAGCTTTGTGGAAGTTACCTGTGGCGCTGATGTTTAGGCCAAGGTATGTATAGTTTTTTGTGTGCTCCAGGGCAACAGTGTCTAGATGGAATTTGTATTTGTGGTCCTGGTGACTGGACCTTTTTTGGAACACCATTATTTTGGTCTTACTGAGATTTACTGTCAGGGCCCAGGTCTGACAGAATCTGTGCATAAGATCTAGGTGCTGCTGTAGGCCCTCCTTGGTTGGTGACAGAAGTGCCAGATCATCAGCAAACAGCAGGCATTTGACTTCGGATTCTAGTAGGGTGAGGCCGGGTGCTGCAGACTTTTCTAGTGCCCGCGCCAATTCGTTGATATATATGTTGAAGAGGGTGGGGCTTAAGCTGCATCCCTGTCTAACCCCACGACCCTGTGTGAAGAAATTTGTGTGTTTTTTGCCAATTTTAACCGAACACTTGTTGTTTGTGTGCATGAATTTTATGATGTCATGTGTTTTACCCCCAACACCACTTTCCATCAGTTTGTATAGCAGACCCTCATGCCAAATTGAGTCGAAGGCTTTTTTGAAATCAACAAAGCATGAGAAGACTTTGCCTTTGTTTTGGTTTGTTTGGTTGTCAATTAGGGTGTGCAGGGTGAATACATGGTCTGTTGTACTTTAATTTGGTAAAAAGCCAATTTGACATTTGCTCAGTGCATTGTTTTCATTGAGGAAGTGTACGAGTCTGCTGTTAATGATAATACAGAGGATTTTCCCAAGGTTACTGTTGACGCTTATTCCACGGTAGTTATTGGGGTCAAATTTGTCTCCATTTTTGTGGATTGGGGTGATCATTCCTTGGTTCCAAATATTGGGGAAGATGCCAGAGCTAAGGATGATGTTAAAGAGTTTTAGTATAGCCAATTGGAATTTGTTGTCTGTATATTTGATCATTTCATTGAGGATACCATCAACACCACAGGCCTTTTTGGGTTGGAGGATTTTTATTTTGTCCTGTAACTCATTCAATGTAATTGGAGAATCCAGTGGGTTCTGGTAGTCTTTAATAGTTGATTCTAAGATTTTGTATTTGATCATGTATATGTTTTTGCTGTTTGTTCTTTGTTATAGAGCCAAAAAGATGTGGTTTATCCATACATCTCCATTTTGGATAGATAATTCTTTGTGTTGTTGTTTGTTTAGTGTTTTCCAATTTTCCCAGAAGTGGTTAGAGTCTATGGATTCTTCAATTACATTGAGCTGATTTCTGACATGCTATTCCTTTTTCCGTAGTGTATTTCTGTATTGTTTTAGTGATTCACCATAGTGAAGGCGTAGACTCAGTTTTTCCGGGTCTCTATGTTTTTGCTTGGACAGGTTTCTCAATTTCTTTCTTAGATTTTAGCATTCTTCATCAAACCATTTGTCATTGTTGTTAATTTTCTTCGTTTTTTTATTTGAGATTTTTAGATTTGATAGGGAAGCTGAGAGGTCAAATATACTGTTAAGATTTTCTATTGCCAAGTTTACACCTTCACTATTACAGTGGAAAGTTTTACCCAGGAAATTATCTAAAAAGGATTGAATTTGTTGTTGCCTAATTGTTTTTTGGTAGGTTTCCAAACTGCATTCCTTCCATCTATAGCATTTCTTAATGTTACTCAGTTCCTTTGGCTTTGATGCCTCATGATTGAGTATTGCTCTGTTTAAGTAGACTGTGATTTTGCTGTGGTCTGATAGGAGTGTCAGTGGGCTGACTGTGAACGCTCTGAGAGACTCTGGGTTGAGGTCAGTGATAAAGTAGTCTACAGTACTACTGCCAAGAGATGAGCTATAGGTGCACCTACCATAGGAGTCACCTCGAAGCCTACCATTGACTATGTACATACCCAGCGTGCGACAGAGCTGCAGGAGTTGTGACCCGTTTTTGTTGGTTATGTTGTCATAGTTGTGCCTAGGGGGGCATATGTGGGAGGGAATACTGTCACCTCCAGGCAGGTGTTTGTCCCCCTGTGTGCTGAGGGTGTCAGGTTCTTGTCTGGGTCTGGCATTTTGGTCACCACAGACTAGTACATGTCCCTGAGTCTGGAAATGATTGATTTCCCCCTCCAGGATGGAGAAGCTGTTTTCATTAAAATATGGGGATTCTAGTTGGGGGATATAGGTAGCACACAGGAGGACATTTTTCTCTGTTAGGATAATTTCCTTTTGAATTTCTAGCCAAATGTAGAATGTTCCTGTTTTGATTAATTTAATGGAGTGAGTTAGGTCTGCTCTATACCAAATTAGCATTCCCCCTGAGTCCCTTCCCTGTTTCACACCTGGTAGTTTGGTGGATGGGACTACCAGCTCTCTGTAACCTAGAGGGCAAGCAGTGGGTCTGTCTCCTCTATACCAGGTTTCTTGCAGGATGACAATGTCTGTATTACCGATTTCTTTGGTGAAGTCCGGGTTTCTGCTCTTCAGGCCAAAGGCAGATGACCTCAGGCCTTGGATATTCCAGGATGATATAGTGAAGGCTTTTTGTTCCATAGAGTGTCCATTGTTGTTTGTCATGGTTTGGCCTCATGCCAGTAAGTGTGAGCAGAGCCTGCTGAGCATCTGGTACATGCCATTGACTTGGGCGAGTGTGAGAGTAGGGGTTGGGACTGTTTGCCTGCTCACTACCTGGGCGTATGTGTGGCTTCCATGTTGAGGCCCTCTTTGCGTGGGTGGGGTGCATGGGGTGGGCAGGAGTGGCATAGGTCTGATCTGAGGGGGCCCAAATGGGGTGTGGGCATGGTTGACGTGGGGGGGTGTTGATTGGTTGGGGTGGGGGTGTGGATCTGTCTGGGTGTGCGGTGGTCTGGATGTAATTCCTCTTGGCGTGGGTCCTATATGTGTAGGTCCAGGGGGGGGGTCCTGCAGGTCTGGGAGGGTGTCTCGCTGGTCTGGGTGGGGTGATCTGTTGCTCCTGTGTGAAGTGTTGGGGATACGTTTGAGAGCGATGTCCTTTAGAGTTCGGGGCAAAGGTGGGCACTGCTGCCTTGTAGAGGTGGACCTGGTCATAGAGGCTGTTCAAGTCCAGGGTGGAGTGGTGGGCCAGGGAAATGTTTGGTTTTGAGGCACAGTCACGGGAAATACTTGCGTTTACCCGCTGTATTGTGGCAGGGTGGAAGTCTTTTCGTGGTAGCAGGGTGGAGATAACCACTTGTGCGTTGGGGAAAGTAGAAGAAGCCTTTTCAATCACTCCCTTCAGTGCTGTGGCCACCCTTTCCTGCTGTGCCCTCAGGTCGTTTGTGCCTGTGTGTATTATTATGTGGCTGGGTGAGCCTAGTTTGGCCTCAGACAGAAGGTCTGGGGCGTGCTGGGTGTTTGGACACCAGAGTTTAGACACACTGTGTTTGGGAAAAAGTTTTTTTTCTTCTATATATTTCCCATTTGAGTCCATAAGTAGTACAATCTGTTTCTTGTGTTTGTCCTCAGTGGGTGTGGGGGGGTTGTCAGAAGGGCTATCAGGGTGGCTGACAGGGGGTGCTCAGAGGGGTGCTCAGAGGGGGTGAGAGCCACTGGGCTTGGGGTTCTTCATTTGTCTGTTCTGCTGTGATGTCGACTCTATGGTCAGGGTCTGGTGTGGACTGTTCTGCTGTGGTGTCGAGACTTTTGTTGGGTGCTGATGTGGGCTGTTCTGCTGGCTTCTCTGTGGGGGTGGCCACCTCTCTAGTGGGTTGTTCTCTGTCACACGCCGTCCCCCTCAACCTCTCCTCCATCCCCCTCAACCTCTCCTCCATCCCCCTCAACTTCTCCTCCACCAGCAGTCTGATACTCTCCTCTAGTGCTCTGTTCTGCTCCTCTTTCTCCTGTTGTAGTTGTCTCACCACTGTCCAGAGTGCAGATATGTCTCTGTCCACCTCCAGCTCTCCGGGTCTGGTTAAGGGGCTGTTGTTGTGCTGGACTGTTGTCTGGGTCTGTGCTGACTGAAGTGTAATCACCTGCTGTTCCAGCTCCACCTGCCTTATCTCCAGCTGGGTGAATTTGTCCTTCATTTCAATGAGGGAATGGTAATCTGTGCTGGGAGGTTGACTCTCCGCTGGGGGTTGCTCGTCTGTGGGGTTACATAATGAAGAGGTCTGGTCTGACCCGCTCGGTGTGGGGGTATCAAGGGAGAGCTTCTCCTGCTGGGCTAATTCTTTGATTAGGTGAAAGTCCAGCTGAAACTGTTTGGGGTTACCCTGTACCATTACTGTTCCGGACTTATAGATATTTATATTACCTGACTTACCTGAGTCCTCGTTATCAAGTATTCTGAGTTTCCACCCCTCGTTAACCCCCCCTCTCTTAACAAAGGGGTAGTGTGCTAATATAGCACTGTGCCATGCCAGAGGATGGTTTGTGCGGAAGATAAGGTTGCTGATGTTCCCATTTTTGTAATAGTCAGCAAAAAGTGTCTCTTGATTTTCCATAAGGAGCTTCATTTTGTAATCTTTTATTGCCTTATCATTCTTTACATGCAAAGGGTACTGTCTTTTAATTACCTCTGAACAGCGGGAGGGAGCCTCTAAGGCCTCTCCATTTGGTTGGGGTAGACTGTGTGACTCTCCTGCCATTGTTGGGCTAATGGGCTTTGACACCTCTCACTTGACACGTCAGTGCTAGTTGAAGCTGTATCAAGCTTGGCAGAATTATGTTAGAATTCAGTCCTTATAAAGTAATGTTGTGTATTTTTCTTCTTGGCTTTTGTAGATAAAATATAGTTTCGGACTAAGCATTACTCACTCAGTTCCAGGTTGGATGGTGTTTTCAGGTTTCTGTTGTTTTCCAGAGAATTTGCTGTATAGAGAAATAAATCTTGGTAGTTGTGAACCTTCCAGGTGATTCCGTAATTCCGTCCAAAATCAGGTTGTTGGTTTTAAGTTTTGATTTGAAGTAGGGGTTATGTTGTAGAGGGTAGAATCCAGTATGTGTTATTGACAAAAAATCCAAGTTTATCTAACTCCTAATCTATCTTTTTTAAAGAAAATGCAGAAAAATGCAGGAGCTCATCTGATCGTGACCTCTGCCTCTCTTTCTCTCTGTCTCTCTGTCTCTCTCTCTCTCTCTCTCTGTCAATTCAATTCAATTCAAGAGGCTTTATTGGCATGGGAAACATATGTTAACATTGCCAAAGCAAGTAAGGTATATAATATATAAAGTGAAATAAACAATAAAAATTAACAGTAGACATCACACATACAGAAGTTTCAAAACAATAAAGACATTACAAATGTCATATTATATATATATACAGTGTTTTTACAATGTGCAAATGGTAAAGGACACAAGATAAAATAAATAAGCATAGATATGTGTTGTATTTACAATGGTGCGTGTTCTTCACTGGTTGCCCTTTTCTCGTGGCAACAGGTCACAAATCTTGCTGCTCTGATGGCACACTGTGGAATTTCACCCAGTAGATATGGGAGTTTTTCAAAATTGGATTTGTTTTCGAATTCTTTGTGGATCTGTGTAATCTGAGGGAAATATGTCTCTCTAATATGGTCATACATTGGGCAGGAGGTTAGGAAGTGCAGCTCAGTTTCCACCTCATTTTGTGGGCAGTGAGCACATAGCCTGTCTTCCCTTGAGAGCCATGTCTGCCTACGGCGGCCTTTCTCAATAGCAAGGCTATGCTCGCTGAGTCTGTACATAGTCAAAGCTTTCCTTAATTTTGGGTCAGTCACAGTGGTCAGGTATTCTGCCGCTGTGTACTCTCTGTGTAGGGCCAAATAGCATTCTAGTTTGCTCTGTTTTTTTGTTAATTCTTTCCAATGTGTCAAGTAATTATCTTTTTGTTTTCTCATGATTTGGTTGGGTCTAATTGTGCTGCTGTCATGGGGCTCTGTAGGGTGTGTTTGTGAACAGAGCCCCAGGACCAGCTTGCTTAGGGACTCTTCTCCAGGTTCATCTCTCTGTAGGTGATGGCTTTGTTGTGGAAGGTTTGGGAATCGCTTCCTTTTAGGTGGTTATAGAATTTAACTGCTCTTTTCTGGATTTTGATAATTAGTGGGTATCGGCCTAATTCTGCTCTGCATGCATTATTTGGTGTTCTACGTTGTACACTGAGGATATTTTTGCAGAATTCTGCGTGCAGAGTCTCAATTTGGTGTTTGTCCCATTTTGTGAAGTCTTGGTTGGTGAGCGGACCCCAGACCTCACAACCATAAAGGGCAATGGGCTCTATGACTGATTCAAGTATTTTTAGCCAAATCCTAATTGGTATGTTGAAATTTATGTTTCTTTTGATGGCATAGAATGCCCTTCTTGCCTTGTCTCTCAGATCGTTCACAGCTTTGTGGAAGTTACCTGTGGCGCTGATGTTTAGGCCAAGGTATGTATAGTTTTTTGTGTGCTCTAGGGCAACAGTGTCTAGATGGAATTTGTATTTGTGGTCCTGGTGACTGGACCTTTTTTGGAACACCATTATTTTGGTCTTACTGAGATTTACTGTCAGGGCCCAGGTCTGACAGAATCTGTGCATAAGATCTAGGTGCTGCTGTAGGCCCTCCTTGGTTGGTGACAGAAGCACCAGATCATCAGCAAACAGCAGACATTTGACTTCAGATTCTAGTAGGGTGAGGCCGGGTGCTGCAGACTTTTCTAGTGCCCGCGCCAGTTCGTTGATATATATGTTGAAGAGGGTGGGGCTTAAGCTGCATCCCTGTCTAACCCCACGACCCTGTGTGAAGAAATGTGTGTGTTTTTTGCCAATTTTAACCGCACACTTGTTGTTTGTGTACATGGATTTTATGATGTCGTATGTTTTACCCCCAACACCACTTTCCATCAGTTTGTATAGCAGACCCTCATGCCAAATTGAGTCGAAGGCTTTTTTGAAATCAACAAAGCATGAGAAGACTTTGCCTTTGTTTTGGTTTGTTTGGTTGTCAATTAGGGTGTGCAGGGTGAATACATGGTCTGTTGTACGGTAATTTGGTAAAAAGCCAATTTGACATTTGCTCAGTACATTGTTTTCATTGAGGAAGTGTACGAGTCTGCTGTTAATGATAATGCAGAGGATTTTCCCAAGGTTACTGTTGACGCATATTCCACGGTAGTTATTGGGGTCAAATTTGTCTCCATTTTTGTGGATTGGGGTGATCAGTCCTTGGTTCCAAATATTGGGGAAGATGCCAGAGCTAAGGATGATGTTAAAGAGTTTTAGTATAGCCAATTGGAATTTATTGTCTGTATATTTGATCATTTCATTGAGGATACCATCAACACCACAGGCCTTTTTGGGTTTGAGGGTTTTTATTTTGTCCTGTAACTCATTCAATGTTATTGGAGAATCCAGTGGGTTCTGGTAGTCTTTAATAGTTGATTCTAAGATCTGTATTTGATCATGTATATGTTTTTGCTCTTTATTCTTTGTTATAGAGCCAAAAAGATTGGAGAAGTGGTTTACCCATACATCTCCATTTTGGATAGATAATTCTTCGTGTTGTTGTTTGTTTAGTGTTTTCCAATTTTCCCAGAAGTGGTTAGAGTCTATGGATTCTTCAATGACATTGAGCTGATTTCTGACATGCTGTTCCTTCTTTTCCGTAGTGTATTTCTGTATTGTTTTAGTGATTCACCATAGTGAAGGCGTAGACTCAGGTTTTCCGGGTCTCTATGTTTTTGGTTGGACAGGTTTCTCAATTTCTTTCTTAGAATTTTGCATTCTTCATCAAACCATTTGTCATTGTTGTTAATTTTCTTTGGTTTTCTATTTGAGATTTTTAGATTTGATAGGGAAGCTGAGAGGTCAAATATACTGTTAAGATTTTCTACTGCCAAGTTTACACCTTCACTATTACAGTGGAACGTTTTACCCAGGAAATTGTCTAAAAGGGATTGAATTTGTTGTTGCCTAATTGTTTTTTGGTAGGTTTCCAAACTGCATTCCTTCCATCTATAGCATTTCTTAATGTTACTCAGTTCCTTTGGCTTTGATGCCTCATGATTGAGTATTGCTCTGTTTAGGTAGACTGTGATTTTGCTGTGGTCTGATAGGGGTGTCAGTGGGCTGACTGTGAACGCTCTGAGAGACTCTGGGTTGAGGTCAGTGATAAAGTAGTCTACAGTACTACTGCCAAGAGATGAGCTATAGGTGTACCTACCATAGGAGTCCCCTCGAAGCCTACCATTGACTATGTACATACCCAGCGTGCGACAGAGCTGCAGGAGTTGTGACCCGTTTTTGTTCGTTATGTTGTCATAGTTGTGCCTAGGGGGCACACGGTGGAGGGAATGCTGTCACCTCCAGGCAGGTGTTTGTCCCCCTGTGTGCTGAGGGTGTCAGGTTCTTGTCCGGTTCTGGCATTTAGGTCACCACAGACTAGTACATGTCCCTGGGCCTGGAAATGATTGATTTCCTCCAGGATGGAGAAGCTGTCTTCATTAAAATATGGGGATTCTAGTGGGGGGATATAGGTAGCACACAGGAGGACATTTTTCTCTGTTAGGATAATTTCCTTTTGAATTTCTAGCCAAATGTAGAATGTTCCTGTTTTGATTAATTTAATGGAGTGAGTTAGGTCTGCTCTATACCAAATTAGCATACCCCCTGAGTCCCTTCCCCTGTTTCACACCTGGTAGTTTGGTGGATGGGACTACCAGCTCTCTGTAACCTAGAGGGCATCCAGTGGGTCTGTCTCCTCTATACCAGGTTTCTTGCAGGATGACAATGTCTGTATTACCGATTTCTTTGGTGAAGTCCGGGTTTCTGCTCTTCAGGCCAAAGGCAGATGACCTCAGGCCTTGGATATTCCAGGATGAAATAGTAAAGGCTTTTTGTTCCATAAAGTGTCCAATGTTGTTGGTCGTGGTTTGGCCTCAGGCCAGTAAGTGTGAGCAGAGCCTGCTGAGCATCTGGTACATGCCATTGGCTTGGGCGAGTGTGAGAGTGGGGGTTGGGACTGTTTGCCCGCTCACTACCTGGGCGTATGTGTGGCTTCCATGTTGAGGCCCTCTTTGCGGGGGTGGGGTGCATGGGGTGGGCAGGAGTGGCATAGGTCTGATCTGAGGGGGCCTAAATGGGGTGTGGGCATGATTGACGGGGGGGGTGTTGATTGGTTGGGGTAGGGGTGTGGATGTGTCTGGGTGTGCGGTGGTCTGGATGTAATTCCTCTTGGCGTGGGTCCTCTATGTGTAGGTCCAGGGGGTCCTGCAGGTCTGGGAGGGTGTCTCGCTGGTCTGGGTGGGGTGTCTATTGATCTGTTGCTCCTGTGTGAAGTGTTGGGGATACGTTTGAGAGCGATGTCCTTAGAGTTCGGGCAAAGATGGGCACTGCTGCCTTGTAGAGGTGGACCTGGTCATAGAGGCTGTTCAAGTCCAGGGTGGAGTGGTGGGCCAGGAAAACGTTTGGTTTTGAGGCACAGTCACGGGAAATACTTGCGTTTACCCGCTGTATTGTGGCAGGGTGGAAGTCTTTTCGTGGTAGCAGGGTGGAGATAACCACTTGTGCGTTGGGGAAAGTAGAAGAAGCCTTTTCAATCACTCCCTTCAGTGCTGTGGCCACTCTTTCCTGCTGGGCCCTCAGGTCGTTTGTGCCTGTGTGTATTATTATGTGGCTAGGTGAGCCTAGTTTGGCCTCAGACAGAAGGTCTATGGCGCTCTGGGTGTTTGGACACCAGAGTTTAGACACACTGTGTTTGGGGAAAAAGTTTTTTTTTTTCTTCTATATATTTCCCATTTGAGTCCATAAGTAGTACAATCTGTGTCTTGTGTTTGTCCTCAGTGGGTGTGGGGGTTGTCAGAAGGGCTATCAGGGTGGCTGACAGGGGGTGCTCAGAGGGGGTGAGAGCCGCTGGGCTTGGGGTTCTTCATTTGTCTGTTCTGCTGTGATGTCGAGATTTTTGTTGGGTGATGAGGTGGGCTGTTCTTCTGGCTTCTCTGTGGGGGTGGCCACCTCTAGTGGGTTGTTCTCTGTCACACGCCATCCCCCTCAACCTCTCCTCCATCCCCCAACCTTTCCTCCATCCCCCTCACCTTCTCCTCCATCCCTCTCAACCTCTCCTCCACCAGCAGTCTGATACTCTCTTCTAGTTGCCTGTTCTGCTCCTCTTCTCCTGTTGAATTTGTCTCACCACTGTCCAAAGTGCAGATATGTCTCTGTCCACCTCCAGCTCTCCTGGTCTGGTTAAGGGGCTGTTGTTGTGCTGGGCTGTTGTCTGGGTCTGTGCTGACTGAAGTGTGATCACCTGTTGTTCCAGCTCCACCTGCCTTATCTCCAGCTGGGTGAATTTGTCTTTCATTTCAATGAGGGAGTGGTAATCTGTGCTGGGAGGTTGACTCTCCGCTGGGGGTTGCTCGCCTGTGGGGTTACATAGTGAAGAGGTCTGGTCTGACCCACTCGGTGTGGGGGTATCTTTATCAAGGGAGAGCTTCTCCTGCTGGGCTAATTCTTTGATTAGGTGAAAGTCCAGCTGAAACTGTTTGGGGTTACTCTGTACAATTACTGTTCCGGACTTATAGATATTTATATTGCTTGACTCAGAATCCTCGTTATCAAGTATTCTGAGTTTCCACCCTCGTTAACCCCCTCTCTTAACAAAGGGGTAGTGTGCTAATATAGCACTGTGCCATGCCAGGGGATGGTTTGTGTGGAAGATAAGGTTGCTGATGTTCCCATTTTTGTAATAGTCAGCAAAAAGTGTCTCTTGATTTTCCATAAGGAGCTTCATTTTGTAATCTTTTCTTGACTTATCATTCTTTACATGCAGAGGGTACTGTATTTTAATTACCTCTGAACAGCGGGAGGGAGCCTCTAAGGCCTCTCCATTTGGTTGGGGTAGACTGTGTGACTCTCCTGCCATTGTTGGGCTAATGGGCTTTGACACCTCTCACTTGACACGTCAGTGCTAGTTGAAGCTGTATCAAGCTTGGCAGAATTATGTTAGAATTCAGTCCTTATAAAGTAATGTTGTGTATTTTTCTTCTTGGCTTTTGGCTTTTAAATATATAGTTTCAGTCTAAGCATTACTCACTCAGTTCCAGGTTGGATGGGGTTTTCAGGTTTCTGTTGTTTTCCAGAGAATTTGCTGTATAGAGAAATAAATCTTGGTAGTTGTGAACCTTCCAGGTGATTCCAATTCCATCCAAAATCAGGTTGTAGGTTTTAAGTTTTGATTTGAAGTGGGGTTATGTTGTAGAGGGTAGAATCCAGTATGTGTTCCTGACAAAAAATCCAAGTTTATCTAACTCCAAATCTATCTTTTTTAAAGAAAATGCTGAAAAATGCAGGAGCTCATCTGATCG